>NW_026596443.1:2535232-2602564 GCF_907164565.1 Psammomys obesus | reverse complement strand
ACACACACACACACACACACACACACACACACACACACACACACACATATTTAGTTTATCTCCAAGAATCTTTGAAATCTTAAACACTTCCAACATTACTGAAAATTTTAAGTCTAACGTCTCTTTGAGACTCAAAACAGCCAAGAGGTGGTGGCGCACACCTTCAATGCCATCACTCAGGAGACAGACTCAGGCAGATCTCTTAGTTCAAGGCCAGTCTTATCTATAGAATGAGTTCCAGCACAGCCAGGGCTCCATACAGAAACTCTGTCTCAAAAACAAAGAGAGAAAGAGACTCAAAGAAAACACTTAGTTGTAAGATACTGTGAAAAAAAAAAATCAAGAAACAAATTATGTAATTCCAATGTCCAACATCCAATGGTACAGAGTAATCAGTCTCATTCCAGAAAAAGACATTAAAGGACATTAAAGACTTAGAAAGGAAAAATGGGACCAAAGCAAGAAAACCCTGTAGAGAGAATATCTTGTGTATTGTGTGGATACACTTGTATTGTATGTAACACCTGTAAATTAAAAAAATAAAACAAACAAACAAAAAAACACCTATGGTTTATAGGAAAGGGTAGAATAGAAGGTGGGACATCTAGTAGGAAGAAAGGATTCTGGAATAGAGTCAGGGGTGGGAAATTCACCTGAGAAGATGTGAGGAGGACAGCTGCATCATAGCTGAGCAGAAGTAATCAGCCACGTGGGAGATTGTACAATAGTATAAATGGATTATTTTAGCTAGTCAGAGAAGAGCCTAGTTATATGGCCTATGTATTTGTAAATATATTTTGAGTTTCATGAGTCATTATTCTAGGAACTTAAGGCCAGGAGGAAAAACATTCAACCCCTATTACATATAACCCAGAAAGAACAAGCATGTAATCCTGTAGGTCCATGTCTGGAATGTGGGCACATGGTGGCATCATCTGAGCCTCAGTGGTGTGGAAAGCTTCACCCGTGTCACTTTCCCCCTTGCATGGCCTATGGCCTGGTTTCACATATGCTGGGGATCTCTTCAGCATATGTCCCACATTTCAGGCATCTCTAGCATCCTGAAGATACCACTGAAGCTTATGCTTTTTGTTCTTGCTTCAAAAATCTCCTTTTAAGGAGAGCCATCTCCTTTTGGGGAGACGGCTCAATCGTTATGAGCACTAGCTGCTCTTCCAGAGGAGCGAGTTCAATTACTAGCACCTTCATGGTGGCTCTCAACCATCCATAACACCAGTTTCAGGAGTGCTGATGCTCCCGTCTGCCCTCCTTAGGCACTGCATGCACACAGTAACCAGATAAAAATACAGGCAAAATACCTGCACTCATAAAAGTCAACAAATATTAATGAGAAAAAAAAAAAAAAGAAAAAATTGCCTTTTGTTGCTGACTGCAGAAATTCTGATCGTGCCACACATTATCTGATCTCTCAGGCTTTAAACTCTTGGCAGAAGCCCCTATGATCCTATAACTCTTACATTCTGTTTGTCTGGAGACTTAGTATGGCGGATGACACCAGGGCTTGCTGCCGGATTAAGTAGGAGACCAAGATTAGGCGTGGTGGTGTACATCTCTAATGCCAGCACTCAGGAGGCAGAGGCAGGCTGGTCTCTGTGAGCTCCAGGCCAATCTGGTCTATAGAGTGAGCTCCAGGACAGCCAGGGATATGTAGAGAGACCCTGTCTAAAAAGCAAGCAAGTGAACAAACAAACAAACAAAAAAAACCCATATATTTCCAGACATTTTTAGTAGATGAAGTTCCAATATTGTCTGATATTATTCCTGGGGAGATGTCTATTCACTTCATATTGGGAAGTGATAACAGAGCAAAACCAGGATACCACCAAAGTCCATGGGTGTGAATCCAGGAGTTTTTATTGGGATTACTGTTAGGAGTAACTAAGGTAGGGTTACTTACAGGAGCAGGGATGACTGAAAAGAAGCTGTAACACCAAAAGTCTGTCCCAGCAGTCCAGGAAAGCTGGAAACTATGAAAGCTCATTGCATAACTTACAGGCAACTGCATAGAGTGGAGTATCTCATACAGGCAGCTTGTCTGGTGTGAGAGTGTATCTCAGCAATCTCTCAGTTCTGCTTATATAACCTGGGGGAGGGAGGGGCCTAGTGCATCTGGTCAGTTTCAGGGACTTCCTAAGGGTTCTGAGTTGTCAATTTCCTGGGTTTTTACGCCCCTTTCTTTAGAGCTTCTTGAGTCTTACCAAGCTGCTCTCCAAGATGAGATGATTTTTATCTCAGAGGAAACTGATGTACCACAAATATGATTTAGATTTAAATATTCATAGTCAGACACACCTGAAATCTAGAGATAAAATAGTTATAAGGATGATAGTAATGTCAACTTCATTGGGTTTGATATGCCATGCTTACACATTCAAGCTCCCTCTCCATATGAATGTATATATCATATATACAGATAATGATATATCTTTTTTCTTTTGAGGCAGATTCTCACTATGTAGTCCTGGCTGGCCTAGAATTCATTATGTAGACCAGGCTGACCTTGAATTCACAGAAGTCTTTGATCTTCTGCCTCTCAAAGCATATGGCATGTCTTATATACATCACATGGCTTCACATTTGGTTCTAATGCCAAAGAGAACTAAGTTGATCTGCATGTCGGATTAATTTGCTGTAGTCTACTCCTTCCTCATGATTGGTTAATTTACTAAATCAGTTCACAGAATGCAGAGGAATGCTTTACTTAAGTTTACTCATTTATTGTAAAAGACATTATGAAGAACACAAGATGAAAAGACACAATGTAATCCTAACACTTTTGATCTCTCCCCCTCCCCCATCTCTCTCTCTCTTGTGTGTTTTTAGAGACTTTCTTGTGTGTTTCTCTCTTATCCTCGACTGTCCTGGAACTCATTCTGTTGACCAGGCTGGCCTCAAACTCAGGGAGGGAACTGTCTCGCCTCCTGAGTGCTGGGATTAAAAGCATGCACTACTACCATCCACTTGGAATCTTATCCTTTTTGTGGGTGTTTCATTATAAGCTTGTGCCTTTTATTTCTTTTTTTTTGTTGTTGTTGTTGTTGTTTGAGATAGGGTCTTGCAGGGTAGCCAGTCTGCCCTCTAACTCATGGCACCCCTCCTGCCTCAGCTGTTTAAGTGCTAGGATTACAGGCATGCAACCACATGCTTGGCTAAACCTACACTGTTGATTATTAACTTAATCCAACACTCAGTCCTTCAATCATGCCTTCTGTGACCAGCCTCGACTGCCAGTTACCTGTCATCTCAAAGATAATTTTGTACATTTGTTGTATTTGTCGATTAGTATTTATTATTGATATATCTTTTAGCAAGGCTGCGGTTAATCCTAAACAGCTGTATAACCAAACCCACAGAGACTAGGATTCATTTAATTAACCTAGAAAACAATGCTGGGCAATAGTTACTCCATCCTAAACCTCCAACCTCACGTAGTTTCCTACCATTCATATTTTACCTGCTTTTAGTGATTTCTTAGGTCCGGTCCATCTTCCCACCTCTTTCCAAGACCTCTCCTCCAGCCTCTGCTCTCCCAGCCTCTCCACTGCAGCTTCTCCTCTTCCTCTGCCTCCCACTCCTTCCTCTCCTCTGGCTCCTCCCCTCTCCCTCCTACTCCTTCCTCTCCATTGCTCAACATTGTGGCTGTGTTGTTTTAATTCACAAACTGGAGAACAAATGGTGGCATGTTTACACCATCTTGAGACAGGTGATGCTTAGAATAAACATCACAATGCAATGTCTGGATTGAAACCAGATAGTGGGGGAGAAAATCAGCATTTGAATGAACAGGGGTAAGGTGTATACATTCCACAAGAACATTATACCAACATACATTCCAAGAAGTTAGGAGTTGTGTGTCAAGGGACTGGGATATTTTACAATATAAGATTCTTTTTTTCTTTCTTTCTTTTTTCAGTGTGTGGATGGGCTCCAGGGCCTTGCACATGCTTAGGCAAGCAAGCACTCTAACTGATGGGTTATCTCCACCCACACAATTGGAGAAGTAAGTCCATAGCAGTCATATGATCTTTCTGGTAGGTCGTATACTCAAAAGAGATTTGAAGTCCTCCAGAAAGGAGGGGTCTTCCTGAAACTGAAAAGCCAAACACAGAAGCTGAAGGAGTCTACTCTGCACTAAGTGGGATGAAGCTTCCTGAATATCTCCTTCAAGATGGCACAGCACCATCTTGCTGTCACCCACTGGCAACCCTTGTGTAAGGCCCTTCACTTGATTCCAAAGCATTGTCAAGAAGGAGGCAGAATAGGGGAGGGGAGCTAGGGATAGAAGGAGGGGGAAGCATACTATATATCATAAACTTAGAAATTAGAAAAAGAAGCTTGTTAATAGCAACAACGTAGTTCTGTAGTTGGTGTGCTTAGTTTTGCAGATTTCATGAAGTCCTAACATTTTGATCCTGTAATGAGGCTCTGCTGCCCCCATGTGGTACTGATTGCCCAGACACGTCTGTAATAGATGGTAATACTTCAGACATCTAGGGCTTCAGATGGACTCTGGTAGAGTGAACGTAGCCATAGAGATCTTATTGAGGAAGACGTGGTCACAGCTGCAACAGAGTTCTGGTCTGCCTGTTCGCAGCTGCGGTGTTTAAGTGCACGGAAAGACACCAGTGGAAGCGGAAGTCTCAGAACGAGGATCGTCCCAAGCAACAACAGGAAAAACACGTGATGGCTGGATTAGAGGTCAAACGAAAAGGAGGTCAAAGTGAAAGGCACATTTTGGATCCCAAACAAGATTCTTCAACTCCTTGTGTTGGGTTCGGAGTGGAAGCCAAGAAAACTCACTTCAGAGACAGAAGCTTAAAAATTCAAGCTTTATTTTCTGCTCAAGCAGGGAGGTGGCCAGTTTGGGATGTGAACTGCATGCCGGAAGGACGTTTGTACAACACTTTTAAAGGATGGGAATAGGAACTGGGTAGGCTGTTGTACTGACCAATCATATTTTGATACAGGGGATGGAAACGTGGGTGACTGGGCCATTCCAGGCCACCTAGGTTCAGGACCTAGGTGGTAAGAATGATAAGCTAAGCGATGCTCTATAATAAAGTATAACAATTCAAGTAACACCCTTAAGACATTAAGTAATGAAATTAGGTAATGTCATCTGATCAGCAGCTGGTGCATGTGAAAGAGCGATAAGCCAAGTCATGCCCCCCAAAAATGTATAAAACTGCAGCCTGAGCCTACACAGGCGCAGCAGGCTAGACTCATGATGAGGGGGCCACAAGATCGCCAATAACCAGCTTTCAACTCACCTGGTTCCGACTCAGTTTTTGTAGTCATGTCCTCTCTTGGACTTTGGCCTGGAATTTAGAATGAAAGGGTAACAAAGGAGTGGGCAAGCTTTACGTCAAGACAGGCAACACATTTACAATCTGTGTGCCTTAATTTAGAAAACAGGTAATGGTAACTTCCCTCTTTATACCCTTTACTGACTAACAGGCAAATGGAATACTTGGAAAAGGAGGATAGGAGTTGGGTTCTGGGGCCTGGGAATATGAACTCAGTTTTGACCCTGCCAGTAAGATGGAACTTGTTCCTGAGATGGCTGGACCCAGAAAACTGTCTCAACATTTGAGAGAAACTCCTTGGGATGAGAGTCCAATGACTCTGGAGAATCTAAGATTATCTACATGAGAACCAGAGACTTTAACCCGCAGGTGGCTCACTCTTCTAGTCCTGACACAGTCTGAGTCAGTTACAAAGGGAGAAAGTAGTCAGACAAAAAAGATATGCTGCAATTGTCACAAGCGCTTGATTATGCCAGAGGACTTTAACTGAGACGCCACAAAGGGTGGCAAGATATTGATAAAAACCAAGGCCAGAATGATTTTTGAATGCTGCTCTAATCACACCAATCACACAAATATCTAAGAGTTGCATAGCACATTATACATCTTATGGGGAATACAACCTGGCCACAGTTACGGGCTCGGACACTTTTGTCTCGGGTGTTGGTGTCTTCTAGGTCGCGGAACTTTGCTGTTCCAGCCTGACCTCAGATGCATCTTCTGATGACTTGATAGGCCTCCGAGTTTCTCTGCTCCAGCCAGGCCTCAGATGCAAAGGAAGCTGCGGTTGCTAGGGAGCCGCCTTCCAGGGCCAGTCTGATAAGGTGGTCCTTACAGGGCTGGTTTGTTAAGGTGGTCTGGGATTTTCAGGAATTGGCTGGTTATTGGCGATCTTGTGGCCCCCTCATCATGAGTCTAGCCTGCTGCGCCTGTGTAGGCTCAGGCTGCAGTTTTATACATTTTTGGGGGGGCATGGCTTGGCTTATCGCTCTTTCACATGCACCAGCTGCTGATCAGATGACATTACCTAATTTCATTACTTAATGTCTTAAGGGCATTACTTGAATTGTTATACTTTATTATAGAGCATCGCTTAGCTTATCATTCTTACACACACACACACACACACACACACACACACACACACACACGAGCCAGCTGCCTTAAGGGCGTTGCCTAGTCACTGTCACCAAAAATGTCTCTTAACTTTGCTCGTAACAGCTCTGCTGTCTTATAGGCTCGTTACACCCATAAAACTTTATTCAGTTAGGGGTCATTTTGACTTGCAGTTCTTCCTTGATTTTCTGGCCTGGAGATGAGATTTTAGATTAAAAATTATTTATTTAAGTGAATAACTGTTTTGTCTACATGTATATCTGTGCGCCATGTGCATTCTTGATATCTGGTGAAGGTAAGAGAAGGTGTCAGATCCCCTGAAACTAGGGTTATGGATAGTTGTGAGCCACCTTGTGGGTGCTGGGAATGGAACCCGTTTTTAAGTATGTTGGCATACTTTAAAAAAAAAAAAAACTCTTACTTATATTTTTTATATCTCTTTTTCCTTACTCCACCATAATCTTTTCCAACACCCTAACACCAGGTAGGAGAGAGAAAGGGTTAGTGGGAGAGGGGACCAGTTCTCTGAGCTGCTTCCTGCTGGTGCCAGTCCAATCCTTGTTTCAGGAGATCTCCAACTTCTTGTCTCACTGCATCAACACCAATCAAGCCGCAGGGGGGAGCAGGAGCAGCCTAGTTCTTTCTCAGAGCTACTCCACACGCTCTGGGCTCTGGCATTTATTCTCTCTCTAGAATCCTCAGATTTAAACTATCTGCAGCTGGCAAAGAGTTCCTCTTAGAGTCCACACAAGGCAAATAGTTTGCTGCTGTGGACCATCTGAATCAGTCCTATATCCCACACCTTGGATTAAAACAAAAACATGTTTATATCCACAATATAAGTAGTTGGCTATCTATCTTTTCATTCCTCAGAGATATGGTTTTAAAATTTTAGGTGCCTACAATATTTGGTGTGGGGCCAGATCAATTGCCTGTTTTATAACCAAGGAGTCTATTGTGATAGTGTTAATTCAAAGACTATTCTGCTTGTAATCGTAGCTGATATTTATTGAGTACATACTATACACCAAATACTAAGCTAAGAGCTTCCCATATACTTTCTCACTTATTCCTCACAGTTCTATGAGTTGGGTCCTATGGTTCTTTCTGGTTACATATTTAGAGGGTGAGATGAAGTAATTTACTTATGGTAAGCCATTGTTAACAGGAAGGACAACAGTTCAAATCCAGACAGGCTCTAAGGTCCCATTACTAGGCTACTTTTTTGTTCTTATTTTAACAGGGAGACATTTAGTGGCCAGCTTGAGTTTGGCAAGCACAGCTCTGGCAGGTTTTGCCTTTCTCCTCAATTTCTCTGCCTTGCTAAAAACCCTCAGGTAACATTCCTAAAGCTAGCCACCAAGGTCTATTCCCTCATTAACTACTTCCTCCTTTTGGTTCAGCTATCAAAGCATTGAATCCAGTAATCAAAAGCCCCCCCTGGCTCACCTAATTAACATGCCCAACTAAAATAAAATACCTCATCCTGACACATGGTTTCCCATTTTACCTTTATGAACTGCCATTTTCCTATGGGCCATGTCTGCCTCCTCTCTAGCCAGAGATAGTCCTTTGTCCGTCTGGGACAAATACCCCTGCCCCCTTTTTCTTGTTCCTTCCCCTTTTCCCCAATTCTCTATTTTCTGTTTTTGTCTTGCATTCCCTGCCCTCTGTCCTTCTCAGGCAAATAAATCTCCTTTGTGCTGAGAACTTGGTCTTGGGGGTCCTAAGCTGATGCCAATCCTAATATTCAGCACCTAAACTTAACTAAATAAACTATTTAAAAAACCATATAGTTTAAATAAGGCTTACAAAGCCAGTAACAAGCACTTTTAGCTGTATTTAATTAAAATACTTTTTCTGATGCCATCAATTTCTTACTCAGAGTTAAATTCTTCTTAGACTGTCCATAGCTTTGACATGTATCAACTAACCTTTCCATTTGTTTTCTGTCTTACAGCCTCTCCCAGATGCCACTGTTTGGGCGGTATATTGATCTTTCTTTTTAGACTACTAATGTGTTCATTTTAGAGGAGACATAGTATTCTGCTGTTAGATGCGGGCTTGGGAGATAATCTTTTGTTTAAAATCTCCTCTTACCACTTGCTGGCTAGGACTCAACAAGCTCCAGCTAGTCCATTAGCCTTTTACTCTGCTGGAATGGGCTGTCTTGACTGTGACTCTGTATTGTTATCTAGCTTCATGAAGTAGAGGCCGAGAAGTCATCAGGCTGCGTGGAACGCACCCAGTGAGACATCTCAGTCCACTCAAATGTCTTTAAGTTATAGCAGCCACAACTCAACTATCATTACCACTACCACAACAACAATAACTGATGTTTATGGGGTGCTTTCTGTATGCTATTTTAAATGATTTTCATGAGTTATTGTGATTATTTGATATTCCTGTCAAGCAGGTGATATTACTTGTACTCTGTAGTTAAAGGATAAAGTTAACATGCATAATAAGTGGCAGGGACTTTTTTTTTTCACTTCTGGGGATCAAATCCAGGACCATATGTTAAGCAAGTATTCTACTGTTGAGTCTCCAGTCCCAGCCCTTGGCTTTTTGAGACAAGGTTTGAAAGGGTTAGACTAACTTTGTAACCTGTATGTCTTCTAAAGCCTATAGTTTTGAGTTTTAGGTTCAGGTTAAGCTAAAGTCTCTTAGTACCTTTCCAGAGAATGAAGAAATGTGACCCTATCTGTGAGGACAGATAGAAAAAAAAGCGAGCAAGCAATGACCTTCATTCAGCAAAAAGAATGACCAGACCCTTGTCTTCAAGATAATGTTTCTTAGCAACCAGCCCAGACAGCCCCAATTCTTCTTCTGAGTAGCTCCTGACCTCCAGCCTAGAGCCCGCAGCCCTAATCTTCAAGGATGAGCTAACCACCCCCACCTTCAATTGCAGCTGCATCCACACTTGGCAGGACTGGCCAAGCTTGAGCACCTAAGACTAACCAATTATCTTACTTTATAGCTTCCTCATCCAATCCTAAATTGCCAAAACTGTAACTTCAAATTTCCCGCAATTTTTCTTTCAAAAACCTAAGGCCTTTGTCTCCCGGTGCCACTCTTTGCTGACCGGCAGGGGTGACCCCATTATGCAATGCTCTTGCAACGAGTCGTGGTCTGTGGGAGTTTCTGGGAAGGGCGCGATCTTGAACTCCTGAGTCGTGAGACCCCAGGTCTTACAGGTTTGGTCTAGACTGGCATTAAACTCATGACCTTCTGCCTTTGCCTCAGAAATGCTGATCTTACAGGTGTGTACTACACCTGTAGTTTTTATCCAAGCAAATCTAACTTCACGATCTACACTCTCTTTAAATTTATTTTTACTTTTGAGAAGGCTTTTGTTAAGTACTAGTTTGGAACTTGCTCTGGTTGGATAGGTTTCCTCAGACTCACAGAGTTCTCTTGTTTCTGCCTGCTGAATGCTAGGACTGAAGGCATGTGTCACCACTCCTAGCCACCACTCCTGGCTATACTCTTTCTTTTGAAAAGTAAGACACTGAAGAGAACCATCTGTACGTCTTTGAATTTTCATGTTACTGAACTGCCTCCAATAGGAAGTTGCACAGTATGGATGTCTTCAGGACTGACCAAAGGTTCTGAATAGAACCAGTATAAGTTTTTGAAAGGCACACACATTACTATTTACTATTAACACAAAATACAGGGCAATGTAACGCCAGGAGTATTGTTGACATAATCTAGAAAGATAGCACATATTAGTATGCTACCTATTCATATATTGTCCTTACATTTCCCAATTGGTTGAAAAAGACTCTTTTCCTAATAGCCAGGTTAAGCAACATCCATTTAAATAAAATAGCAGCTTAGGTAATTTTACAGTTTATCTTTTGAGAGAGAACCTGTAAATTTGGGTCTGATAATTAATGCAACTGATTGAATTTTGTTGTTCAAGTGTGTGTGGGAGTATGTGGGTGTGGTGGCCAGTAAGCCCCAGGGATTAGCCTATGTCCATCTTCCCAGTGAGCCCACATAGCCACCGCCATAACTCCAACCACCCTCAGCTTTTTATATGGAGGTTGGAGAGATGATGATAAAGTTCTTGCCAAGCATCTTTCATGGCAAGCACTTTATAGAGTGAGCCATTTCCCGAGCCACCAGCTGTTGCTTTTTACTGAAAGGAGGAATAAAGGGCTTATGGATCCTTTGTTACTCTAAGTGGCTACTCTGAGAAACCTTGTTTAAGAATTTTCTCAGTCAAAAATTGAAAGAGGAAATGTTTTTGAGGAATCAGTATGTTTTTCATCACAAAGCACTACAATGAGAACATTTCAGCTAAAATCTTTACGTTTTTAAAGCAGTAATGGTGTATTAATAGGGCCTGAATTTCGTGCATCTTTCATTCCCTCCAGTCTCCCAGCTGTGGGTATTCAAGAGTGTCACATGAGATCTACATGCATGAAAGCTTCATTAATTTTTTACTGGTAATGTGAGATGGCATGGCTCAGTGCTGACCAGCTGTATTTTGAACTCAACTACAGACATTAATTATGTATACAGAGAAAATGATTTGGAACAAGTTTAGTCTGTTAGTCTCTAACTCCCTGTTATAATTCTAAATAAATTAGAGTATAATTATAATCAATTATGTTGTTTCAGTTGCATTCCTAATTGATCCAAGCCTTAATGCATGATCCCCGGTGGTTTCATAATTCTAGTAAAAATTATGTGGTTTTCTTTTAATGAACTTCTGTGCACAGTACTAATTAGATTAAAATGAAGTTCCCTTCCACATGTCTTACAGGCACTATCTGGATAAAGCTAACCAGTCGGTGCCCGGTTCAAAAGGACTGTTTTCTTAAGCCAGAGGCTGTTACTGAAAGGAAACTAGAAGACTAAAGACACATTCAAGACTGCTCTTTCAATACAAAGGAAATGTGGTACTTTTCTCATCTATCCTTCTTAGAATTTGCTTGGATGATGATGGAGAAACCTTTTAAGAATCCCTTCTACTTTGAGAATTCAGACATTTACTTATTTATTTTTGAGATAGTATTTCATGTAGCCCAGCTAGCCAGGAACTGAGGATGACCTTCAACTTCTGATCTTCCCTCCACTGCCTCCTCTGTGTTGGGGTTACAGGGGTTAGCCAAAGGTCTAGACGGAGAATTTCAAAGCATTTGTAAGCAAAATTATAGCGAACACTTTGATATTCAGGTTACTTGGCGTAAATGGGAGAGAATGGAGATAACAGTGCATATGCAATCTAGATGCTGACGTGACCTTTAGTGTGGATAGACTCATTAGCACGAATAATCCAGGAGACCAGGACGTAAACTGTTGGCTCTAATTAACACGGGTTGGAGGATCCGGTCTGACACAACAAACATCCCAGAGAAGACCACAACGAATACAGTCTGCTCAGCAGCCGGCTTTACTCACTGGGAACCCGGCCTCTACTGGAGCTGAGGGCGCCGGGTGATGACGTAACCCGCGCCCGGAGGCGATTGGCTCCTCGAGAAGGGTGTCGGCAACCAACGGGACCCTGAGCCCTCGCTTAAGTCCTCGCGATAGCCGCGTCCTCAGTGCGGGATGGCCGCGGAGCCGGGTGGAGGTACCCCGCGGCTCCGGGAGCGGGCTCTCGGGGCCGAGAGATGGCCCGGGGCCCCGGCCAGCTAGGCGGGCCTCGTCCGGATACCGTCGTCATGCCCAAGAGAGGAAAGCGGCTCAAGTTCCGGGCCCATGACGCCTGCTCGGGCCGAGGTGGGCGAGGGGCGGGGCCGGGCGGCGGCGGGGCCTGGGCAGCAGATCTGAAAGGGAAATGCTCCGCCGGGAGCGCCTGGGGAGACTTTGCCCGGAGTCTCAGGAGGCTTTGGCGCTCTGCTCTGTTTCAGTGACCGTGGCGGACTATGCCAACTCGGATCCGGCGGTGGTGAGGTCTGGACGGGTCAAAAAAGCCGTGGCTAACGCTGTTCAGCAGGAAGGTAGGCTCCTTGCGGGTATTTTTAGGCCCAAGTCTTTAAGACAGCATTAGATGTGTTTTCCTGGAATTTTGTCCCAGTGTTTTTCCTGCAGCTCTTTGGACACCTGGCCATGAACGTGTTTGCTTTTTCCACCGTTTACTTTCTTATAGGATGGTTGTGTGTAGCCAGGATAGCAGGTTCCGGAGCAGAAATATTTTTGTTTCCTTTTTGAATTAAAAACAACCTTGTGACCAGTTGGGGTGGGCATTCCTTCAATCTCAATATTGGGAAGGCAGAGACAGGTGGATCTCTTTGAGTTCAAGGCTAGCCTGGTTTATATACCAGTTACATTGTGCGATCCTATCTCAAAAGAGCGACCCAAACAAAACAAGAGTAAAACCCCACTCAATTTTATGTACTCATTAGTTTCCACAGTCACATCTTGATATCCACTTTTTGTAGTTTATGTATATTTTACCATACAATTAGCATCCATTACGTGGCATACATATATATATATTTTTTGCCTTGCTTATAAGATTTTTGAAGTTGGATCTCTTAGATTTATGTTTTATGTCATGTCTCAGGTGCGGGACAGGGTTAAATTGGATTTCATTTTTCTTAAGCCATTGCTCCTCAGAGTCGAGGTTCATGACCTTTTGTTTTTATTGTCCTGCAGGGTTGAATCGATCGATCAATCGATCAATCAATCTCTCTCTCTCTCTCTCTCACACACACACACACACACAGAGCTACAGTTTTGTTTCAGCTTTTGTTATATGTCCTCAGCTTTTTTCAACATTGCCTCTCTCCGTGGTTGCTGATACATTGGCTAAGTATTTTTGGATGGGACCAAGTGCATTTAATTTTTTCCTTCTTTTCTCCTAGTAAAATCTCTTTGTGGCTTGGAAGCCTCCCAGGTTCCTGCAGAGGAGGCTCTTTCTGGGGTGGGTGAGCCGTGTGACATCATGGACAGCAGTGATGAGATGGATGCCCAGGAGGAAAGCACTCATGAAAGATCAGTCTCCAGAAAAAAGAAAAGCAAGAGACACAAAGGTACCAGTCTTGCTTTCCTGAGGGTTCTGAGTTCTGTCTGTGATTTTTTGTTTTTGTTTTGTTTTGTTTGTTTGTTTTTGAGACAGGGTTTCTCTCTGTAGCCTTGGCTATCATGGCACTTGCTCTGTAGATCAGGCTGGCCTCGAACTCACAGAAATCTGCCTGCCTCTGCCTCCCAAATGCCAGGATTAAAGGTGTGCACTACCACTGACCAGCTCTGTCTGTGATTGATACTGTCAATTTTCAATAAGGTGAGAACTAAGAGTTTATATTATTGTTATACCAGTTATTGTCAGTGATACCTTTGTTTCTCAGAATCCAAAAATTGACAGCAATGTTTGTTATACTTTATTCTTTCTTAATTCTTTTAGGGATGTACACATGCATATGCATGTACGTAAGTACACGTATGTGTGTTTGTGTGTGTTTACATGTATATGTATACATTCTTCAGAAAATTTCTGACTTACGTTTTAAATTAAAACAATTTAAGGTACTGAATGTGAGTGTTTGTACTGAATATGAGTGTTTGTCTACATGTATGTATCACGTATGCCTGGTACAGAGGAGGGGACAGAAGAGGTCATTATATTCCCTGGAACTGGAGTTGTAGGTTGGATGGTTAGATGGATGGTTGTGAACTCTTATGTGGGTTCTGGGACACAAACCCAGGTCTTCTGCAAGAGCAACAACTGCTAAATCATCTTAGCTTTTCAAGATAATTTTCTTCCTTCTTTCCTTTCTCTCTCTTTCTTTCTCTTTCTCTCTCTTTCTGATGGTTTTCCAGCTATCCTGCAACTAACTTACTTTGTAAACCAGGCTGGGCTCAAATCCACAGAGATCCACCTCCCTTTGCTTCCCAAGGACTGGGATTAAAGGCATGTGCCACCATGCTGGGCTTCAACTTTCCTTTCTTTTTCTTATTTTTTGAAATGAGGTCTCACTATATAGGCCAGGCTGGTCTTCAACTCATAGAGACCCCATGCCTGTGTTTCTATACAGTGTTGGGATTAAAGGTGTGTGCCACTGTGCCTGGCAAGAGAATTTTAAAGTATATAGTTGAGTAGTTTTACTATTTTCCCAGTCGTTTTGCGCTCTTTGTGAGCTTAGTATAGAGTATCTCCATCACTCCAAAAAAATTCCTAAACCGTTAGCATCACTGCTCTGATGGACACCACCCCTGCCTGACCTAATTCCATTCTTTGCAGATACACTTTTTCTGGACATTCCATACAGACGGAATGCTAGCATGTTCTCCTAGGTCTGGTTTCTTTTATATGGCTTAATGGAGTTAGGGTTCATCCATGTGGAATATGTACCAATAGTTCATTTTTATTGCCTTTTGTGACCACTTGCATTGTACAGCAACTTCAAGGATAGTTTTTTTTGTGGGTGAATGTTGTCACCTCTAATAGGTAATGAGCAATCATGCAGTTTCTCGATTGTGTGGTAATCTATGCTTAAGTTTTTCAGGAGTCAGTGAAGTGGCTATATCATTTGATGTTTCTAACAATAGCATATGAACAGTGTGATATTTTACATCCTTGCCAACACTTACTGTTTTACATACGACACTATAATGGATATGAAGTAGTATCTTTAAAAATAAACTTTTTATTTACATGTACTTGTGTTTTTGTGAGTGCTTGTTGTGTATGAATGCCTGCAGAGACCAAAGGAGTTAGATCTCCTGTAGCTGAATTTATAGGTGTCTGTGAGTGGCCTTACAGGTACTGGGAACCAAATTGGAAGAGCAGTAATGTTCTTAACCTCTGAATTTATCTCTCCATCCCTCATGAATATGAAATAGTATCTTATTATGGGTTTATATGAGTTATATTTATTTAGAGACAACATCTCACCATGTTTTCCCTGGCTGGCCTGGTATTCCCTATGTAGACCAGGCTGGCCTTTAACTCACAAACATCTACTTGCCTTTGCCTCCCCGCGTGCTGGGATTACAGGTGTGCACCTGGCCATTTTTTATTTTCTTGCTTTGCTTTATCTCTGTTAGGTACCTTTATATTAGTTAGATTATTCCTTTTTTTCTCTTTAAAAATAATCTTAAAATCACATTATTTATTCATTCATTGTTTGTGTGTAGAGGTTAGAGTAATAGTACTGAGCATACCAGGGTATACAGGTGGAGATCAGAGGACATTTTGTGATAGTTGTCCCCTTCATGTGAGATTAAACTCAAAGAGGCTTAGCTACAAGCTCTGTTGCCTGCAAAACCATCTAGATGCCCTTACCCCTTAGTTTCTTTTAAATAAAGCAGAAGAGGATAGTTTAATGAAGCTATTGTAACCGTTATTCAACTGCTATAAACTTATTACTATTTATATTTCAATCCTTATTCTTCTATCCAGTTATATTCATAGTAGATAAGTTTAAGCAATTCCTAGATACCATTATCTCTGTAAATATTTTATTAGGTTTTCTCAAAAGGAATAGTCTTCAAAAATACTATTGTTAGTCATCAAGTAATCTCAGGAGGTGAAGGAGGATCAGGAGTTCAAGGCCAGGTTTAGCTACATGTTGGAGGCAAACCTGGGTTACATTAGACCCTGTCTGAAAAAGCTCAAAAACAAGAGGAAACCTGGAATGCTGGAGAGAATGGCTCAGCAGTTAAGAGCACTGGCTGCTCTTCTGAAGACCTGGGTTCTATACCCATCACCCACATGGAGGCTTAAGGGGATCCAGTGTTCTCTTGTCCTCCTTGAGAACTAGCCATACAAGTGGTGCAAAAACAAATATGCTTGGCATTTTGCAAGCACCGAGCCATCTCCCTATTCCTAAGATGCAATTTTTAGCAGTACTCAGCTTTGTAAAAGTAATTAATGAGCCAGATGTGATGGTGTGTGACTTTAATTCTAGTACTTGGGAGGCAAAAGTAGGCAGTTCTCTGAGTTCAAGACTGGCATGGTCTACATAGTAAGTTCCAAAACAGCCAGAGCTACATAGTGAGATACTATCTCAGGAAAAAAAAAAAGAGTTATGATTCATTAAGATTAAGGCATCTTCCTGGCATATATGTTGTTATTCAAATCTGAAATGTATAGTGGACCTTAGGCATCAAGAGAGTTAACACTAATGAGGTCTGAAGGAAGAAGAGATAGTAAGGATACATTATCAAGTAGTGATGAATGCCAAGAAAACTAGAAGGTGGCTCAGACTAGAAGAATGTGGCTCAGTAGAATGCTTGTCTAGCATGCATGAGCCCATAGGTTTGATCCCCATCACTGTATAATCCCAGCATGGTGTCACATGACTACTACTACCCCAGAACAGTAGGTGGAGACAAGAAGATCAGAAGTTCAAAGTGTACTTTGGTTAAATATTAAGTTGGTGGCAAGCCTGGGCTACCTGAGACTCTGCCTCAGCACAAACAAACAAACAAGCAAATAAAAAAGAGAAAAAAAAAATAGAACATGTATAGAGTGTAGACTAGTGAGTATATGCTGTAATTTACCTTTTCTGTTGTTGCAGAGACTATTTAGTTTATATTTACTCATACCATCTTTTTGTGGTTGTTAAGACAGAGTTTCTCTGTGTAGCCTTGGCTGTCCTGGACTCACTTTGTAGACTTCAAGCTCACAGAAGTCTCCTGTCTTTGCCTCCCCGAGTGCTGGGAGTATGCCCAGTTTCATACCATTTTTTAAAAAAAGAACTAAAAAGGGGGGGGGGATTAAGAGAGACTTGTTTATTTTCTGATTTTCTGTGTGGGGGTATTTTGCCTCTGTGTGTGTCTGTGCATCTCATGTGAACAGTGCCTGTGGAGGCCAGAACAGGGCATCAGATCCCCTGGGTCTGGAGTTAGAGAGGGTTGTAAACCACCATATAGGTGCTGTGAATCAAATCTGGGTCCTTTAGAAAAGCAGCCAGAACTTTCAACCGCTGAGCCATCTCTTCAGTCCTATTATATCATCCTCAAGTCATTTTTTTTATGAGTCATGCCTGGTGTTGTGTAGCTTTAATCCCATCATTTGGGAGGCAGAAAGAGATGGATTTGTGAGTTTAAGGCCAGCCTGGTCTGTAGAGTGAGTTTCAGGACAATCAGGAACTGTCTCAAAAAAAAAAAATCACTTAAGAAAATATAATCAAACTGAAGTAAAGGTAGATGGGGATTGAAAGGAAAATCATAGGCAGAATTTATGGTGCAAAGCTGGAACTTGGAATCACAAATACAGGTTTTGTTTACGTTGCTTGAATGTCATTATGGTTGTCTCCTTTTTCTTTTTTCTTGATTGTCTTTCTCTTCCTCTCGCTCTCTTGCTGTTTCTCTGTCTTTCTCTGTCTGTCTCTCTGTGTGTGTCTGTGTGCCTGCTTGAATGCATATATGAGTTATGTACATCATGTGTGCTGGAGCCTGTGGAGGCTAGGAGAGGACATTAGATCACCTGGCACTGAAGTTGTAGGCAGTTGTGAGCTGTCATGTGGATTCTGTGAATTGAACTCAGGTCCTCTGCAAGAGCAGTAAATGTTCTTAAACCCCTGAGCTATCTGTCCAGCCCCTTCATTTTCTTAAAAAAGAAAGAGAGAGAGAGAGAGAGAGAGAGTGTATGTGTGTGTGTGTGTGTGTGTGTGTGTGTGTGTGTGTGTGTGTGTAATTATGTCTGTAAGGGAACTAGTGGAGGCTGAAAATAGGTGTCTGGTTTGTTGGAGCTGGAGTTCCAGGCATTTGTCAGTTGCCTGATGGGGTGCTGATATGGTACTGGTCACCAGAAAGAGCAGTGTCCTTTTTTGTTTTTTCTCTCATTTTGACACAAGGTAGAGTTGTCTGGCAGGAGAGAACCCAGCTGAGAAAATGTCCCTACCACATTGTCCTGTGGTCAAGTCTATGCCGTGTTTTCTTGATTGATGATTAATATGGGAGGGTCCAGCTCACTTGCAGTGTTGCTACCCCATCCGATGGTCCTGGCTGATAAGTGGCTGAGCTGATAAAAGTACTTGCCCCATGACTGACCGAATCCCCAGGATCCACATCAGAAAGGAGAGAAGCGATACCCACAAGTTGTCTTTGACCTCCATGTACGTGCCAGGACACTTGTGTCCTCACATACATACATATTCTGTAGCGTAAAAAATTAAAAAGGCAGACTGAGCAAGCCATGAAGAGCAAACCAGGAAACAGTGCTCTGCCATGGCTTCTGTTTTACTTCCTGCCCTGGCTTTCTTCAGTGACTGACCTGAGACTTGTAAGAAGAAATAAACCCATTTCCTCTTCATGTTGCTTTGGTCATGGTGTTTACCATAGCAATAGAAACCCTAATTCAGATAAGCAGTAAGTTCTCTTAATTTTTGAGCCATCTCTTTAGCCCCAATGCCTGTTTTCTTTCTTTCTTCCTTCCCTCCTTTTTTCTTTTTCTTTTTTTTTTTTTTAAAAGATTTATTTATTTTAGGTATATGAGTGCTCTATCTGCATGTACAACTGCATGCTAGAAGAGGGCACCAGATTTCAGTATAGAGGCTGTGAGCTCCCATGTGGTTGCTGGGAATTGAACTCAGGACCTCTGGAAGAGCAGACAATGTCCTTAACTGCTGAGCCATCTCTCCAGCCCCTAATGTCTGTTTTCTTATTACTACAACGTACGTAAGAATATTTTCATTTCTGTTGAAGAATTATTAGATTGTTAGGATACATTCAAAGGCACAAAAAGTAGTTTTTTAAAAGGCCTTAGATGGCTGGAGAGAAGGCTTAATGGTAGAACACTTGGTGCATAAACATGAGGGCATGAATTCTGATCCCCAGTACTCAGCTGGGGTTCTCTGTTGCTAGTAACTTTACCTGTGTCAAGCAGTAAAGAACAAACAAAACCCCCAAACCATCCAGGACACTGCTCTTTCAGGGGTCTAGTATGATATTAGCACCCACGTCAGGCAACTGACAAATGCCTCCAGCTTCAAGGAACCTCACCTCTATTTTGCCCTGTACGGATTTGTGGACAGACACATAGATAAGTTGTTTTTGTTTGTTTGTTTGTTTGTTTTTGTAAAGATACAACTGGAGAGATAGCCCCTATAAAAAGACAAGTCTGGCAGTGTGGGTCTGGAAGCCTAGCAGCGCAGAGGTAGGAGTACTGCTGGGGCTTGTTGGCCAGCCTGTTTAGCTGGTTGGTGAGGTAGAAAAGTGATTGACCATCATGCTTGATGTCAACCTCTGGCCTCCACACACACATATGTGGCCACACATGAAAATGTGTACAGGCTTGCACATACACAACAAAGGCCTTAAGAATGTTAACTCATCACGTGGGCAACGGAAGACAAAAGGATTTAAGCAGCAAAAATTATCAGGAAACCATCAGCTTGAGGGGCTTCCTTGAACCTATTTAAAACCGTTTTCTTAGTCAGGTATGGTGGCACACACCTTTAATCTCAATACAGAGGCAGAGGCAGGTCAGTTTCTTGAGTTGGAGGCTAGCTCAGTTTACAGAGCAAGTTCTAGGACAGCCAGGGCTGTTATACAGAGAAACCCTGCCTTGAAAAATCAAAAAGAAAAAGAAAAAAAAAAAAAAAAAACAAACAACAAAAACTGGTTTTCTTGAATATGCATGCTCTGAGAAAATTGGGATGAGTGCCTGTAGGTAACGTGTGCTAGTAGAGCACAGAATAGTGTCCTTTTTTCCGTTTCAGAAGACCTGGATGGAGCTGGAGGAGAAGAATATCCTATGGATATTTGGCTGTTGCTGGCTTCCTATATCCGTCCTGAGGACATTGTGAATTTTTCCCTGATTTGTAAGAACGCTTGGACTGTCACTTGCACTGCTGCCTTTTGGACCAGGTTGTACCGAAGGTGCGACCAGAATGCCGCAGTGTTCTCTGTAGTTGATGTTGTTGCTGTTTGTGACTTGGAGCTATGCCCTAGGCGATGGGCTCTCGTCCCTTTCTCTTGTCATGTCTTGCCATGGCCCTAGCTTTGGACTTCGTGCTCCCTCTCTAAATCTCATGTTATGATGATGCAGGTGGCTGTCTTCTGCCACCCGTCCCTTCTAGTGTCTCTTTATTTGCAAATGGTCTTACTTCAGGTCCCAGAAAGAACTTAGACTTTCCTTTAGAGGTTTATCTTATTACACAATCGGTAAAGGTGCTAGATTTTAATGTGGGGTACAGAAGTGTAGGGATGGAGTAGAGATCTTGTTGACATGCCTGACCGGGAAACCCAGTGGCTCCTCTCCATGACAAATATGTTTTGAGCAATTTAAGTATTATCACACTGTCACCAGTTCAGAGGCTTGTAATTTGTACAATCTGAAATAGTCCAAATTAAAACTGAAAAAGGTAGAGAACTACAGGGTTACAAGATCAAGAAGCGAAAATCGGTAATTTAAGGAGATGGTGATTGTGTTTGTGAGAACTGGACAAGCTAGTACCTACCAGTGGAATAGTGGAATAAAGTTCACATGGAAACCAGGAGTCCTGGGAGAACAGGAGAGACGGGCCACATATTGGTAGGAGTCATATGTCATGTTTCAGGCACTACACGCTGGATGCTTCTCTGCCTTTGCGGCTGCGACCAGAATCAATGGAGAAGCTGCGCTGTCTTCGGGCATGTGTGATTCGATCTCTGTACCATATGTATGAACCATTTGCTGCTCGAATCTCCAAGAATCCAGCCATTCCGGAAAGCACTCCTAGCACATTAAAGAATTCCAAAGTAAGTGAAAATTGCTGTTAGGGTTTGGCTAATGGACTCTTGTATGGTGGGCCTGTTCCTGTGGCTTGTTTGTAGCTTCTTGATGGGGAGGGCTGTTTGTTGGTCCCAACCCACTAGAGGGCTAATGTAAACTTGAAGTGTTCAGAAGTTTCATTTCTCCCAACACATTCCTGCTGGGCTGGGCTGGTTTATGCTGCCCTTTCTTAAAGCTTTCTTGTGCTTTCAGTGTATTTCTTAGTCTCTTTATTTCAACTTGTTTTTATGCACTGTACAGTTGACCACTGTAGATAGAATGGTTTTGATGGTTTGGGCTAGGAAGACAACTTGAATACTAGGTCTATACAATTTTTACTGACACAAGTAACACGAGGGATCAGCTGCTTTTCTGTTTCTAGGGCATCTGAGATTTCACTTCTTTCTTGACTTCCTTTAAGGATTCTGGTATAGACATCTTTACTTGCTAAGTCCCTGTGCCAGGCTCTCTGGTAATTTGTCTCAGAGACTATAAGGTACTCCAGTTTATAGGACTTAGGATTCCAAAATCTTTCTACACTTTAGGCTGAATTTATCTTAGGATTCTCTGTATAGTTTCTATTCAGACACTATATTCAAGTTTCTGGTATTCTGAATAATAAGTAGGTTTATTAGTTGTTGGCCCATTTTCTCCTTCCTGCTGAAATCACCCTTACTAAGCTAGATTATGGTTATTTAGACAAGTTGATGTCTTAGCCTTTATCTTACTCAACTGATTTTGTATAATTTATCTTTTGAATTTGTAGGTAAGTTTTATAACTCTGTTCTACCTACTCTAATCCATTCTGTAGCACTTGCTGTTCTCTTGTACTTTGCCTTTATGCCCAAAGACATTATATAATTCTTCTCTGCTAGTTGAGCTCTAAGATTATATTAATTCCAGGAATTAAAAGGTACTATTGTTTCAAAGTATTCAAGCCCCTCCCCCCCAACACTTATAAATGGAGGTCATCAGGACCTTTGACCTAACTGTTTAATTTAATGCTAGTTGATGGATTTAGGCCAGGAGTAGTGTGTTTCATGAGTAGAGTTTCACCCTGAAGCTGTTTCTGCTTGTAATGTGAGTGGACAGTGTCCCATCTCATATTTACAGTTTCTTCTTCCCTAGAAGCATTTAATACTGTCTCATTAACTGCAAGGAGGGTGGTAATCATTACAAAGTTAACCATGACAGATATGGAGCAGGGCAGCATTGATAGGGCAAACTCCTTATGCTTGACACATCTTAGCGGCTCCAGTGCACAATCCAAGGGCTACTGCTTCAATTCTAAAATACCCATATCATTATATTCTTTTTACTGTGTCTTTTTTTTATTTTTAAGTAGATTATGAAGCTTAGGTGGACTGAAAAAAATAAGCTCTTAATCCAGGTAGTAAGCACAGGCTACCTGGCAGCTTTTATGTGTTGTTAGAGATCCTCTGAAGAGAGGACATGGGTCCTGTGGTGGCAGATCCCTGGTGCATGGCTTCACCATGTGCGTGCCTATAGTCACATGGCACTCAGTTGCCAGCATGCCTAGGAAGTTGTCCCATTTCCTGGACTCCAGCTTTTCGTATTTGATCCCCTCTCTCTCTTTTCAGTAGCATAGCTTGTGTGGGACACTGGAGCCGTTGTGATGGCAGCAGAAGTGTTTTCCCCTAAAAGCCAAGCCCATTATTTTTGATGGAGCAGCAGGACGTACAGGGCATGTCTGAAGGCAGGACAGCTGGCACGGCGGACGACCCACCCCTTGTCCCCTGGGAGGTACTTCACTTCTTGTGCTTAACCCTAGCTATAGCCTGACTTCATTGAGGGGCTTGCTTTAGACTGAATTCGGCTTAGCTCGTTGGTTTCCATAACAGCTGTCTGTTCCCAGAAGGTCCTGAGTGGCTGGTTCCTGTTAGAGGGCTAGCCCTCCTTGCCTGCTTTGTGGCCTTGTCACCATCTTGCCTGGTGGCTACTTGCTGCCTTTATATTTTAATGTATAGCAGTGGCCTGCTGAATGAGAGAAAACGGCCCACACTGTGGATATATATTTGTCTTTAAAGATGAGAACAATAGGGGTTGATCTTAATAAGCCTCTGAGGTTGACTTGTATTGGTCCCTCTTGTCCTTCCTGAATAGCATTGTGACTGTCTTCATGTTGCACCAGTGTCAAGTTGGGGTCTGTGTGTGCCAAAGTAAACTCTCCGCATCAGGACTGTAGTTGCTTTAGAGCTCTCAGGTACTTTTGCTTTATAGTTGTTGTTGTTACTTTATAATCCATTTTAATGTCATTCCCTTAGTTTATTTTTGCTCTCTTACAGTGCTTACTTTTCTGGTGCAGAAAGATTGTTGGGAACAGACAAGAACCAATGTGGGAATTCAACTTCAAGTTCAAAAAGCAGGCACGTGTCCTTCTTTTGTCTCTATATTTTTATAAATTTAATTTTATTTTTAAAGATTTGTTTATTTGGGGTAGCTGGATGGCTCAGAAGATATGAGAATACTGCATTTCTAGAGGACCCACTTTCTAGGGCATCTAATACCTTCCTCAGGCCTTTTAAGGGCACCACACTTATATATTCAAACAGCTACCTACACCCATACCCACCTTAAAGTTAAATATTTTTATAATGTATGATTTTCTTTTTTGTTGTTGTTGTTTACTCTATTTATTTATTTGAGACAGCGTATGGTATCTACGTATTCCTGGCTGTCCTTAAACTTGCCATGTAGACCTCAAACAATAGGGACTTATCTGCTTCTGTTTCAGAAGTGCGAAGATTAAAGACCTGTGCCACCATATGTGGCTTGTCTATTGGGTGGTTTCCCTGCATGTATGCATATGCACTATGTGTATCCATGGTACTTGTGTTGGTTAGAATAAGGAGTCATATTTCCTGGAATTGGATTTGTGGACAGTTGTTAGCCTCCATGTGGGTTCTGGGAACCAAATCAGAGTCCTCTGTAAGAGCAGAAAGGGCTCTTAACTATGAGCCATCTTTGCATTCTTTCAGATATCTTAGTTAATGAATTTCACTATGTCTTAATCCCTTTGTGCTGCCATAACAAAGTAGCAGAGATTGGACTACTTATAAAGAACAGAAATTAATTTCCTCATAGTTCTGGAGGCCAAGAGATCCAAGCAGGTTCTGTGTCTGATGAAGTTCTGGTTCTTGTTTTCAAGATGTTGCTTTCTTGTACCCTGTATATTATCACAGAGCTGGGGTAGAAGGCTAAAAGGGGCCAAATCCATTTGAAAGCCCCTATTTTAGTAAGAGCCTGTTAAGAGAGGAATCTTAACATTATTACCTTCTAAAGGCTCTATCTTTTATATGACATTAGATTAAATTTCAGAATAAATCTTGGAGGGCACTATTTTATATTGGATAAAAAAATAGCAACTTTGGGTTATTACCCAAGGTAAACCTTGACAGATTCCCAGATCAGAGAACAGAGGTATAAAAGACGATTGTGTGTGTGTTGGTATGTTTGTGCAACCTCAGTGCTGGCAGTGGGAGAGGGCAGGATGCTGGGGCTTAGTGTCAGCCAGTTTAGCCAGTTGGATAGCTCCAGTTTCAGTAAGAGACTGCTTCAGAAATAAAGTGGAGAGAGAAAGAGGGGAAGATCCTCAGCAGTGACTTCTGGTTTCCACATGCATGTGCACTCATATCCACTCACACACACCCACTCCACCAGCCCACATTTTCTGGGCAGCGGAGAAAAGTTAAATATTTGTTGTATGTTAGTCAGTGTTATCTTGCTCTGGAGAGATACCATGATGTCCACAGTTCTTACAAAAGAAAGCATTTCATTGGAGCTGGCTTACAGCTTCAGAGGTTTAGTCCACTATCATTATGGTGGGAAGCATGGTGGCATGCAGGCAGACATGGTGCTGGAGAAGTAGTGTAGAGTTCTACATCAAATTTTCCTATTAGTTTATTTTAAAAACATGGTTCTGGTGAAGAAATGTAGCTTTCATGTCTTTTTAAGAAACTCAGTCTATGATATCAATTAGACAGCTTTCTCCACTGAGGGGTAGCCCAAGCAGTGAGAGATGGGACAGAAGACCAGAATTACTGCAGGAAATTGAATGCTGAGAGTTCATTTCGTCCTGAGCTTGTGAGTCCTGCTTTATGTTTCCTGGAATTTGGGGGTTGCTTCTCCATCTGCCCTCTTCTTCAGCAGATACTCTTTGAAGTCTGACACATTACGTGGAATTTGAAGTTTTCAAACACTGGAGAGTGGCTGATAGAGCCACTCATTGTGAGTTGGCAGAAATACTCTCTGTGAGAAGCTTAAACCCTCTGCTGTATTTGCTAATCTATGCACGCTCTCCCTCACTTTGTTGTTGTTGTTTTTTGTTCGTTTTTATTTGAGACAGGGTTTCTCTATGTAGCCTTGGCTGTCCTGTCCTAGACTAGGCTGGCCTTGAACTCAGAGATCCGTCTGCCTCTGCCTCCCTGAATGCTGGGCCACCGCTCCTGGCCTCTTTCTGTTTCTTAACTGGTAGATTGTCGCTGAGAGATAACAAAATTTTCAGTTTATCTGTTGGGTTTTCCTTCACAGCATCTTAAAGAGCATACATATTTTCTTTCTCTAGGCCACTAGATTAATGCTTAGCTCTCCTTAGTCCTCTAGATTAAAGAGCAAGTGTATGGAACGGCTGCAACCGCCCATTCAATATGAAGATGTTCATACCAACCCTGACCAGGATTGCTGCCTGCTGCAGGTCACCACCCTCAACTTCATCTTTATTCCTATTGTCATGGGAATGATATTTACCTTGGTAAGTGGGGATTCAGCTCTTCTGTAGAGTTTCACTGTATCTATGGTTTGAAAAAGGATTTATAGATGTAACTACTGGGAAGAAATCTCTGAATAATAATAAAGTCCAAAATTAAAACCAGAATAACACATGGGTGCACCCCTTCTCCCACCATCAAGTGACTGAACACACACCAAAACCAACCAACCAAACAAACAAAACGCACAAAAGAATAATAATAAAAACAAAACAGGTAAGTCTGAAATCAGATTTTCATATTAGAGACAGACAAATACGGGGAGAAGCTAATTATATCTGAGGATGGTTGCCTGTTTCCTCTGTAAGAAAGGGAAGGCTTTCTATCTTCCTGTATGCCTGAAGGTAACATTGACAAACATACACAAACACTGTTAAGACCTTGGGCATTTGTGTGCTGCCATAATAGAATATTAAAATAGAGGGTAACTAGTTCTGTTCTTGCATGTTTTGAGTCTTCAAAACTTGGCCAATAATTAGGTGAGTAAATAATATATGTGCCTGTAGCTTATACTGCCATGTTTTAAAAATATTTAATTGGATAGGCAACCAGGACATGTTATTTGCCATTTGTCTTCTCTGTGTCTTAGGCTTATGTTCAGAGATGTGGAATTCCTCTTTATGGTGAAAAAGCTGAATTTTTAATGGTAGATAATAAATGTATCATGAAGTATTTAAATAATGCATAAATTTTTTGAGAAGGTAGAGGTGACATAGTTAACGGTAATTATAGTTAACTTTCTGGGGACTGTTTCTAAAGTGTGTCTGTTAATATGTTTAAGTATACATTCTCTTCTAGGTAGTTTTCTGTAGTTGAAGTTGTGTCATAATGATATTTTTATCATAGGCATTTTTCCCTCCTTTCAGGTTGAACTGCATTAATGACATCACTGTTATTCATAGTCCTTATATGCCATACTAATTCTGTATAAACCTACATATAAATTACTTGAAGATTTAAAAAAAAAATGAGATCAGGCTTAGGTTTCATATATCTTGCTTGACTCATTCATCAGTATGTTATCAGAATTCCATCTTTATCCTATATGTATAACATAATTAAATAGCTTTTGTGGTAGTGTGTGTACATATATCTTATTTATCTGTAAGGCCCTTTAACATGTTAGATACACAGAGCAGAAAAAACCTTATAAAAAAAATCACCCTGAATGTTTTGTGTTTTTATAAATATTCATCTTAAGAGATGAATCTTGAGAGTGAACATAGGTATATTATGTGTATTATGTCTCAAGGAGAGCCCAAAGAAACGAAGGCTACATTAAATACTAAACATATTTAAATTAAATGTGCCTTTCTCTTCTAGTTTACTATTAATGTGAGTACAGACATGCGGCATCATCGAGTGAGATTGGTGTTCCAAGATTCTCCTGTCCGTGGTGGTCAGAATCTGCGCAGTGAACAGGGTGTGCAAGTTGTCCTGGATCCGGTGCACAGTGTTCGGCTCTTTGACTGGTGGCATCCGCAGTATCCATTCTCCCTGAGAGCATAGTTACTGCTTGGCATCCCATGGGACAGCTTCCAGTCTAGTCCATTAGTAATCAGATTCTGTTTGGAAGGGGCAGCTGGATTGTATAGCTCATTAGTGATGCAACACTGTTTGGGTTCCTGGGGCTCCTGTTACAGAAGGTGGAAAGGTTGAATCAGGAGGAAAACCAACTATGATTTATAAACATTTTAATGTAAAATTTGCATATTTGAAAGGAGAAACCTGGCCTCATTTTCTGTGTTAAACCCCAGTTGGTACTGTTGAGTTTGTTCTTTATTCTTTTATCTCAGCAAATGGATGATTTTGCGCTAGGGAAAAATTAAGCTCTAACTCTTCAAGCAAGGAAGTTTTCCTTTATGGACTAGAGGAACCCAGAGGCTTAAAATGGTTGCTCCAATGTGCTGCTCCTTGAATTGAAGTGAATATTTTTTCTTTTCCTTTTACCCTTCTCCATAAATAAAGCAGGTGACAGGGTTGTCAGAATCTTACAAGATTGACTTGTGCATCTTTTTAAAAAAATGCTTTTTGGATATTTATTACATGAATATTGATTGTTTGCTGATTTTGTATTTTGGGTTTTTGTTTTATTGCATGAGACTGATAGTGATGGTAATGATTATGTACCCCCGGTACTGTTCTAAGAACGTTATAGATTGTGTCTCTAATCCTTGTGTCTTGCAAGGTAGTTGAAACCCTTCCCATTTTATGGTTGAGAAATTGAATCATTGACTTAACCAAGGCCAGAACTACTGGTACATGCAGAGCTAGGATTCTGACCCATGTCTTTTTTGCTATACCACAATTTCAAAGGCCAGTTTCATTTTTCTTGTGCTACATAGTGGTGAAAAGGAGTAGGCAGAGTTTGATCAATAAAAAAGCAAAAGAATGAGTTATTTGAATCTTTCAGATAGACAATATTAAAACAGAGTTTAGGAAGAATTGTGGTGTTTGCATTAAATTATTAGGCTTTATTTTATGCTAAAGGTCATTTTCAAAAAAATGCATTGCATGTTGAAACCAGCCTTAAACTAGAAGCAATTAATAGCTTTTCTCTGCCCTGTCCTGTACTTTGCAAAATTTGTTTTTTCCTTTTAAAACCATCCTGTGTGCTTTCAGAAGCCTGGTCTTCTGTCTGTACAGAATCGTTGACACCCTCTTTGGTCAAAGTTCTTACTGTCACTGGCATGCTCTGAGAAAAGGATCATGGGTGGGTTTTGTTTTTCTCTCTAAGAAGAAAATCCTCTTGCTTCCTTTCCCACCTGGCTGTGGCAGGAGGTGGACATTAAGACAATAGTCTTAACACTCAGTATCTTGAGTCCAGCCCCTAGCATTGCAGTGTAGCCTCCTTGCCCACAAACGTAGTCTCCTCGAGACAGAGTCTTGCTATGTAGTCCACGCTGGCCTTGAACTTAATCCTCTTACTTAACCACCTGCAGTATTGGGATTACAGGTGTGAGTCACCAGCAGGACAAAGGCAATATTCTTGAACCATGGAAATATCATGGAGTAGATACTTATGTGAGCTAAACTGCTAAATTAGTATGTTGGTTTTCTTCTCTCTCTTCACCCCATGCTATTTAAAGAACATTCTTAAGAAGCATCTGTTTAATACTGCTGCTGACAGATAGGATAGCCTTACCCCACACTGAGGGGAATATCACTGGTTGAACAGAAAGTGAGCCTGGGTCAGTAAAAACAACCAGAATTTGGGTACTTAGTTAACAAAATCAACAAAAACCCAAGGACAATAAGCACTTCACAGATCTCTGCAATCAAAAGTTGTCTCTTTGAAACAGAAGGAAAGAAGCACAGAATCTGGAGTCCCCCAAATAAAGATGCCAAGGAGCATGGGGAAGTTGTCCTTGTGGATGTGTGTCTCCCATTCAGGTTTACCTTAAGGGGCTGAAATAAATGTGGCTTAATTGTCTTCTGGCTCAACTGAGTTTTTGTGCCAAACTGCATGGTATGATGACAGACACTATATTCTGCCTTTGAAGTTCTGCCTCTGCTGCGTTCTTAACACATTGCCAACTCTTAGTAAGTGGTTCTTCATGGTTACCATGGCTTCAGTCTTCCTCAGCATGAGTTGAGTTGCCTTTTCTGGTATTAATTCATGTTTGTTAATGAAAGGATGTGAAGAGTATCAAGGATTGCCTTTTCTTAAAAACCTGGAGAACAATTGAAACTTTGTAGACTCTGGGTTTAAAAACTAGTATTTTTCACTCATGACACATATGTTCTTGCTCGGAGTGTCAGACAATACGAATTTAGCTTCTTCCAGCCCCCATCAGAATTACATTTCTACCTTTTTCTAAAGATGCATGAAAATATTGTCTATGTTGGGAGAAAGTGAATGAAAGGCCGTGTTGTTAGCTGACCTCAGCTACAGCCTTTATAGGATACTGCTGCTACAAGATGGGTACACACCTGTGACTACCTGTCTGCATAGTTGCAGATATAGAACAGTTGCGACGCTCAGTAGTGGCTGCGCATGGCTGGCCTTTAATCCCAGCACCGAGGAGGCAGAAGCAGGCGGATCTCTGAGTTGGAAGCTGTCTGGTCTGCATAGTTCCAGGACAGCCCAGGCTACACAGGGAAACTAATGTCTTGAAGAAAAAAAAAAAAAACCCAACCCCCCTAAAACAGTTCTTCACACTTAAAACAGTGCTTAGGGGTATTTGTAAAGGATTTGAGTAGGCACTGTAATGAAATTTCACAAACCAGATGGGAAGGATACATTAATAGCGACGGGGGCAGGGAAAGAGAGCAATTCAGAAAAACAGGCTTAGCTAAAATTTGTCAGAATTTTGGCACTTGAGCATGTTTTCAGAGGATGTATGTATCAGACAAACACTTCATTTTATAGTAACAGTGTTAGTACAATCACATGCCGAAAGGCAAGTCACAATTCACTGAAAAATCACTGAAGCACATACTACAAGACTGTGTTCCCAGTTTCTCCATTTAACAATATGTGGGAAAGAGAAGGTGTGCAAGGTGACAAACGACTGGCCATTTAGAGAACAGGTTAGACTTGGGAAGGTGAATTCAAGAGGGTAGAAGCGTGTAGGATGTGCTGAGGCCTAAACACCCAGCAGATTAAATGCTTGCCCTCCTCTCTCAGGCCCAACCAAGATGGCGCACAGCATCAAAGCAGCGCCCTTGTCACGTGTGAACCCGGGCTGGGGAGCGCGCGGGTGTGGAGGCGTGGCCTAGGGAGAGACGTCCAGGCCCCGCCCTTGGGGGGTGGGGCCGGGGTATCCGCGGAGGAAGGGGGCGGGTCCTTGAGGCCGGGGTACTGGGCGGCGGAGGCTGCAGCTACCTTTGCGCGCTTGCCTCTAGGACGCCTCGCGCTGCCGAGGTCGGGGGCGGCGCCCTGCTGCCGCTGGGCCTTCGGCTATTCCACGCAGGTGAGCGACCACAGCCCACTCCACGGGGAACGACAACCCCTTTCCCCAGCTCCAGCACCCCTGAACAGTTTGACGAGGAGTCTCTTAGTTCGCCTTGGGAAACAACCTTTTCTGGTCTGGATGTGTCTCTGCGGGTCGCGGGTTTCGTCGCCCCTCGCCCTTGCTGTGCCCTGTGCCCTTGGGGATGAGGATGGGGTCGATGCCCATTTTGCAGGGAGGGCGTGGAGTTCTCCCTCAGCTGCATCTGCTCCCTGGGAGGGGGCATCCGGGCGGACTGCGCCCCCACATTCTCTCCAGGACAGTCGGAGCAAAAGCGCGTCTGGGCTTGGGGGCCAGCTCTGCTCCTTTGGGCAAGCGCTTATGAGAGGCTGAGGTCTTCGTTCTTCCTGGGGTCTTCATCCTTCCTGCGTGCCTCTTTAGGCCCTTGGTTACTGCATTCCTTGAACTGTCAGGATGTCAGGCCGTACCAGAGATGCCCCCATCTCCGCAGTGCTGGGGTGGTGGGGTGAAAGGAATGGCCAGCCGGAGGCCTGGTTGGGTGTGGGGATGAAGGTGGGCGCAGCACGGAAAGACGTTCTTAATAGGGGGATTCCTGAACTGGGGGTTGGGGGGTGGGGGTGGGATGAGGAGCTGGTTAGTGAACACAGTAGAGGTATTTGCCAGCATGGTTATTGAGGGTTTTATGGTGGGAAGGAAGGGAGGTCGGGCTGGAGGACTTGGAAATGTAGGTGGTTTCTTTGAGAAGGAGGAGGGATCTAGGACCAAGTGCCACTAGGTGCTGATGTCACCTTTGAAGAGAGATGTGTTGGAGAGGAGGAGAGTTGAGGCAGCTCCTCAGGACTTGTTTGTGGAGAGCAAGTGGTTAAGGGGGCTGTGCTTAGCTTGAAGAGTCCCTCCCGTTGTGAGCTTAAGGAGGCTTCTCCAGGAGCCAGGTTTCAGGGACTCCCTGCAGTCCTTTCCAGAGTTGTTGGAATTGGCTCTTAGTACTTTTTTCAATATTGAGTAAACATTTATTGGGCACCTACTACATGCCAGACGCCATGCTAGATACTTGGAACAGCTGAATGGTGTCAGAAGTAGGCATACATCTTCCTATATACAATTTAGTTACATTGCTAGTGGATTGTCAGAAAACCCCAAAAGACCCCAACCGATTTCAACGCACAGAATCCCCGCCACTGTTAACTGGCCAGATAGTCTTTAGTACAACTGACAGCTTGAATGATTTGCTTTGGCTATTTTCTTAGATTTTGTGCTAAGGTCTGAGGAGGCTTCCGGAGATAAATGATGTCTCAAAGTAATGAGATAAGGGATAGTACATTGGTTTTGGGGGTGGTGAGGGCCTAGATACGATGCAGTAGAGGCACCATCTCCAGGAAATGTGTGGGTATAGGGTGCTGGCAGGAGGAGAGTTCTCATCAGGAGGTGTTTGGGTCTGTGCTGCTGAGCATGTCATGATGTCAGTACATGAGCTCTGCCCCAGCAGCTGGCTTGTAATGGAAGGATTGGAGGAGTAGGTTAGGCAGCTAGGCTTGTGGGTCCCCTCTGAGTAATGAGTGAATTCTTAGACTTGGAAAGAGTTATGGGGGTTCGCTGGGGGTCCTTTTGGAGCCTCCGAGGATGGTAGGACTAGAGCTGGGGAGACAATGGGTGGTTGGGCTGGGATGATGATAAAGGGTTGAAGGCTGGGGAGGGCCAGGGAGCTGGTGCCAAAGGGGCTTTAAAATACAGGGAAGTTAATTGAGGCCTCCTTATGCTAGAAATACTCTCCCCTGGGCCTCCAAGAGCTGTATTGTGTAAGTCGGTGGAGGGTTTGCTCTATGAGCAACGTGTGTTGTGCTGACTGAGCAGTATTGTGTGAAGGTGTGTGTGTGTGTGTGTGTGTGTGTGCATGCATGGTGTGCATGTGTGTGCTTGTGCAAATGTTTGTGCTGGAAATGAGGAGTAAGAAAGACTGAGAGTAAAACCTGTCACAGTGTCTGGTTTCCACATAAGGAGTTGGAAGAAATGGAGGGAGGCATTGGGACGAGGGAGAGACAAGTGTGTATTGCAACCACATAAGTTACCATCTGTCCCCCTCTCTGGCCTGCTAGCTCACTGACCTATAATTAGCTCTGGAGGGCATGCGGTGCTGGCTCTCAGGAGTGTGGCACTTCGGGTGGCCACCAGAGTCAAGAACACTCAGAGGGGCTATGGCCCTATGGTGAGAGCCATACACACACACACACACACACACACACACACACACACACACACACTCAGAGGGGCTGTAGCCCTATGGTGAGAGCCATACACATACATACATGTATATACACACACACACATTTGCCCAGGACCACAACCCGTTTGAATTCTCCAGTCTGAGAAGGGCTCTGTACTGCTGAAGTGGGAACGGTCCTTAGGGACAAGAGAATGTCAATGAGATAGAGCTGGTGGGGAACAACAGTTGGACAAGGGGCTCTAAGAGAGGATTATATGAGACTTGAGGCCAGCAGACCCTGAGGCTCAGCTTTTGTCCACCCCTGGCTGCTGCCTCCTCACACAAGCATGACTGCAGCCTGGCTGAACACTCAGATTTCAGATGGGCTGAGGCTGTGTGGTTCTTCCTTCCCCTGTTTTCTGCTGTCCCAGAAGTCAGTTCTAGCACAGGGCAGCTGTGTGTCTGAGAGAGCTTCAGTTGCTCATACCCCAGGTGGTGCCGAGCACTGACCCCAGTCTAGACCAGAGGCTTATCAAATGCTGTTCTCAAACAAGTACAGGTATGTTTGTATTCTGAGACATCTGTGATGTGTCTTACAAGTTTTCTGTGTCTGTAATAGTACTCCTTAGTGAGTATTGAATTGAATTGACATGGTCTGTCTTCTGGTACCCTGGGTTTTATAAGGCAGGATCTCCTTGCAATTAAGATATTTAACCTGCAGCAGAGACTTGCCTGGGGACTCAGTACCATGTTATTACATTCTGTTGGGGGAATTGACTGTAGATAACATGAAAATCCCTAAGCAGACTTTTAGGGTTTAGGTTTATGACCTTGAATGATACTACAAATGTACAGATTTAGTATATCTTATCCATACATATTTTATTAATTATAGAAAAATATGTAACATATGTTGTTTGGCAGTTAAATAATTTTAAAAATTTAAATTTAATGTGTACGGGTGCTTTGTTTGTGAGTGTGACTGTGCACCATGTGTGTCCCTGGTGCCCACGGAAGCCAGAAGAGGGCACTGGATCCTCCAGAACTCTGGAGTTATAGACAGTGTTGTTAGCTGCCATGTAGATGCTAGAACTTGAACCTGGGTCCTCTGGAAGAGCAGTGAATGTTCTTAGCCACTGAGCCATCTCTCTACCCTCCTTCAAAATACACACACACACACACACACACACACACACACACACACACATACATACACACATACACACACACACACTTGAGACAAGGTCTCTTTTACATACCCGTGGCTGTCTGGATCTCACTACATAGACCAGGCTGATCTCAGACTCACAGAGATTAACCTGCCCCTGTCCCCTGAGCACTGGGATTAAAGGTATGTGCCACCATGCCCAGCTTTGAAGTAATTTTTTAATTGTCATATGAAGTAGTTGGTTTGCATTTGGAGGTCTTTGTTGCTATCTTGCCCAGCCAATGAGTTGATGTCTCACATATTATGAATATGTGTGTGTGTATGTTTAATAGGGTTTCATGTAGCACAGGCTGGCCTCAAACTTGCTATGTAGTTGAGGATGAACTTGAATACTCAAATGCTAGAATTACTGATGTGCAGTTCTCTGCATACTTGATGTGTCTCCACGGTCATTGTTTTTGGATAAATAATTGTCTTTTCAGGGGGAAAATAGGATTTCATTTACTTTAAGAAAATCTTCCAGAGAATGAGGGAAGTCCCCACCTAATGAGCTCCTTATTTCTGAGTAAGATGTGAAGGGGATCCATGATGGCAGATGTGCAGCTACAGGTAGGAGTGTGTGTAAGGGGGGTGGATTGGGTGGCAGGTGATAGGTACAATGGATTTGGTGGTTGCTTCAGAAGAATGCTTTTCCATGTTTGGCTTAGAAGAGTCAGGCTGAGTGGATAGCTGGGAAGCCTGGCTGTCTGAGATCGGCTAGGCCTGATCCCTACTAATTGATGTTCTAAGAGATGACATAGGGTGAAGCCAGCCTTCTCTCATGGACATAGAGACCTGCCTGGGCTTGGAGACCCTGCAGTGCATCCCGAATAGGCTGAGATAATCAAAGGGAGGGTTAGGCCCATTCCTATGACCTGAGCTTACACAAGACCAGTGTGGTGTGTCTAAATCTGTTGGTCTCATAAGGGGCAGAAACACCGGGAACAAGAGTTTTTAGTTCTTTCATCCCCACCCTTGTCTCCTTTCCTCTCAGGTAGCCTCACATAGGTTCACTTAGACTGTGTCATGACCAGCAGCGTACTTTTATGATCACACACATATGCATGAGCTTTCATGGCCCTACCGTGCTTTTAGAAGCATGTAAGACTTTTGGACGCCTAGATGCCTATGCCTGTCATTACCATACTTATTCTCATGACTATGCACATGCTCACATACCATCACATATAGTCATAAGCTCTGACACAGAATTATAACCACATGGTAATAACTTACTGTTTATGTTTATGACATGTTTATACACTCACTGTTTTTATTTTTATTTATTTATTTTTTTGAGGCAGGGTTTCTCTGTGAGGCAGGGTTTTTCTGTGTAACCTTGGCTGTTTGGGACTAACTTTGTAGACCATGCTGGCCTTGAACTCACAGCTCATTCACACATTCATTCACACATTCAGGCCCCAATTGTTATGACCATACTCTGATGTTTATGACATGTTTATATACCCACTGGTTTTCATGTACACTCTCAGGCCCCAATTGTCATGGCTACACTCTTACCACATTCTCATTCTCTTCCCTATCTCTTTCATGGCTACACATATATACCAAGCATTCTCATGACTATATGCTCACATATTTGACTGCATAAAGACATATGACATCCTCATTCTCACTTTCATAAAGATATGTACACACACACACACACACACACACACACACACATGCACACACACCTTTTACAGGGCTTGCATTTCTCAGTAGTTCATGACTCTGAGGCTTTATCCTGACACCTGTCAGCACTCTGACCAGGCTGTTTGTTGCCATGTGAGAGCTCCTTAGTCTCAGCACTGACTCACTAATGCAGTGGTTCTGAGCATTTATTTTTTTCCCATGCCAGAGATCCCTGTTGGACATTTGTCCTACACAGATCCCTGGCTTTGAAAGATTTTTATTTTCCAAATATACCATACACATTGCTTTGCTGCTTCCCTTTTGAAAACTATTTGAGAACACTTGTTTCAGTTGATGGCTCTGGTTAATATGAGATGCTTGGAATAATTGTTCTCAGTGATGAGAGATGGAGAAGCTGAGCATTGTCCTCAGTGTCTGCAAGATGTCTGGAGTGTGGAAAATGGTTGACAGACCACAGTGTTAGCTGTGACTGTCCCCGGTCTATTGTTCTGTTGAATTGATGTTCTGGCTCTCTGGCTGAAATTTTTTATTTTAGTAAAATGGGAGAATTGTATTAGTATCTTAAGCCAGGAACTGTTAAACCACATTTTAGACCAGCATCCCTTTAATACAAATGAAACCTTAATCAAGTGTCCTGTAAAATGGGCAGATTTGTAATCAATGAGATTGAAATAAGAAAAGGAGTTTTGTGGGCTGATGAAATGGCTTGGTACTTAAAGGTGCCTTCCATGAAGACTTCACAGCTTGAGACTGAGCCTCAGACCCCACAGTGGGAGAAGAGAACTGACTTCTGAGAGCTGCCTCTGATCTCCACAAGCATACCATGGCATATGCTCACCTGGCCTCACACACGAACAACAAATAGAATTTAAAAAGATCAATAAAGAAGAGATAGTTTAGAGCCCTTTAAGTTGGTCATACTGTTTCCACTCTGGCTATCCTTGAAAGTATACCTATAAAGCCAGCACTTGGGAGACAGAGACAGGTGGATCTCTGAGTTCGAGGAAAGAAAAGAAAGGAAGTACTATGTCAGAAAGTCCAGTTTGCAGCCTTTGGAGTTAGAGATGGAGTCATGGTCACTGGAACTGGTGTCACAGAAGAGAAACTGAACTGAGCGGTGTGTCCAGGATAGACCTGCTTTCTGCCAGTGTTCTAGTGTGATTGTCCGCAGTGCTTCCCTCCACTGTGGAGAACTTAGCTTGGTGGGTGCACTGTGTTCTCACAGAGGTGACATGAACTGTCTAGGGAAGAGGAAACCAATCGCTATTTTCCTAGGGAGTGACTGGAAGCCTGGAGTTCGGAGATTCTGACCCAGAGTGCTTGCTGGGTAAGCTAGTACCCCCTCCTGTGCACTCAAATGTTCCAGGTCTGAGGGGTGCTGAGGCTGATGCTGGAAGCTGTGGGTCTTATTTGACACCTTTCAGAACCCTTCTTGGCTGTTGTCTCTTGCGAGCCCCCTGACAACCTGTGAGCTCCCTGAGGTGTTGCGAGTTATGTCCTTCTTGTCAGATTTAGAAACCCAAAATGTAGAGACAAAATTTCACTGCTGGTCTTAACAGGAGGTGCAGCAAACTGGACCCCTTTGACGGGTTTGTGCCAGGCTGCTAGCAACTACCAAGTAAGTCTTTTCCAAGACTTTAATTCTCTGAGAATGGCTATTTGAAGTTAGATTTTGATTTTCTGACACTATTTGTGGTGGGTTCAATCTTGGGGGCTTCAAAAGATGTTGCTGCTGAGAATCAAAACAGAGTTTGTATTGCCAGGAAGTGATGTCTGCATTTCATGAATGGTGATTTACAGTTTTCTGTCAGCTGCCTGAAGTAGGGGCTGCTAGCTCTTACTCCCATCTCACAGAGGGAGACTGAAGCCCAGAGAGAACAAGTGTCTTTCCAGGGTCTCATGAACAGCCTTTAGAGAGAGGAGCGTTTCCAGGTTGCTGGTGAGGGGCTGTGGTTTTTAGAGGGCAAATTAAATGACCCTAATCCTGGGCCAGTATTTCCTCCTTGGAGTTTCTTGAAGTCTTATCAGGTATGAACTTCTAGAAATCACACATATGCTTGATTTCTTCCATGTGAAAACCTAGTATTAGGGCTTCCAAAGCTGTCTGGGTTGTTACGTAGGGTCTGCAGATCTAGATGATCTAAAGGAAGGCCAGTGCCAGAAAGAAGAATAAGTATAGGTCTGTAAAGAGCATCCCTCACTGTTGGGAGGGGATCAGACAAGGCTCTGTGGATGACCTGTGGGATGAGCTTGGGCAATCCAAGTTTCTTAGAGGACGCTGGCCAGGAAAGGTCTCAGGTGTGCTGAACTAGATAGATATCATCCTGGAGGAGGAGCAGCTTCTGGGTGAGGAGGAAGGGTGCTGAACACTCTGAGTGGAGGGGCAGTTGGTCATTGATGGAATTACAGGATGCCATGAGTCAGAAAAAAGTATGGGTGGGAGTGTGCAGGCGAGCTTGTGGTGGGTGACACAAGGGGAGGCTTATAAATCTCTGTGGAGCCAGCAAAGGCAGAAGGAAGTGATTTGGGTACGTGGATGAAGCTTTGGAGACAAATGACCACCTCAGTGAACATGATGGCACACACCCTCCCCAGGCTTGAGGAGAATATCAGAGGGAGGGCCCAAGCTAATTCTCACAGGCCATCATTGCCCTGGTAGGTGTGAGACAGGGCATTCTCAGGGAAGACAAGGTGCCCGAAAGACACTTACCCACTAATCCTGATTTTTCCTTTTACTGTGTATCTTCAGGAACTTGCTTATGTGACCACGAGTCCCAATTTTCATGTCTGGGACATGGGAAGAGCGATTTAAAGTTAGCACCATCCTAGCATGTGATAAATACTTATACATCATAGCGGCAACATCATCATTTTTCCGGGTCACCACCTCCATTCTTTAGACTCCCATCCTCCTTTAGTCTAGGGCATCTAAGACCCTCCTCTTGTTGACTTTAGAGGCTTCTACTCATGCTCCATCTTTGTCCAGCTCGTTGTGCACTTGGGCACTTCCAGTAGCTTTGCCGTGGCCCTGTGTCCTTTGCTGAGCTAGGCAAGTGGTGGGGGCTTGCCATCTGGTAGCCAGTAGGGAGCCACGGCAGTGTGAACATACAGCCAGCCAGAGCGTCAGACTGGAGTGTCCATCCCTCCTGTTTGTTAGGCGAAAATGGGGGTGACTTTGGGGAAGCCAAAGATGCCTCAGAGATTGCCTTTTATGTTTATACAGGCAGAGCCCTACTTTTCAGGCACCCCTCCCTTCATAACACACACTCACACCCACTCACTCACTCATGAGCCTTCTGCTGTTCACAGCCTGCCCCACACCCTTCCTGGCAAAGCCCCTTGCAAATGCTGGCTTTGGGGCCTGGCACTTTCGCCTCTGAATCAAGACCTGTGAGTTTGGGAGTTGCAGCTTCTGCTAAGCTGAGATGATAATTGCACTATTTAAAGCCGGCTGTGGAGCTGGAGAAGCCAGGTGTCCCCATGTGGCTAAAGCTGCTTCTGCTTACTTCCATGTGTAGTGGTTAGGGTGGATAGGAGGTCCTGCCCAGTTCTTGAGGGGTTTCTGCCTGGCACCTTTCTCTGGGGTCATCTTCAGCCAGCTCTATGTGCCATTTAGTCAGAGGAAGTGGAGTTGCCACCTGGCACCTGGTTTGCAGGGAGGCTGGGAAAAGGTTTTTGGCTGCAAAGTCAGTTTCTGAGTTGTCAGTATTGCCAAACGGATGGAGGGAAGCTGGGCTGGACCACACAGCCAGCACCTTACACTGTTATGCTTTTACCTGTGGACTCTAGCATCATTCTTAAAAGAAACCTTTCAGATGAGATGGGGTGTCATTATGTCCATGAACAGAAGGAGCTTTTTAAACACTACCCCCATGCTTTCCTTTGCCCAATATGAAGACAATTCCTTCTCTGCCATGATAGGGTGCTTTCTCTTCAAAGTCAGACAGAACTAGGCCTGTACTTCATCTTACAGCCCAGGCCTCTGGTGTGTTGCCATACCCAAGTTCACACAGTTGGACTCTGCTCAAATTGTACCCCAGATTTCCTAGGGCCTGGCTCTATACTCCTTCCTTTGTGCTGTAGTGCAGGCTCCCTGGGAATCCGGCGCTAAAGCCATCTGCAGGGTGCTGAGTTGCTGAGAATATTCTTCCTTCCCCCATTGCCTTTTCTCTCCGTCTTTTCCCTCTCCCCCCAACTCCCTCTAGTTAGTGCTAGGGCCTTGCACATAGTTGGTAAGCCCTGTGTCACTGAGTCACACCCCAAGCTCTATACTGCTCTTGTCCACAGGACTGCTTTTACACAAGGGGACTTGGCTCAGCCTTCTCTGTTCCAAGCTTAAAAAACAAACATCCCCTCAAAACAAACAAACAAACAAACTAAGAAAAAATAAAATGAAGTGGTTGTGTGGATCTAAGCCCTCTGATGATGAGTTTGGAGAGGGAAGGTGGGCACTGGGGCCTTCAGTCTCAGCCTGGAGCACTCAGGGAGGGTGGAGGGGCTCTGAAACCCTGGGCAGGGGAAATTGCTATTGTTGGCATCCTCTAGGGCAGTGGATCAGACTGGAGCTGCAGTCCATCTCCTGTGCTCCCAGCTGCTCTGACACAGGGCTTGAGGGAGGAGGGGCCACCTCACCACACGACTTTCCACCTTGGTCCATCTGGTGGAAAGGACCCCAAGAGACAAGATCATCTCTGTTTCTCCATCTGGGAGCTTGTGTGTATGTCCTAGGCCTAGGGCCTGTCTGCATCCTCGTCCTCCTGTGTGTGTGTTTGTGGTTGCTGGCTTGAGCTGTGGTGCCGTTGGAAATGACTGTGAGTCCTGGGGCTTTCCGGCTGCCTCCTCCTCACATGTCCCCCATTTTTGCTTGTTTTATCAGGACTGTTTCCCCTTGTTGGATTCAACCCTGTTGGAAAGCCTGTATCTGATCTCTCACTCACACTGAATCTTGACCCTTCCAAGCTGCCCACCTTCACCTGCTGAAGAATACACAGGCTGCCCAATGTCTTTAGAAAGGGGGTGGGTGGAGCAGGAAGGACAATGCCACTTACATAGGTCTCCAGAGTACCTACCATTGTGCTGGGAGCCTGATGTGGTTTCAGAGTTCTCCTCCAGTGGGCACCCTGAGATTTTCCCTCAGAGAACTTGATTGAAGCTAGCAGCCTACCCCTGGACAGGGAGGTTGAGCACTGATGGGGGCAGAGAAATTCCCAGCTGTGTCCCAACTACCATGTCCAGCCTCCCTCTGCTGTGACCGCTGGGCACAGGCTCCTGACCTGGCTGGTGACTTGTGGTAGCACCAGCAGTGGGTGATTACCTATGCCAAGGGGGTGGATTGTCAGCCACGAGTGGGCTGCCTCACACAGGGTCTCCCTCTGGAAGCACCCATTTCATTCCTATCCCCATATGGACCTGTGGCTTCTTTGTCATGTAGTCTCCAATAAAGAGGTGGAGGCTATGAAGCTACTAGTTTTGCGTGCATTCTCCTTGGCGGACTTCAGAAGTGGGCAGTGACAAGCCGGCCTCATCCCTGCATTATGGGCATCCTAGCAGGCCAGGGTTCTCTGCCTGCTCCACTGCCCAGCCTGTGCCTCTCAGCCATGTTAAGGGAGTCCAGCCCCTGTGGTCTCCCATGCACTAAGCCTTTTAACCCCTTCTGTGCCTGCCTTGGCTTGAATGTGGGAAAGAAGGCTGTGTGGGAGGACGGAGACCCCATTTCCTCTCCTCCCACCTTCAGGTCTCAGGAGGACTCTAGGCAGCCTACCGGCTGCTCCCCTGCCGCTGACTGAATCATTTCTATATTTGGCCAGCAAGCCACGTGGGTGGGGAACCACTGGGGCTGCACTTCTGACAGCTGCAAGGGGTGGGGGGCAGGGGCTGCAGACACTGGGGCTAGGCAGGAGGCATGTGCATTCTTTGGGAAAACTTAAAAAGGTGCCACCAAAGAGAGGAATCCCTGAAAGGGGGCATGTGCAAACACCCCCCTATCCTCTCTTCCTCCGGTTTCAGGGCTCCCTCCTCTGCCTCTGCCCCTCCCCTGATTCCCTTCTCTTTTCAGCTGGTCCTCATGGCACTCTCTTCTCCCACAGACCACACCGTCCTCCAGAAACCATGGGTGTTGCTAGACCCAGCTGGGATTCTGCCAAGCTTTGGTGCTCAGTCTAAGACAAGGGCTGCCTTCCAGCCCTGCTCGCCCAGCCTGTCATGGCCACACGCCGATGCCTCCCGCTTGTGTGGGGACACAGGGCACCCAGCCCCAACCCTGAGAGGTTAAGCAAGGCCTTCTGGCTCCATTCCACAGGGACACTGCAGGCCCTGGGCTCCTTTCAGAGCAAGAGCAACTGATGACATGGAAGAAGCCCCTACCCACCTGTCTACTTGCCCGGCACTGCCTGCTCCGAGACCCATGCCCTGGGCCCTTCTGCAGGTGCCAATCCTGTGAGCTCCTTCCCATCCCCCTGGCCCAACACTGAGAAGGTTCAGTCTATCCCCATCATGTGTGAGGTGATGCCCACAATCAATGAGGGGGACCCCCTGGGACTCCCCCATGGTGCCGATGCTGACGCCAACTTTGAGCAGCTGATGGTGAACATGCTAGATGAGCGAGAGAAGTTGCTAGAATCCCTTCGGGAGAGTCAGGAGACTTTGGTAGCCACACAGAGCCGGCTCCAGGATGCCCTTCACGAGCGAGACCAGCTCCAGCGCCACCTGAACTCTGCCCTCCCCCAGGTAAGGTTACAGACTCTCCCCTCCCCGCTTCTCCGTTGAATTCAACACCTTTGGCCCTTCAATTTCTGCATCTATTTGCATATCAGATCCTGGGAATTTGAAGAGTGTTTTTGTCCCCATGCTCCTACATAAACCCTTTTCCTCCTAAGTATCATTGCCTAGATTGGAGAAATGAATGCAGATGGAAAATTCAGCCATGAGTGCCCACAGTAGGGAGCCCAGGCTACCAGTAGGTGGCACCCTAGACTGGGAAAAAAAATAAAGCAAAACAAAAAAAACAACAAAAACCCCACATCCAGAGACCAAGAGTTGACAGAAGGAGGAGTCAAGGAAGTTGGTTGGGAGCAGTCTTAGAGACCATCATTTCCAGTCTCCCTGTGGCACAGATGAAGATAAGAGGGCTCACACAGCTAATCATAGGCTGAGCTGAATCTCAAAAGCCTGGTGTCCTGGCGACCCGTGCCATGGTCCTCTACAACACCACCAGCAGCTAAACCTTAGTCACCATTTCTTTTGCACCTTCTGTGGGCTAGGCTCTCCATAGAGATTATCTCAGAAGATTCCCACAAGGAAGCTCACTCAGCACCCCTATCCTGATCTGCCAATGGTGATGCCAGTGGTGATGCCTAGGGGTGTCAGTCAGTTGCTATGCAGGTAGTTGCTATGCAGGTAGTAGGTAACAGTGTGAGGGCTGTGTACCCCTGGACCCTCAAGACATTGCCTTTTTCTCTGCTTTTTTCTATGTTAACACATGGACTCTGGAAATCTGAGTTGCTTCCTGCTTAAGTACCCATTGGGTAGATATTCTAGGGGTGGGGTTGGGGGTGGGGGTATATAGTTAGAGGCTGGAGACAGGAACAGGAGCCTGAGTTATCCCACAGCTTGTCAGAGAAGGTGTGGTCTGCCAGCTCACCAGGTCCAGGAATGCTGGGGTTTGTCTTTCTGTACGTACAGTGCATAATCTACTCGGCCATCCTTCCTTCCACCTCTTGTTGGGGGAGTGGTGAGTTTCAGTGCATTGCACAGACCACTCTGAGCCAGTGGGAGTGCTGCTTGGGTTGGAGAAGCAGCCCTGCAAAGCCAAATAACCCAAGCCTCAGCTGCAAGTCCCTTCTCCCAATTCATGGAGAACCAGGGCTTGGCCTGGACTGGTGAGTTCCAACCCAGGGGCCTAGAGTCTTGTGATGGTCTATGTCTAAGAATATGGACCCTGGCGAAGAGAAGGGATGGCTATGTGGGTCCTGTATACGTTGCCCATCATTAGCTCTGGGTGATGTATGCAAGGTTACCTAGCTAACTGGGGGAGAGCTGAAATTTGATCCCAGGTCTTCCCAACCTTTTATATTTGAAGCTTCATGAGAGGAACATAGTGATTGGTAAGAATTGGATGCTTTTCAGGGAGGCTTGCTTCCTTCCAGAGTCTAGAAAGCCCCTGAGCAGGCTGAACCCCTGGGAGATGGCCTTTGGCAGTGGATTATGACCTCATGGGGGTGACAGAGAGTTGGGCTGTGTCAGGGAGGGAGTCCTGCCTGGTGACTGTGTGGTTCTTAGACAGTTTGTTGGTATTTGGAAGCAGCAAGTCACTCAGGTGGTTTAGGTCTTACGGTACATAGCAAAAAGCCATGAGAGAAAAGTTTGAAGACCAGGAGGAGTTTGTACTTTGTTTTAACTTTGTGGACAGTATTGTCTTTTGGGGGATTCTCTTGGCAGCTGTCAGATGAGTTAGAGCTGGAAAGGGAGGATCCAGCATGATAGGGTAGGGAAACAAGGTAGCTCACAGCGGGGGCCAGAGGGGAGGAGAGCATTATTAGCTCACTAGGGATGGTAGCATGAGGTCTTAGTATGCCTTCAAGTCTGTTCTCTAGGTAAAAGTGTGTGTGTGTGTCCGTACGGTGTGTGTGTGCGCAAGCTAGAGGGCAAAACAGTAGCAGGCTCAGGCCTCAGCTTCCAGATAACGAAATATTTAACTTTCCTTCACTTTGGCTGTGGCTGTAATAGAAAGGTAGTAATCAAGGGATAGGAGGAGAAGTCCTCAGTTTTTCCTGCTCTGGTCCCTTGCCACTTCCCACAACTCTTCTATCCCCTTTGCCTGGTCTGGAGTGACAAAGGGATGCTGTGTTGAGAATTTTCCCTGTAGTGATGAGTTCTCGGTGGTTAAAGAAGGCCGTGGAGGAAGGGTGGGCCCCCAGCCTCTACAATATGCTTAGACTTTGTGGCCACAGGGTGCAGCTACTCATCTGAGAATGTGATTTGGGATGGAATGATGCCATCAAGCTGGTGGATGTGGTAGGCCTGGAACTCCAAGGATAAGCACTCTTCCCTAGTTGCTTGTCCTGAAAGAAGAGCAGGGCTTAGAAAGATCTCTCCATGGCAGTGTGGAAGAGTGTCTCCTAGGAAGGAACAATTAATCTATGAGATCAGATGCTGAGCGGTAGCCCTGGCTTGATTGAACAGGGCTCCCAGAATCCAGGGCTGACATAACAGGGCTGTGTGCCTTCCTATCCTAATGTAGGTGGGTCCTTTGACCTGTTTGTTTCACTGGCCATGTGCAGCTTGCAGAGCCCCTGGGAGGGGGTGAAAGAAAGCTCCCTGGGATTCTTGCACATGTGAACTTTATAGCACCACGCCTTCTAGTTTCTGTGTGGGCTTCATTCTATCAGACACAGTGGCACTGCCCTCCATGATTCCAAAGGAGCTGGCTGTGGAATTGCTGGAGAACTATGAAGACCGAGTGGGAGGGAGAATGTATCTGGTCACTGGTGACTGGAGGGGAGCCCTTGCAACGCTGTCTTGGTGACGTCATCATGTCCGTGTGCAGTGTTGTTCCCTGGAATCCCAATGTTCTTCACCTCTGGGAGCTCACATTAGTTGCAGACTTCCTGCCCTGCAATGGGGACAGGCTGGGATTTGAGGGAGGTGGGTCCGTAAAAGTAAGGGATGAGTGAGAAAAGCCTTCCGTATACTTGGGTGTGCAGGGTGCCAGTTGGAGGTGAATCCCAAGCACTGAGGGGCTCTGGGGCCTTTCAGGAATTTGCCACTTTAACTCGGGAGCTAAGCATGTGTCGGGAGCAGCTTCTGGAGCGGGAGGAAGAGATATCTGAGCTGAAAGCAGAGCGGAATAATACAAGGGTAAGTAAGGGGTAGCCTTGTGTGTGTATGTGTACTACCAAAAGAGCAGGCAGCACCCTGGCCAGGTAGGGTCTGCCTCCCATCCTGGGGTCTTGGACAGACAGACTACCTAGTGCCCAGTACTGGATTCCAACTTGTGGTTCCTGGGTCATGGCAGGGTTGAAGTTCTGAGAAGGAGGCCAGGGTAGCCGAGCTGGGGTCGGGTGTTTAATTGAGAAGTAGCTATTCATGGACACTGTACCAGGTGATCCTGTGGGCCCTGCTTTGTAGTCCTTGGGAGCACATGCCCATTTCCCTCCTCCCCTGTCCTCCCTGGCTTTTTACCAGCTGCTTCTGGAACATCTGGAATGCCTTGTGTCCCGCCATGAGCGGTCACTGCGGATGACAGTGGTAAAACGCCAGGCCCAGTCACCTTCAGGCGTCTCCAGTGAGGTGGAGGTGCTGAAAGCCCTCAAGTCACTATTTGAGCACCACAAGGCCCTGGATGAGAAGGTACCCACCTGCTCTACCCTTTTTCTCAATCCACCCAGGCTTCGCTGAGTCTTCTGTGCTCCTTCCTGGGTTTCTCTGCACCTGGTGTTAGGGACCTTGTCTTCCAGCAGCAGGACCCCTCCTGCCAGTGGCCTAGTGTCCAATCCTATCAGGTTCTCTCCTGGTCCTTTGCCTCTCCACAGGCCCTTCACATTCTTTCTTGCCTGACAGTGGCAGACCAAGCCTATGCGCCCCAGCCTGAGTTCTGTGGAATAGCTTTGTTCTCCCATTTCTCTCACCTGGGCAGGTGCGAGAACGGCTCCGGGCAGCACTAGAGCGCGTTACCACCTTGGAGGAGCAGCTGGCAGGAGCTCACCAGCAGGTAAGCTGCTCCGCAGCTCTGAGAAATCCAACCTGTCCCATTGCGTTCCTCATCAGGTTTCTGCCTGTTGGGGCTGTTGGTAGCTGAAGCTGGGCCAGGCATTTCTTTCCAGGAGGTTATTGACTCATTGTATTTTGGGGGGTGGGGTGGGGTGGGGCTGTGTCTTGTAGGTATCTGCCCTGCAGCAGGGGGCAGGAATTCGGGATGGAGTGGCGGAAGAGGAAGGGACCATGGAGCTGGGACCAAAACGCCTATGGAAAGTGGGTAATGGGGAATTGGTTAGCAGGAGCCCATATTCCACAGGACAGGAATGGGAGGTTTTGCCTGCCTAGGTTCAGGAGGATATTGCTTGGGTTAAACTTGGGGCATTCTGTAATATTTCCATTTTTCTTTCCCCTCCTCACTACTTTGCAAAATCATCTATAGATTTTCCATCTTGTGCTAATGCACATGATATTTGTGCCTACACATCTTCCTTATGTGTCAGCATCAGGCAAGGTTCCTTCTATCTCTGAGCCTTTCTAGCCCTGGGTTACAAGAGGCAGCGCTAGAAGGAAACACTAGAGGCAAGTGTTTTTTTCAAGAGGTAGACAGGAGAGCATTGGCCATTATCAGGAGTGAGCTACTAGGTTCAGTGGGAAGAAGGTGGACCTGGACCTGAGCTCTAATAGGACAGAGATATGACCTGTGGGGCATGCATTCCTTTCTCCCAGCCTCCCGGGGATGGAACAGGGTGGGGTGTGGGATTCTCTGGCTGCTTGGCTGATGGTTCACTGTCCCTGGAGGATGACACTGGCCGGGTGGAAGAGTTGCAAGGACTCTTGGAGAAGCAAAACTTTGAGTTGAGCCAGGCCCGTGAGCGACTGGTCACCCTGAGTGCCACTGTGACTGAACTTGAGGAGGACCTGGGCACAGCCCGCCGAGACCTCATCAAGTCCGAGGAGCTGAGCAGCAAACATCAGCGGGACCTCCGGGAGGTAGGTGAGGGCCCCAGGCCTGCTTGCAGCAACTGCATCTTGCTGGGCACAGGTGTTGGCATTCAGGAGGGTGTGATTAGAGGTCTAGGCAACAGCTGTGGAGGAGAAGACTCAACACTTGGCAAGGTCCAGTATGAGGTGGGAGACGGGAGGGTTGGCTCAAGGCCAGAAACTGACAAGAGGAGTACAGATCAGGGCCCTTTCTGGACTGTTGCGGCAGCCAGATGTTAGTGGGGGAGGTACACATGTGAGACAGGCAGGGAAAGGCTGGTGACCTTTCCTCTCTTACCTTCTGCTTTGCCCAGGCTCTGGCTCAGAAGGAGGACATGGAAGAGCGAATCACCACACTGGAGAAGCGCTACTTGGCTGCTCAGCGAGAGGCCACATCCATCCATGACCTTAATGACAAACTGGAGAATGAGCTGGCCAACAAAGAGTCCCTGCACCGCCAGGTAACTCCTCTAGATGGGCTGGGGTGACACTAGGGGAACTATCCCTTGATGGCCTAGGATCCCCTGGGGTTCTGCAGGTACACCTGGGAAAGAGGAAGTCAGGCACCTTGGACAGGAAGGAACCAAGGTTCCTCTGGTCTCTCACCTGTTCCCTGCTGAGGCTGGGGTGGAGATGGGGGCCTGCTGTGCCAATGTGCCACCTAGCCTTGTTTTCCCCTCTCTACTGCTAGTGCGAGGAGAAAGCCCGGCATCTGCAGGAGCTATTGGAAGTGGCAGAACAGAAGCTGCAGCAGACAATACGCAGGGCAGAGACTCTGCCGGAGGTGGAGGCAGAGCTGGCTCAGAGGATTGCAGCCCTCACCAAGGCAAGTGGGCCAGGGCCCGAGATCTTCTACCATCTCCTGTATCCTAGGCTCTTATGGAGCCAGGCAGGGTATGAGGAGAGTGGGGAACATCTCAGGCCAGGGAGTTGCTCCCCACAGTGAGATGCCATGAAGCAGTGGAAGAGTAATCCTTGCTTTTGTTACCTCTCACGACAGAGTCCCATTCCGTCCTCCTCCTCTCCCCTCCGCTGCCCCAGACAGGCTTTCTCTGTGGAGCTCTGGCTGTCCTGGAGCCTACGCTGCAGACCAGGCTGGCCTCTAGTGCAGATCCACCTGCCTCTGCCTCAATGGTGCTGGGATTAAAGGCGTGCCCCACCACAGCCCAGTTTAAGACAGTCCTGTAGGGGGAAGCCACTGCGTAGACATATCTATCTGTACTTCTTACAGCACTCCAGTTGATACTTCTTGTTTGAGGCTGCAGGATTTTCATCTCTGGAAGGATACAACCCAAGGAGAGATACCATCAAAGTCTGTGTATCTCCAAAGGGGAAGCAGGTAGAATTTTAGGCGGAGCACATCTTTTGTTAACAAATTGAAGCCTTCTAGGCATAGAGACTACCTCTGGTTGCTTGAAAGTCGAAGCCTTGGAATGAATTAGAGGTGGATATAGATTTACCTAATGGAGAGGTGACTTTGTGGTGCAGTAGTCCCTGAGAGGTGCACAGGCTAGGCACCGGTGACCTTTGGAGAAGAGAGGGAATGCATGGACCTAGACATGTGGCAGCTTAATCAAAGAGTTCGGGAGCCTTCATTGATGGGGAACTGTGTGTGTGTGTGTGTGTGTGTGTGTGTGTGTGCAGGTGCTAATGCATGATTACCATAGCTACCTCCCAAACCCTGGGGTAAAGGCAACCAGTGTTGTATGAGCACTTGACCCAGAGCCTGAGGCTTAGAGTTCTAGTGTAGCCCATGGGTGTTCCAAGGACTGAACTCACAGCCTGATTGTGCCTCTGAAGGCTCAGGCCCACGTCTAACCCCGCTGATTGGCTCTATGATCTGAGAATAGTTAACCTCTCCCCCAGTGGGCCTCAGTTTTCTTGCCTCTGTGATGGTGGAGTCGGCGAGGGTAGCCCAGACCTAGAATGGGGCACTAGATTTAAAGTATAGTAGAGGACTGTGTGTGCGGGATGCTGAGCAAAAACTGACAAGAGGGAGGGGTTGAAGTGATTCATGTGTTCCAGGGAGTAATAGCAGCAGGAGGATTTTCAGAAAGGGTTTACTGACTGTAAGGGATGTAAGGCTCTGGGTACAGAGACAACGGGGTCTCCATTTCCGGAGATAATGGCCAGAAAGGGAGAACTTTCCACCTGGGCTAGTTTAGTAGTAAAGGCAGCAACCACAGTGAGGCTAGCACTATGGCATGCTTCTCATACGTCCACGTTGACCATGGGTTATTCCCTGTAGTCCTTGTGAGGGTCTAGTGGGTGTAAGTTTTAGGGTTAGCCCTGGGTGGGAAGAATAGGGGGAAAGGTGGTAATAGTTCTGCTCCAAGACGATGGGAAAGAGCTGGGTTTCTGTCGCTGAGACCCTGATCCCTAAGACCACCTTGACACCAGGGTATGTGGTACACGGGGCCTGAGTGGAAGGAACAAAGGCCTCCAAGGTAGCTGACTTATCCCTGCACCTAGGCTGAGGAACGTCATGGCAACATTGAGGAACATCTGCGGCAGCTGGAAGGGCAGCTGGAAGAGAAGAACCAGGAGCTGGCAAGGGTGAGGGCACCAGTCAGCCATCTTGGCCTCCTCTCTGCCCGCAGGGCTGGCCTACAGGGTGGTCTGTGGAGGGGCACAGAAGAAGGGCCAGGCTAGAGAGAGAGAGATGCAGGAGGAGGCTTGCAGATAGGGAGGAGCTGGTTGGAAGAGCTGGAGAGAAGGGTCCCAGAGGGCAGATAAGGGGACAGGTGATAGGCATATAGAACCCTGGTGGAAATAGATGGTTCTGGACGAGGGCAGTGACAAGGCCTTGACGTGGCCATGGTACAAGATGGGTGGGTGGGCTGTGCAGGTGCGCCAGCGGGAGAAAATGAACGAGGACCACAACAAGCGGCTGTCGGACACCGTGGACCGGCTGCTTAGCGAGTCCAATGAGCGCCTACAGCTGCACCTCAAGGAGCGAATGGCTGCTCTGGAGGAGAAGGTGAGGGGATTGGATGGGCAGGGTGAGCATGGGGCTGTGACTGTCTGAAAGGGCCGAGTCAGCGCGGAGCCCAGCTGACTAGAGGAGTGGGATTGTGAGAAGTTAGTGTGCGTGGTGACTGGGGGAGGGGGCCATATGAAGGCACAGGAGTAAAAGGCCACCTGGGCCGCAGCTGGGGAAGGGAGGAGCATTTCTAGCCAGGGAGGGCCATGCTGGCCTGGAGAGGTATGCTGGGAGGAGAAGACACCTGAGAGCGGGGTCACCGGCTAGTCAGGGCCCCTGGCTCACAGCTGCCCTCCCTCAGAACATGTTGATCTGGGAGCTGGAGAGCTTCCAGCATCACTTAGAGGAGCTGCATGGCCACAAGGTACCCAGCTGCTGGCCAGCCTTGCCCACGTGTGAGGGCCCCAGGCATAGCACCTGGCGTTCATGCAGCTGCTATGTGCCAGCCTGTCTTAGTTCATGCACACATTCTGCCATCACCCTCCACTGTTAACCAACATGGTAGCTATAGACAATATATATTCTGTATCCACTCAGAAGCTGGAGAAACCGAGGCTGTGGGCATAGGCCACAGGGTTGTCTCAGAGTCTGGGCCCCTGAAGGGTCTGGTGGAAGCCTCTAACTTCTGTGAGGAAAGGTTCCTACGTGCTGGGAATAGCAGCCACTGTCCTCAGCAGTGTGTGGCACAAAAACCCAGTCCATTCTGCTGCCTGGCTTAATTTGCCTTGCATTTGTCTAGTGGTGAGGGTTCAACTGTCCTGTAGAACTCTTCTCTAGGCAGGGTCCATTTCTGACCTGGTCCCTGTGTCAATCTTCTGCTCATTTTCCAGTCACACCTCTTTTCTTTGGTGTCATCTGTGGCCCTAGCTTGGGGCCATTGTCTTTGGACTTTGCAGTGCATTCTTCTACTTTTCCCCAATTCTATTCTCCTCTTTGCCCCTCTCTGACTTCTACTCTCCCTTCTCTGCCCCTCCCTGGCCCCATCCCACTCTGGGTCTGCCTGGCACAGGGCCGCCTGTCTGAAGAGATTGAGAAGCTGCGCCAAGAGGTGGACCAGCTGAAGGGTCGAGGGGGGCCGTTTGTGGATGACATCCACTCCAGGTACTAGAGTGTGGGACTCAGTGCATGCTTGGTTATGGTCCTTAATGGATCTTGAGAAAGGAGACTCCCTCACCAAAGCAACCCCCAGGACCTCAGGGTCTTCCTTCTATTGAGGATGGGACCCGGGGCTCAGGCAGCTTGGTTAGTCCTTCAGCTCTCGGGATGCTTAGAAAGGGCACACATGTCCTCTAGGGGGTGCTGGGAGGCAAGGAGTTGGTGGTGCTCCTTCTCAGCTGTGGGAGTAGGCCGAGCTTCCTGGATCCTTGCCTAGGGCACGCCCTTGAAGGGTCCGCTGAGTTACAAGCTCTTCCCTGTCCCGCAGGACCCCCTGTAGAGTCCAGCACTCAATGTAGCTCTTCTGAGACACCTTTAGGTGTCTTTAGGATTGCTGTTTGAGAGGCAAGGCCACCCAAGTTCAAGTAGGAGGCGGTGACAGAGAGTGAACCGAGGCAGCAAGCCCTCCTTCCTTTTGGAAATTGAGATGCTGTGTTCCTCATGTGGCCGTGGCATCCCTCTACCTGAAAGCATTGTAAGATATAATGAGTGCAGCTTGCAGCCATACTTTGTGAAGCAGTTGGCATTGAACTCAGTTCTCAGATCAGCATCGTCGGGTGAGGATGAAAATGTCTGGATGCAACTGCTGAAAGTTCTTGGCTCCTGGTTGTCTCTGCAAATCAGAGTCTCTTAGACACACTGTTCCCTTCAGGCCATGTTCTTGCTGTATCAGGGAAATGGGCCTTAGCTATTAGGAAGGCAGGTAAGGGAAATATATACGTATATGTGGATGCGCAGTGCTAGAATGAGGGGAAAGGGTGCTGGGCTGGAGGTGAGAGGCCTCCGGAGGTCTGAGGTGGTGGATTTGCAAGTGTCATCTTCAAGTTCACCAGAAATTCTGCTTTTGTGTAGGGAGGGCGGATGAAGAGGAGATAGTTGGGATCATTCTGATTTCTCCTTTCCTATTGGTTGTCCAGAAGGAACAGGCTCTCGGTAAATGAGAATTGATCCGGAGCACACCATGCCCTTTGCTATTGCTTGTTTTCCTTGCTGACTGGGAATTCTTGGCTTTGCCTGTAGAGGCACTAGACCCCTCACAGAACTGAGGTGGGGGCTGGGTAGGAGCTTCCTCTTTATAGGTACATAACATGGGTGGTAGGCTCCTGGGCTCCATCAAGGCTTCTGGGCTGAGAAGACATAGGGTGGAAGTGCCACAGACCCGAACATTGTTCCTGGGACCTTAAGCTCTTGCACCTGGGATAGACACGTGGATTCGCTAGCCTGTATCTATGATGTAGTTTTGGTGTCTCCAAAGCTACCTGGGGATGTGGATTTTAGGTTGAATTTTAGCCATCAGGAAACCCACAGAATGCTGCTAGAGAGAAGACCAAGAAGCAAAGGGCTCCCGAGTTAAAAGGCCCGTAGAGTTCATCTCTTTGGATTTCTCTTTGTCTCCTGGGCCAGGAGCTCTCCTGCATGGCTGCGGTCACAAAGCCCAAAGCCCTCCACTTGAATACCTCTCTGACAGGGAGGTCAACTTTTTTAAAGCATCCTAACAGTTCTTGTCAGTAGAAGGTCCTGCTCATGCCAAATGGACCACCGCTCCCTACAGCTTCCTCCTCTGGGTCCCAGTTGACCCCTAAGCAACAGAGCGTAAGTGGAACCTCATGCCTCCATGGCAGCTCTTCTGATGTTCGAGACAGCTGTGTCCCAGATCACTTCTCTCCATACTGGCCATTCCCCAGTCGTTGGACCTTCTGAGCTGACGCCGAAAGCTGGGGCTGTCAGTCTTCAGGGCCTGTCTTTTCCCTCCTGCCACTCAAGGTCACATGTGGGCAGCACATCAGATGTGAGGTTCTCTCTGAGTACAGCGACGCATGCGCCCCCAGGTCTGCATCGCCACTATACGGCGCTGAGGGAAGAGTCTGCCAAGGTGAGGGGTGGAGGGATGTGTGTCTGGGTCTCCCTGGGGAATTTGGGGTCAGTTCGGCCGTGTGTCTGGCTCCAGTTACACAGACGACTGGCATGTGGTACAAAGCCTTGCCCAGCCTTCTTCCCTGTCAATGACAGCTGCAGGCTTGGGGCTGGGGCTCTTGTCAGCTGCAACAGCTGTGACCTCCCTCCCCCACTTGCCTTGGCCTCCCAGTGGGCAAGAGGTAGGGGTGGAAGACAGCCAGTGGTCCCTGAGGCCCCACTACAGCATGTGTGCGTGTGCCTGGGTGTGCACCATTCATTTTTGGTGGCCAGAGAGGGGGCTTCAGGGGTAAAATGGAATTAACAAGCTTCCTGGAACAAAAGCATGGCTTATAGTGGTGAGGAGAGAGAGATGACAGATTAACTGGCTCTGGGCAATGATACCTGAGAAGCACCTGTGGATTTACACTGTTGCCCCAGGGAGATGGAGGGGTGAGCAGTGAGAAAGAGAAGGGGCAGAAGAGGGCCAGCTGCTTTCCAATTGTCAGTCCTCATATGTTCTAGGGCCCTAGAAGGTAGGGAAGGAGAAAGAGGGAACATTTATTCTGATTGGGAAAGATTTATCTTTACCTCTGAGAATATCCTAATCTGACTTCGGTGTGTAGGTGTGTTAGCATACTTGGACGGCTGAGGCAGGAGGATTGTGAGCCAGTTGGGGCAACATGACAAGAATCCACAGAAAGGAAGGAAAGAAAGGAGGGAGGGAGGGAAGGAAGAAGGAAAGAAGCAAGCAAGCAGGCAGGCAGGCAGGCAGCCAGGCAGAGAGGCAAGGGGACAGGCATGCAGGCAGGCGAGTCTGAACACAGACTGATGACCTCTTCTTTTCTCCATCTCCTTATTCTTTACTCTGCTGTTTACAAGAACAAGCAGTTGCCCAGTTGCTCCCGCTGTGCAAAGGAGGCAGAGGCTACAACACAGCCCTGAGGGGACGAGGGGGACATGGGGCCTTGGGTCAGAGAGGCTGTGTTAGAGCCCTCCTCTCACCCATTTTCAGCAGCCTACATTTTCAGCAGGCCTCCAGAGATGGATTCCATGGGATGGAGGTGGGCAGACTCCTACCCCCTAGCTATCCAGGGATCTTATTGCTGCTCCTTTCATTTTCTAAGGACTGGAAGCCATCACCACTGCCGGGGGTGTTGGCCACCACCACACCTGCCTTTGACAGTGACCCTGAGATTTCTGATGTGGACGAGGATGAGCCTGGTGGCTTGATGGGCACTCAGGCTGATGTCATCTCACCCGGTGGCCACTCTGATGCTCAGACTCTGGCCATGATGCTGCAGGAGCAGCTGGATGCCATCAACCAGGAGATCAGGTGGGGTGGCATGATGGCTGCAAGGCACCCGGGAGGACTAGCCCTTTGTATTGGGGCACTGCAGGGAAAGGATTGGCCCATTTCCCATCTTGCATCTTAGAGCCACAATCCAGGGACACTCTGTGGGCACCAGGCAAAGAGTTGGCCTAAGACCCCAGAGGGGCAGGACTACAGAAGACTCTAGGTGTCATCTGTCTCCTCTGGGCTGGGAGGTGGCTGAACTTGGGAAGATGGAACTGTCTGTGTTCCAGATATTCAGTATGACCATGAAGAAGCCAGCTTGGGGTGGGAGCTTCGTCAGTGTTATCGTCAGTCGAGAGGGTTTTAGTGATTTGCTCATGGCCACATGTCAAGTGGCTGAGTCAGGAGCCAAGCTCAGGTAGAATCTCTGCCCAGTGCCATGCCTTTTCCTCTCTAAGGGCACATCAAATAGAACAGGAGACAGGGAAAATTGTCAAAGCCTTTACTTCATCCTGCGTATTTTAGTGAGCTTATTTATAGTACTGTCATGCAGTGAGGTAAAAAGTGACAAGCTGTTGAGGTCAATCTTTCAAATTTGAGAAATCAGTATCAAGACACACATGCTAACACAAGACTCCAGTGTTTAACTCTGTAGAGTAAACCAGTAGCCATAGCTACCATTTACCATCACAACTGATTTTCAAAAGAAAGGACATTTGAACAGCTTCAGAGGTGGGAAGGTGTTGTCTCAGAATAAGGACATATCTCTCTCTCTTTGAAGCACAGTTGGCATCTTTCCATCTGTGGATGTGCATATGCATTCACACCTCTGAGTGCCCCTCAGGCACAACACACCATCTCCCCATGCTTCTCATTCTCAGGGCAACAGAGGAAACCTCATTAGGGGTTGGCGTGAGTAAAGAGGATCCCATAATGGCATCTACTGAGAACATGAGAGACAAGAGAGCAAAGCCTGCTGAAGGTGTCTCCTGTCACTAGTACAGGTCAGGGATTCACACTGAGATGGTTCATGGTTCATTGACCAAAGTGCCTCCTTCCGGAAATTGGCTTTTGTTGAACTGGGAAGGTGGCTGGCCAAGAGAGCAGGGAACGCTGGTGGCAGCTGTAGGCCTTGCCCACCTTGGTGGTGAGTGCAACACAGAACTAGCAGCTCCTCCTGCTTTGTCTTCTGAGCTAATGGCTATGTCTGGTGTGCTCACCTGCAGGATGATCCAGGAGGAGAAAGAGTCCACGGAGCTCCGTGCTGAGGAAATTGAGACTCGTGTGACCAGTGGCAGCATGGAGGCCCTCAATCTGACACAGCTGCGCAAGCGCGGCTCTATCCCCACCTCTCTGACTGCCCTGTCCCTGGCCAGTGCATCTCCTCCACTCAGTGGCCGCTCCACACCCAAGCTTACTTCCCGAAGTGCTGCCCAGGATCTGGACCGGATGGGGGTCATGACCTTGGTGAGTCTGTGCAGTAGTTGACAGGCCCTGCGATTCCTAGGCCTGTCTCCATCATTCTGGCATCTTTTTCCTGTGACATGACATGCTAGGTCACCAGCATGCCCTTCTGGGTAGCAAAGGGTTTGTAACATCTTCCCTGCTCCCTCCTTTGGATGATCACAGTAGGCTTAGAGCCATACCCATTGTCCAGCTGCTCTCTCTTCTTCAGAGGAGATTTATCTTTCCAGGTGCTCCATTCTGCTGTGGTACTTTTTCCAGGCTGGTGTGCATCCCTGATTCCTCTGCTCTCATCCTAAGCAGGCTCGCCCTTTCCTCTTTCTGTTTTTCAGCCCAGCGACCTAAGAAAGCATAGGAGGAAGCTGCTGGTGAGTGCTTCCCGACACCCAGGTACTAGTGGGTTACTGGGTTACCCGCTCCCAGGCCCTTCCCTCTGGGCTTCTGCCCCTGGTCCTGGGGTCTGAGTTTACCTTGAGAGGCCACAGCCCTCTCTGCATCATTCTCTGGTTTTCTGATCCTCTGCCTTGTCTAGGCTGGGTAGGCAGGTCCCAGCTCTTTTCCTCTACCCCCTGACAACCCCACTGTCTGTTCAGTCGCCAGTGTCTCGGGAAGAGAACCGAGAGGATAAAGCCACCATAAAATGTGAGACTTCTCCTCCTTCCTCACCCAGGACGCTGCGGCTAGAGAAGCTTGGCCATCCTGCCCTGAGTCAAGAAGAAGGCAAGAGGTAAGTGGGGCAGGCTGCACTTCTGGTCTCTATTCCACAGCCTCTGAGAGGCTGAATCTCACTGTCCTAGGTGCTTGACTGCTTCATTTCAGTTTGGGACACCATCAGGGATGGATGTTCCCACGTCTCCCTGGTCACCTGCTTTGCCACACCCCTTCACCCCCACCCCAACACTGATCTGTAACCCTTTCCCAAACTCTAACTTCCACCTCTCTTCCTGTAATTGAAGTATGTTTCTTCTTATCCATCCCCTCCTGGCTGTCATCCTGTAGTGCCTTGGAGGGTCAGGACAGCAATCCCAGCAGCAGCAACAGCAGCCAGGACTCTCTGCACAAGGGCGCCAAGCGCAAGGGCATCAAGTCATCCATTGGCCGCCTGTTTGGGAAGAAGGAGAAGGGCAGGCTGATCCAGCTGAGTCGGGATGCCACAGGCCATGGTCTCTGACCCCTTCACAGCAGAGGGTGGGGTGGGCCCTGGGGAGTCAGCAGCAGAAGGGCCTGCTTCTGTACAGCCTTGCTTGCCTGTCCTAGGGCTTGTGGGTGGGAACCATGTGCCACCAGCAGATGGAGGTGTTCTCAGAGATATGTCATGCTGGACTGGGTTACCTCATGAGTTGGTGGGTTCCTGTGCCTAAAAGTGCCAGGCAGTTGCTGGTGTTCTCTGACCTGGCATGCTGCAGCAGGGAATCTGTGTGGAGGCAAAGTTGGCTCACTGCAGCTGCTTCCACTTTGGAGCATTTCTGATGGACATTATAGGACCTGCAGAGCAACTGTCCTAGTTTTATTTTATTCTTTCTTTCTATCTATCTATCTATCTATCTATCTATCTATCTATCTATCTATCTATCTATCTATCTATCTACCTGTCATCTATCTCTTTTAGTTGTGTTCAGTTAATCCTAGGTCTCTTGGGCTATCCAGGCTCTGTTTTCTGGCCCTCCAGGCAGTGTCAGTTATGGGCTCCCTCTCGTGGCCTGAGACTCAAGTTGGACTAGTTAGTTGTGTCCTAGATCTTAAAGAGTTGGATCGACACTAGACCTTACTTCTAAGTACGTCTGGTTTTCACAGGACTGAGTATGAAAACTGCTTGTTTGTCCCATTACTAGCGATTGAATTCAGGGCTTCCTGAATCCTGCCATTGCACTACATCCCTAGGTCTCTGTTTATTTTAAGGCTGGGTTTCACTGTGTTGTTCACATTGGCCTTGAACTTATAATCCTTGAGCCTCAGTTCTCAGTAGCTGGGATCATAGGCCTGAACTATCAGGCTGGGTTCTAATTATAACTTTTGTTCATGCATGTGTCTCTGTGTGTGTGTGTGTGTGCGCGCGCGTGCTCAAGACAGATCCTTGCTATGTAGCTTTGATTGGTCTGGTACTTGCTGTGTAGCCCAGGGTGGCTTTAAGCTCACAGTAATCCTTCTGCCTCTGCTTCCTGAGTCCTTTGATTACAAGTTCTGTGGCCTAGCAGCGTTTTTTGCTGGAGAAAATGTTTGGGCAGGAGTGGCTCTTCTGTCATGTGGCAGTGCAGAGCTGCAGTCATGCTTGGCATGTGGGGCACATAGTAAGCATTTGCTTTCTTTTACCCTTGCTCCACTTCTTTCTTTTCTTCCTTTCTCTCTACCTCCTCTTCTTTCCGACATTTTCCCATTCATTTATTCACACATTAACCCCAGTTCAGCACCACATAAGGGGACATTGTGCCATAGCTCAGGAGGCCTGGCAGCTGATAAAAAGGGGAAAATAAGGAGATTATTCGAAAACACTGTGATAGTGGAGATGGCCCAGGTGCTTCAGGACCCAGCAGTAGCCATGGAGGGGTTGGGGGAGGGGACAGGTTTCCTCCTGGGCAGCTCTGAGCTGAAGCAGGGTTCAGCCAAGACAAGAAGGGGGGTGCAGGTATAGCTTGGGGAAGAGGCCTGTGTGTGCCACTGTCTGCTCAAGTAGAGCAGGGAGATGTGGAAAGATAGGGGCAGAGGAATGGACGGCTAGCTCAGACCAGCTCCTGACCCTAAGAAAAGAGTCAGAAGTCCCCCAGAGTGGTTGGAGCATTGGTGAATCACTCGGGAGGAACTTGATCAGCTAGAAGAAAGGAACCCTTGGACCTAAATGTATAATTAGCCTTTCCTGACTTCACATCCTTGGGAAGGTGTGAATCAGAACACGGCTCTCTGAGTGAAGAGAAGGATGGGGAGGATGGGAGAAAGGCAAAGCAGGCAAGAAAGGAGTGTGACGCCAGCCACAGGAAGGTCGGCTCGGGGGCAGAGGCGTGTTTTGAGAAGCTGTGTGATTTCTTGTTCCTCCTGCTGCACCATCACCTAAGCTTGTCAGTGCTGCAGAGTATTTCTGCATTATCCACACCTGCTGCTGTGTGAACCAGAGTGACCAGGCCTATAGTGGCTTCAGTGACAATGTCCTTTCGCAGGAATTCTCCAGAGTTTTCTTGTGAATCTGGGAGATTGTCAATAGGAGAGAGTGAAGGGGGTTTCCCTTTGTAGTCTGTACAAGTGGAGAAAGAGCCTGGAGAAAGAGCTTGGTGTGCAAGAGGAAATCCAGAGAGAGAGAGAGAGAGAGAGTGTGTGTGTGTGTGTGTGTGTGTGTGTGTGTGTGTGTGTGCAGTATGTGTACACAGAATGAGACTGTTAGGAAATGAGGGCATATGTATGTGGAGCTGCATAGAGAGAGAGAGGCAGAGGGAGAGAGGGAGATACACACAGAACAGGTCTCTCCTTCACGTACAGATAAATAGTAGATAGATAGATGATAGATAGATAATAGATGGTAGGAATAGAGATAGATGACAGCTAGATAATAAATAGATGATAGATAATAGATGATAGGTATATATAGATAGATACTAGATAGCTAGGTAGGTAGATTTATAAGTAGATTGATAGATAGATGATAGGTAGATAGGTAGGTAGGTAGATGTATAAGTACATAGATAGATAGGTATATAGATAGATAGATGATAGGTAGGTAGGTAGATGGATAAGTAGATAGATAGCTGGATAGGTAGATAGATAGAGCTGCAGTGAGTGCAGCCAGAGAGATTGCCCAGGAGATAGATCTCTCAATAGTTTCTTTATCAAGTCAGGATCATTTTTTTTCTGCATTCTTGTCTGTGTCCATTCATATTTTCTCTAGGGGCCTGCTTTGCACCCTGGCTTAGAGAAGTAGTGGGCTCTGTCTAGTGTTCTAGAGTGGGATGACCCTGGTCCATCTCTCTGGAGAATACTCCTAGGGTTGAGGCTCCCCAGGGCATGAATCAACCAGTGCCACTCTGGGCCTGCCTGGATTGCAGCAATTTGAGGAGTCTGCCTTGGGGATAAAATGGGGACCCATCAGATTTGGTTGGGTTGTTCTATGCTGAGGAGGAAGCAGCTGCTGCTGCTTCTGTTTTCTTGGTTCAGGCAAAGGCAGAAGGGCTACTGACATGGCCATGTATTCCTTTCCAGTTCTTCTCACAGAATCCGAGCTCAGTCTGCAGGAACCAATGGTACCTGCCAAGCTGGGGACCCAGGCAGAGAAGGACCGGCGACTGAAAAAGAAGTAAGAGCCTCAGGCCAGGTGCTACTAAGGTGGCCCAGGCCCCTAGCCACTTTCCTTCCCCTGTTGTGAGCTCAGAGAGATAGAGCTTGGTCCATGTGGGCACATCTGAGCAGCCCTGTGTTGAGAGCAAGGCTTTAGGATGTTCCTTGGGAACAGGAAGCAGGAAGCCTGTGGGAGAGTAATCTGGGACCCATGGTTCTCTTGCAGGGCACATGGAGATGGCTAAGTCAGTGTGTGTGAGGTGTGAGAGCACTGTGGGCATGGAGGGTGTTCCTGCCCCACTTCGAAGTGTCATATTGCTTCAGGCATAGAGCAGAAGAATCCAAGGGTGGGGAGCTGGGGAAGTGCCAATGCCAGCTCTTGGCCCAGACTGGAGTGGTCCCCAGGACTCATCCTGGTTGAGAGAAAGAAAGATTAGTGAGCCTGTTGTTCCTCCCCCAAGACACCAGCTGCTTGAAGATGCTCGCCGAAAAGGAATGCCCTTTGCCCAATGGGATGGCCCCACGGTAGTCTCCTGGCTGGAGGTGAGCCTGGGCAGGGGAGATGCTCTGGGATCTTGGGGCAGATGCTCTGGGATCTCGAGGGAAGACCATGTGGGGTAGGTTTCCCCATTCCTACCCAAGTCAGGACAGTCTTCTGTGAACCTCAGTCACTTGTGTCTGCTTTTAGGGTTTGCTTTGCACTTTGGTTTGATGGGATGAGGACTCCCAAGCGGCAGCCATGGTGTCCCTATAACTTTACCAGAGTGTTACTGCCAGATAAGAACATATGTGCCATCCCAAGAATAAGGGGATGGATTAAGAGATATCAGCCTTTCACAGGCAGACCGACTCTTCCATCAGCTGCCCCAGGAGTAACCACCCAAATGATGCTGAGTTGTTTCCCTGTGCCCCATGTCTGTAGCTCTGGGTAGGGATGCCTGCCTGGTATGTGGCAGCCTGCCGGGCCAATGTCAAGAGTGGTGCCATTATGTCCGCCTTGTCGGACACAGAGATCCAGCGGGAAATCGGCATCAGCAATGCCCTGCACAGGCTCAAGCTTCGCCTGGCCATCCAGGAGATGGTGTCACTGACCAGCCCCTCAGCTCCGCCTACCTCCAGGACTGTGAGTAGCCTCCTTCCCCCTCAGATCCACAGAGGCCCTGATGTAGTGTTTGCATAGTCTCCCATTGGTCTTCAGGAAGATGGGAGCATCGAGCTCTGCTTTAACTTCCCATCTCCGCAAAAGGTTCCTCCCCCTGGTCTTCAGGAGAGTAAGATGTTGATTCTGGGAGGGTCCCAGCAGGTCTGGTTCCCTGCCTTCCATGGGCCACCCATAGGCTCCATTTCCCCTTGCCTACCTGACAATAATTGCAGATCTCTGGATAGTTTCTAGGATGGACTGCTTAGAGCTAGACTGTGGGGAGTGGCTAGCTGTGCCCATGGGAGGTAGCCAGGAGAAGGGAGTGTCGTATGTGGGGCCTCCTGCTGGGAGTCTTGAGGGTGGGCCCATCAAGGACCAGGATGCTTTCCTGTCTGCCTGCAGTCTTCAGGGAATGTCTGGGTGACACATGAAGAGATGGAAACTCTGGCAACATCTACCAAAACAGTGAGTCTGCCCCTTGGCCCAAGGAGCCGTGACACCCATGACGATTAAGTGGGGGGTATGGGAAGCCCGAGGGGCTGGCAGAGGCTAGCATCCCTGTTGTTTCTGGTTCTGTTCTCAGGGTGGAGGATTGTGGGCAGCATGAGACTGGGAATCATGGTTGTATACATTGGAAGCTCTGTTCTAGGGGTCATAAGATCCTTAGCAGCTTTGGGCTACAGAGGGATCTTCCCTTCTATGGGCCTGAGTCACAAACTCCATGCTCTTAGCTGGGTCCATGGTGGATCAGGAGGGAAGACTGGCAATGCCTGGCATCTTGCTACCCCCTAGTCAAGCCCCAGGAACTGGGAAGCATGTTTTTGTTATACAAATTTGTACCCCTCACCACAAACATATATGTATATATCAGCTTTCTCAGCAGTCCCAACAAGCTTTTCCTGGCCACCCCCTAGCTGCTGGGGTGTCTTTCCCACTCTTTTGAGGATGCCTGGGTGGAGGCTCTGGGTTTCTTGACTTTTGTGTCTCCCCTGACATGCGGCACTGGTTCCTGCTAGGACAGTGAGGAGGGCAGCTGGGCCCAGGTAAGATCCCTCCCTTCCTCATTAGAACTACTCCCAGCAGGTCAGGGAAGAACCTCTCTACTAGGCTCTCTGAATGGCACAGTGTGTGTGTCACAGTGTGAAACATGTCACACCCCAGACAAAGTTTCTTCTCCCAAACTCCCTTTTCATTCCTTTTCTGCTTTCGTAGGATGGCAGGTGAGGAGTGCAGGGTGTGTGAGTGGGGCTGGGCCCCCAGCAGGCCAGACCCTTCACTGTCTGACTCCCTGTTCATGAACGATGAGTCTTAGGTTCATGAATCCACTTCCATTTCTTATCCTTCCAAATGACACTCTGGTGAATGAGTCTTCCAGTCATCTACCTCGCGAACAAATATCTACTGAGCATGTACTAGGACTGGCCTTTCTAAACTCAGATGAGTGGAGGGCTAACACTAATGAGCAGGTTAATGGAATGCAGGGACAGTGCTTACAAGCAGAGAGCAGTGTGGGATAGTGCCTCCTATGCTGGAGAATGAAGCAGGGCAGCCTAGCTTGCACTTGCTGACCACACCATGGACAGCACATTCTCACACTAAAACACCAGAGGAATCAGAAATGTAATGTGAAGTGAAATAAACTGCAAAGCTTTTCTTTGTGTGTTTGTTTTGTTTTTGTTTTTGGAGATGAGGTTTCTCCATGTAGCCTTGGCTGTCCTAGAACTTGATTTGTAGACCAGGCTGGCCTTGAAATCAGAGTTTCACCTGTCTCTGCCTCCTGAGTCCTGGGATTAAAGACATGAGCCATCACCGCCTGGCTAAAGCTTTCTTTTTCAGAGTAGAAAAGTGGTAGACAATGGAGTATAGCAGTTTTGTGTGGGAAGGGCAGGGGACTGGGTCCAGAGAAAAGGGCTAGTTATGAACTTTGAGCTGACCACAGAGGATAACTTCATTTGATGGTAATAAATTAGTAATAAACATTACTGTATACAATTTTACATATATCAGCATGTAAAATTTCCTTTTAAAATAGGACTTTTCAGTCTGAAAACATCAAGTGGAGTAAGAGGAAAGTGGTTGCTCTCAAAACTGAAGCTTTCTAGAGCGGAGCAGTCAGTGAGTCCCTGCTTGCTCTCCTCCCGAGGCCATGCTGTTAGTGTAGGCCTCATGAGACAAAATAACAGCGCGAGCGGGGACGTCCACAAAGGCCCTGGAGAATTCCTCGTGCGATGACCAGTCCTCAGGAAACAAGCTGGCTCTTCTGGCACAGGCTGCTGTCCTTGGCTAACATTTAGTCATTCCTGGACTGTGAGGCCCCCACTCTCAGAGCCAGGCTGTCATCCTCTGCAGATCCACCTGCCCTGGCCTCTCCTCCAGCTCAGCAGGCTTGAGGCTAACTGAAATAAGCTGACAAGTTGTACACACACCACTACACATTGCCTTCTAGAGGTGACAGGAAGGACTCTGGTTCTTTTTGGTTTTTTTTTTTATCCTTAGACAGTCACTTTTGTTCGTTGGTGTAGACCAGAAGTTCTCAACCTGTGGGTCGCAACCACTTTGGGGGTCAAATATCAGATATTCACATTGCTCTTCATAACAGCAGCAAAATTATAGTTACAATAATAGTGAAGAAATAATTTTGTGGTTGGGATTCATCACAGAATGAGGAACTGTAAAGGGTTGCAACATTAGGAAGGCAGAGAGCCACTGCTGTGGACAGCTGATACTTGAGTAGAATTGGGTCATTTTGAGATCCTGGAATACTTCTGTGATGTCCTGTGACTACCAGATCCTTAGTACAAGTAAACTGAAATGGCATTGAACTGCTCTCTCTCTCTCTCATGGGTGGAGGGTAGATTGGTGTTTCTCCCAAACAGATATGCCACTTGTAACCTGTTGGCACTGCCTGCCTCCCTCCCTCCCCCATGTCCTCTTCCTTCTCCTGTCCCCAGACCCTGGCCTATGGAGACATGAATCATGAGTGGATTGGAAATGAATGGCTGCCCAGCCTGGGGCTCCCTCAGTACCGTAGTTACTTCATGGAGTGCCTGGTGGATGCGCGCATGCTGGATCACCTCACCAAGAAGGATCTGCGGGTCCACCTCAAGATGGTGGACAGCTTTCATCGGTGAGCCAGGGCCACCTCCCTGGTGTGTGGCATTCTCCCAGCCCTGGGGGCCTGTCTTTTGAAATGGCGGGGCCCCTTGTCTCTTTCCAGGGCCTGTTTTGGGTGGTAATAAGTGTTCCTGTTATGAAACTCATGGTTCTTGTCTCATTCTGCAGTTTGTGGATTTGACCCTGTCACCTTTAACCCTTAGGACAAAAGCCATTTTTCATTAGCATCACCTCTGAGTTTCCTCTCATTCTGAGTTTCCTTGCCTGTGTTTGGGCCGGCTGCATTCTCTGTCTTAACCAAGAAGGCTTCAGTGAATCTGGCATTGATGCATTTCTTCTAGGTTGTGTGATAAAATACCCTGTCTAAAGCAACCTAAGGAAGGAAGGAAGGAAGGGCTTATTTTAGTTTGCATTTCCATGGTCCAGCCCATTATGCTGGGGAAGTGAAGACAGCAGGAACTGGAGGCAGCTCGCTTGGCATTAGTGTTAGGAAGAAGAGGGAGATGGATGCTTGCGTTCTGAGGGCTTCTCCCTTCTGTACAGTCTAGGACTCCAGCAGGGAACGGTGCTGCTCACTTTTGGGTAGGACTCATACCTCAAGGCTGTACTATGTCAGAGGCCAACCCCATGACTTACTTCACCCAATGAGCCTCATACTTCCCAAGAGTGCTGTGACCTTTCCACACAGTACCGCCATCTGGACACCAAGTGTTCAAAAACACGAGGGACCACCACCCTGTCACAGGGGCAGTGGGCTTGATGCACTTTTGCACCCTTGATGGGAGTTTCTCAGCTTTGGACCTATGTCCCTTTATGCGGAATATATCACACATTCCTTTTCTTCTTTTGACTGGAAAGATCTGTCCAAATGTGTCACGGTAGAGGTCCCAAGCTGGTAGCCTGTGAGTAGAATTTGACTTATAGATCCATTTTGTTTGGCTGACGTGTTTTTGAAAATCATGAATTTGGTTGCCAGTGTTTTGCTTTTGTTTTAATTTTTATTATTTTATGTTTATCAGTGTTTTGCCTGCATGTATATCTGTGAACTGCACATGTGCCTATTGTTTGTGGAGGCTAGAAGAGGACATCTGATCCTTTGGAAGTAGAGTCACAGACCATTGTGGGTCACTATGTGGGTGCTGGGAATTAAAACAAGGTCCTCTGGAAGAATAGCCAGTCTCTTAACCTCTGAACCATTTTTCCAGCCCCCATTGCTGATGTTCTAACAGTAGTTTTTATCTGAGTGTCTGGAGTTCTAGCTTCTTTTGATTTTTTTTTTTTTTTGAGACAGGGTTTCTCTGTGTAGCTCTGGCTGTCCTGGACTCACTTTGTAGACCAGGCTGGCCTTGAACTCACAGAGATTCACCTGCCTCTGCCTGCCAAGAGCTGTGATTAAATGTGTATGTCACCATGTCTAGCTCTGGATTCTTCTCAAAGGTGGAAAGCTCTGTGGGCACACTGTAGTCTTGACACAACAGTCCCTCCATCCTGCATCCCAACTAGCTCATTAGCAACAACCAGTATCATTGCAGAAACCTGGTTTCAGCAGCACTGGAGAGTGAGGTTGGTGGTGATGGAGTTGCTTGTGTTAGAAGTTCTTACCCAGATTTCTATAGCCTCACTTGCTACTTAAGCTCTGGCTTTCCCTCCAGTAGATAGTAAAATGGGTGTTTGTGGCTTGTCTAGTTCATTCAGGACTTGGTGGACATCTTCCAGTTGATACATCATAGAAATTTAAATCTGGACAGGATCTCGTAAACTTTTTCATGGGCAAGGAAGCTGAGGCACAGGAAGGAGCAGTAGCTTAGGGATGATGGCAGAGAACAGCAGAACTGTCTGAGGGCTCAATCATAGTCCTGAGCCCCTTACTTCCCCTTTCTGACCCCACAGCAACTTGTAAGGGCTGCAGGGACGTTAAGCTATGTCTTCTCTGCCCCTCAGTCCTTGCTGGGGCTGAAAGGGAGTCTTTGTCTTTGCCTGGGAGGCTGCCAGGCCCAGCTGCACCTGTCTCCTCGTGGCTGATTGATAGGCTGGGAGCTGTGCTACTCCTCTGCCAGTCTGGCATGTGCCTGGACTGCTGCAGCATGCCCTCCAGTCTTACCAGGATGGTGGGAGCCCTCCCACAGCCCCACTGTGAGGAGCGGGGAGAAAGCCAGCCTGCCACCAGGTCATAGAGCAGTTCCGTGGGTCCAGGGCTTTAGGTCTCTGAGGTGTCACCACACATCTCGCCTCTGCCACTCACTCTGCTTCCATTCTACTCAACAGTCTAAAAGCATGTTCTTTTTTCCTGTTGGAACTCAGGGACAAGGACTCTGCAGCCCATACTGGCCTCAAACTCACAGCACTCCTCCTGTCTATGCTTCCAAATACTGGGATTACAAGTGAGTCCTTGTGCCTGGTCTGGGTATTTTCTTCCTTCCTTCCTTCCTTCCTTCCTTCCTTCCTTCCTTCCTTCCTTCCTTCCTTCCTTCCTTCCTTCCT
>NW_026596443.1:2401017-2535222 GCF_907164565.1 Psammomys obesus | reverse complement strand
CCTTCCTTCCTTCCTTCCTTCCTTCCTTCCTTCCTTCCTTCCTTCCTCCCTCCCTCCCTCCCTCCCTCCCTCCCTCCTTCCTTTCTTCCTTTCTTTCTTTTTTGTTTTTGTTTTGTTTTTGTTTTTTGAGTCAGGGTTTCTCTGTAGACCAAGCTGGCCTCAAAGTTAGAGATCCTTTTGCCTCTGCCTCCTGAGAGCTGGTACTAAAGGTGCATCATCACTGCCTGGCTTGGAATTTTTTCGTTTGTTGCAACACTTGGGTTTGAGTGTAGGGTCTCTAAACAGACATCGGGCATGCCAGTGCTGAGCTACACCCCCAGCCACCCCTCCCTTTTTTGAAACAAGCACTTAAGTAGCACAGGATGTCCTTAAACTTTCTATGTAGCCAAAGATGACCTTGAGCTTCTGATTCCCCTGCCTCTACTTCCAAGTGTGGAGATTATAGGCATGTGCTACTGAACCTGGCCTCTCTGCCATTTTTATCTGATTTTTATTTTTTGAGGCAGGGTCTCTCTAGTTGTCTGGTCCTGAATTCATTCTGTAATACCCCTTGAAGTTGGGATCCCCTTGCCTCAGCCTCCTGAATAGCTTGAATTGCAGGCTTACACCACGAAGGCACTTTTGGAGACACCCATATAAGTTATTATTTCTGTGACAAGAAAGGAACATTTACACTTTACTTACCAACAGAGGTAACAAAATCCAGGAGAGGTTGCTTCTGCTCGCTCATATTAGCCAAACGGGGCTGACACCTCATCTCTCGACATCTCACCAAGTGCTTCTTGGACTGGGGTATTCTGTTGAGTGGGGTTCTGCTGTTTGGGTAGACCCCCATCCCACACATACATTAATCATACCTACCCTCCTAACAGTGGACCTATTTCTGAGTCCCTGAGATGTACCGGGGGCCTTCCATTCATTGTCACTCTTAATCCTCACTACAACCCTGAAAGAGAGGCTCTGTCTTACAGATGCCTGGTGCCCTCTGGTAGAATGTGACATTCAAACCTGTCTTGACCTAACTTTAAGGGCAAGTTTTGTCATGCTATACAACAGCTTTGAAAGTCTCAGGAGCTATGTAAAAGATTACAATGAGACTAATGTCAGGGGCATTTCCCGTCATGGGCTGTATGTGCTTGTGCCTCTTTACAGTCATCCAAAGCTTAAAGCAGCATCTCGAGTGATAAATACAGGCAGCCTAGAAATGTGTCTCTGCACTGAGTATTCCAGGCAGAAGAGCTTTGGGAGAAGTCTGTATAATTTACTCTCTGAGTGGTTGGAGTTGGGAGGGTTCTTTTGTTCTGTCCCTCTGTGTAAGGGAAAACCTCAGAAGGTGAAAGGACAAAGGGTCCTCAAGCTTGGACCCTTACAAAATTTGTCCCAGTGTAAAGGAGCTGCCCAGCAGTTTGGTGTTGCTCAGCCACCACTGTCCTAGATTCTGAGTAGCTTGGACTTAAGTTGCCATGGGGTTCTTTCTAACCCAAGGTTCTCTGCCTGACTTATTGCTTATTCACTGCTTATTATGGCCTACTGTTTTAGTATAGTTAGTAGGTTATGTAAATTGTTTCATTTCATCATTAAGCATGAATAGAGCACCTGTGAGGTACTAGAGATCTATGACCAGTGAATTAAACAGTTGTCCATCCTCATGAAGTGTACATTGTGACTTTGCAGGACAAGATAGTTAAGGAGCTGGGGGAGAAAATTAGAACAAGTTAATGTGGAAGTATGGGGCGGGGATGGAGTTGTGTGAGTCTACTTTAGGTGAGCTGGACTGAGCAGATGTTTGAACAAAGACATACAGGTAAAGAGAAAGTGAACTGTTTAGAAAACTGAGGGTGGGATATTCTGGGCAGACATAGCAACCAGTGCAAAGGCCCTGAGGCACCCAGGCCTCCGAAGCCTTCTGTGTTTGAGGGACATGGGTTTCAGCTTGGCTGAAGCAGAAAGAACAAGTTGAGCAGGTTCCATTGGCATCTTATAGGCCTCTGAAAGGACTGAAATATGAAGGAGTATCTTGGATTTCCCTTTTCTTTCACTCTTGAGTGGTCTTTATCGTTCCAGCACCTGCAAAGAAGAGGCATGCCAGTTTCATCCAAAGCCCTCCCGCCAGTCAGGCCCTTTGTTAGTTTCTTTTTGCTGTAACAGACTACCTGGCACAACTTAGGAGAGGACGGACTTGCTTTTGCTCCTTGCTTGAGCCCATTGTGAAGGGGGAAGCAGAGAGAATGTCCCGGCCCTTAGGCTGTCTCCTTCTCCCCTTTCATTCCATCTGGTCCCCACGCTGTGGGATGGAGCCACCCATATTCAGGATGGGTCTCGCCAACTCTAGAAATGCCCCTGAAGACAATCCAGAGATGCGTCTGACTAATCTGCTAGGTGTCACAGTCTAACCAGGGTGACAGTCAGGCTGCCTGAAGTGGGGACTGTAAGCAGCAGTGGGTGGAAGTGACCTCCGACCCTCAGTGCAAGCCCTGGCAGCAGGGGCATGGGGGCGCTAGGGTGTCCTTTCTGCTGGATGCAGTGGGTCTGAGTGCACTGTACCTACTGTGGCTGGTACAGAACTGGGGTCATGTGGGCAGGAACATCGTCACACCAAAGCCCTGGCTCGGGTGCTGTGTACCTGCAGAGCCAGTCTTCAGTATGGCATCATGTGTCTGAAGAGGCTGAACTATGACCGGAAGGAGCTGGAGAAGAGGAGGGAGGAGAGCCAGCACGAGATCAAGGGTAAGCTGGTGGGCCTGCTTGCTTCCACCCGGAGCCTGGGGCCCAGTGAGCCTCAGGGAAGCCTCAAATCTGAGCAGCGAATCCAGCTGCAGCCTGTCTGATGCAGTCCCTGGGACAGCGGCCTCCAACTAGACAGATGCACCCTCTGTGATGGTGCCATAGGCTGACAAGTTCATAGAAGTCGGTGATCTGGGGGCAGCGGGAGGGTTGGATGGGAAAGAGACAGGTTTTAGACAAGACTCTAAAAGTTAAAAGAATAAGGCTTCTTTGGCCTCAGGTTGCGGAATGACCGTTGCTGGGACTCCAGGCTGGCAGAAGGGCAGTGAGGTGGAGCTGCCTCTGCAGGAGCCCAGATGCCATGGAGGAAAGAAAGTTGTGGGAAGTTAGGGATGGTGGGAGGTAGAGAGCAGGGTAACTGAAGCTCTGCGTCTGGGGAAACCTACTTCTGCGCTAGAAGAGCCTGAGCCAGCCGTGTGTCCTCTTTGTCCGTTTTTTCCTCTGCCTTCCAGATGTGCTGGTCTGGACCAATGACCAGGTGGTTCACTGGGTCCAGTCCATAGGGCTAAGGGACTACGCAGGAAACCTACACGAGAGCGGTGTGCATGGTGCCCTGCTGGCCCTGGATGAGAACTTCGACCACAACACACTGGCCTTAGTTCTACAAATCCCCACACAGAACACCCAGGTAGCCCTTCAGTCAACACCCCTCCCAGTCCTGTGTGTGTGAGTGTGTATTCTGTCTCAAAGGGGGTGCCGTGTCCTCAGACCTCTGAGTGCTCCGTGTGCATTGCCAAAGTTCCTCCAGAATAGGTGTCTTTAACATGCAGAGATATTTCTCTTGTCTCCACATGGCTGTTGGTTACTCCAGCTCTTCTCAAGCCTCTTTCGCAGCTGAGGCTTGGGAACTTTCCTTTTCCTTAAATTGCTTCTCTGATCCAACTTTTCAGAGGGAACAACAAGCCCTGGGTCCCACAGGGACCAGAGAACCTGCACCTCTTTTGTCTGCCATCCTAGGGATCTACTCCTAGGCCCCTAGGCCTCAGCAGAGTAGAAACCGTAGACATAGTCCAGAGACTCGCCATACCGGAGCTTTGTCTCCCTGTCAGCAGCTCAAGAGATTAGACATCTCCTTCAATTACATTTCATAATTATTATTTCAACTGTTATCTAAGAATATACCTAAGTTCTTGTGACCCTATTTATATTTTTGGCCCTTCTGACTTCCTGTGGGTAATGTATCCTAGTTGCACTGACAGTTGTATAAAGTACTTCCTGATTTTAGATGTCCTAAATATGCCTCTTCCAGCCCCCCCCCCCCCCCCCGGTAGAGAACTGCCTCTTCCTTGCAGGTTTAGGTTGGTGAGGATGTTTGTATTTGACCAGTTTTCTCCCTTTGTAAGAACAGTGAATTTCATAGGCTCTGATTCTATTGCCTCTGGGTCCAAGCCTTTGTTTCTCCGGACAGAATGGTTTTAATTCTTTTAGCCTTCCCTCGTGTGGACTAGCTGCTGCCCCTGATCCTTTTAGCTGCCCTTGTGTGAACTGTTTGCAGCTGTCAGATTGCTTTGGAAATTCAGCCACTAGCTGTGCTGCCTATTCTGGGAGCAGACACTTTTTGGCTTGAGGGAGGGCGGGGCATTGGAGTCTCTTGGTTGGGGATGGCATGTTGGCCGCGGGGACAATGGCAGCGCATGAGGCCAGTGTGTTTGTAGGCTGTCTGCTGTGACTCCTCCTGACCAGTCGAAACACACTGTGTGGAACCTTTCTTTCTAGTAGAAGTTTGAATGTCCTCCAAAGGCAGTCTCTCTACACTTGCCCACCTCTAACTTCACTTGCAGGTTTCCTGCCTGCTCGGGCCCGCATTAGTGTTTCTACAGCTGATTCCTGTCCACTTAACCTCTCACTACCCAGAAGATATTTGAAATGTTTTCCTTTTAGATCATTTGTAAGATAGAATGTTCCCACTGCTGGCAAACACTCTCCTGGTAGAGCTCTGTGGTTGATATTTTCCCCAGAAACAGGCTTTCCTTTGTTTGTTTGTTCGTTCGTTCCTTCCTTTCTTTTTTTGAGTCAGGGTTTCTCTATCTAGATGTCCTGGAACTTGTTCTGTAGCTCAGGATGACCTCAGAGATCCCCTTACCTCTGCCTTGAGGAGTGCTGGGATTAAAGGTATACACTGCCACCACCCAGTATTTTTTTGACCTATTTATCTGATCCATTATGGAATCCTCCATGGACAATGGTTGAAAATATCTGGTGACAGAGAGTTTTGAAAACCTTCCTGTTTCTTTTTTCTTTCTTATTATTTATTATTATTATTTTTATTTTGTGTGTGCGTGTACCCCTACATGTATGTATGTAGGTGTATCATATGTATTCAGGAGTTTCAGAGGTCAGAAGAAGGTTACTTGTTCCCTGCAGCTGGTGTTACAGGCAGTTGTAAGCCACCTGATGTGGGTGCTGGGAACTGAACCCTGGTGTTCTGCAAGAGCAGCAAGTGCTCTTAACTGTGGAGCTACCTCTCTACCTACTCTGGTAGTTTCCTTAATGAGTTAATTTTTGAGGAGTCTAGAATAGTGTTTGTGTGTCACACAGTTCAGGGTTCCCACTATCTATGACTGGCAATTCTTTTAGCTTGAGTTTATAATGTGGACCCCGACAGATGAGCTCATTTATTTGCTGCTAGGAAGTTTTGCTTACCCATCATGTGCATGCTTATTTCTCCTCCCCCTGTCCTCACCAAAGGGTAGTGAGCCATGACCTTTCCTTTAGAGACAAAATATAGGCTTTTAAAATGATAATTTTTATTTACTCATAGGAAATTGCATATATTTGTACAATTTATTTTGATCCTCTTTGTCTACTGTTACCTCCCTTCAATTCTCACAAGTGCCTACCTCCGAGCTTCATATCTTCTTTCTCTTCTCTTATTGGTAACTCCCTGAGTCTAATTAATGAAAAATTTTTCCATTAAGTAAAGCCTGCTTCTTCATGTACTGTGTTGTTTGTATTCTTTAAAATGACATGCCCTCCCTCTCAATTTGTCCCATAGGAAAGAATCCTAAGGCTAACAGTTTGACTTTTAGTAGGATTCTATTCGTGATTTGCCAGAAGCAGCATCCTCAGGAAGGTGTGTGAGGTTTCTAGTGGGTGAAGTACACTAAAATACTGCCCTATCTCTGCCTCCAGGAAACAGTTGAAAGATACAATAAAGGGGGAAACTGAGATGGCTTGGTGGATAAATATGCTTGCCACCAAGCCTGATAACCTGAGTTCAGTCCCCAGAATCTACATGGTAGGAGAGAACCAATTCTTAAGTGTTATCCTCTGACCCTATGACTTACTGTGGTGTGCATACTCTTCTCCCCAGGTTTTTTTCTTTTCTTTTTTCTTTTTCTTTTCTTTTTCCTTCCTTCTTTCCTTCCTTCCTTCCTTCCTTCCTTCCTTCCTTCCTTCCTTCCTTTCTTTTTTCTTTTTTTAAAGATGGGACTGGTGAGGTGGCTTAGCAAGTTAGAGTGCTTGCCACCAAGCCTAATGACCTGAGTTTGATTCCTGCATGGTGAAAAGGGAGAAACAACTTCTGCAAGCTGTTCTCTGACTTGGGCAGTGCACAGTAGCAAGTGTAAATGTGGGTATACACACACACACACACACACACACTGAATAATGTATAAGAATGAAAACTGAATTAATGTAAATTTTAAAAGAGAAGGGTAGCAAAATGTTATTAACCAGAGCCCCTCTTTCTCCCTCTCACCCTGTGGGGTTCAGGCCCGCCAAGTGATGGAGAGAGAGTTCAATAACCTGCTGGCCTTGGGCACAGACAGGAAGTTGGATGATGTGAGTACCTGGATATGACTTCAGAGCCTTGGTCATTGTTGGCTGGTTGGATTGAGGTTCATTTGATCTCTTACCCTGGGGCTGATGAGTAATGGCTAGCCTAAGGGTGGAGAGAGCTGGGAGGGATGGTGAGTGGTAAGAGGTGGGGAGCCATGTTATCAGCTGTGGAGAAGTCTCTGTGGAACCTATTTCTAGTATAAAACCCAAAAGCCTGTGCTATACTTCTAGCATCTTCTACCTCAAGGCCCAGCCCTCTCAGTCATGCAGGCTCAAAGGTCTTCCTTGGAAGCCATCTCTTTGGGATGTTTCTTCTGTTTTTGTATTTCAGACCCCACTATTTCTTTCCCTGCTTGGTGAGACTGCAGCTTGTCTTCAGTTTTGTGGTATTTGAGGACAGGTGCTCTGCCGAGGAGCTGAGTGACAGCTCTGCTGTCTGCTCCTTGGGTAGACACTACTAAACAAAAGCTAGACATGTGTTGCCCCAGTCTCCGTGTAGCTTTATCTTCCCTTTACTTTTGCCCTCAAGCCATCTCTCAGCCCTTCTGGTCTGCAGGAACAGCCCTTTGACCTCCATTTCACCAGACCTTCCCTTTGGGTTCAGGAAAGACTTCAATGTTCCCTGAGGCCATAGCCTGGTCTTGCCAGCACTCCCTCCCCTTCCTCCCTACCGTACCTTTTTCATGTTACCAGCCTTCCTTGACCTTGCTCACTGGTTGGTCCTCCTTAGCTTACTTGGTTTTAGGCAAGTTAAAAAAGAGCCCAGGCCTGGGGAGGTAGCACAGCAGATACAGCTCTTGCCATATAAGCCGGACTACCCGATTTTGATCTCAGTGGAAGGAGGTCAACGGACCCCACGAAGCCGCTCTCTGACTTCCACAGATAGTCTGCAGCGTGTGTTCCCCTCTCCCACAGGTTTATTCTTAGGTTCTCCATCTTCAGACATTGCTAAATTAAGGTATGGGATTTCTGCGATCCATTCATTTAGCAAACAGTTTCTGAGGCAGACAGCATTCCCAGACACTACTTAGGATCAGGGGATATATTCTTTGGAAGAACAACAACATGTATTTTGCTCCATGGAGCATAGAACACGATAGAGAAAAAGGAGAAGGAAACAGAAGGAGTAGAGGCAGGAAGGGACTGAGGGGAACAAGGGAAAGGAGTGTGGGGAAAGAAATAGTAATGAAATACTCTTGAAAATGCGGGCTAAAATGCTCTGGGACAGGTCTGTGACATGTTAAAAAGTGGTAAGAGCATTTGTCATCCCAAGGCCACAGAATATGAATCCCAAGAGATGAGAGGAGTCACTGAGGCAAAACCAGGGGTTAGCACTCCTGTTCCCACTCACTCTGCCCCTCACCGTGGGGCCTGTGCAGTTCTGAAAACACAAGGGTGGAAGATGAGACTTGGCCACAAGGCTGTGACTCTGAAGGGTAGAGTGGATGGCCTGTGCAGTGAGGCATTGTGGGATTGTGGCTCTGGGAGCCCACTGGTGGAGGAAGTGATTTTGGAGACTTGGTTGACATTGATGGGCAACAGATGGTGGGAGCTGCTTCCTGTAGCCTCTGGAGGAGCATGTCTCCAGTCATCTGTCTGACCCATCATTGTCTGTGCGTTCAGGTCCCGCTGGGGTAGGTAGCAGGAGAAATAAATAGGTTAGTCAGATGTTGGAATTCCCATTTTTGCAGATAAGAAAACTAAAGCCTGGAGCAGTCCTGTTGCTAGTCATGTGGCTAAACCAAGAGTGGCAACCTAGAAGTCTTGATCCTTTACTGAGGCCCCAGATCCAGAAGCCAGGCAAGCGATGCCGGGGCTGACCAGTGTCTTTCCAGAGGAGCCTGGAAAGAAAAATACCTTAGGAGAGCAGTGAGCTCTTGAGCTTAGTTGGGGTGGGTAGAGCAAAGGAGTTCTCTTCTGGACCAGACTTGATAGGAGGGACCTCTCGCTTGATCTGTGTGAAAGGCCCCTTGTGGTCATCCTTCAGGCCCCCCCCTTTCATTCTATAGGGGAAACACTAAGGGCCGGAGAGGGGGAGTTCAGAAGTAGTACCCTTTAGAGCTTTAGGGACTGCAGTGGCAACTCCAGTATGCCTCTTGGTGCAGGGGGAAGAGAAGGTGTTCCGTCGAGCACCCTCCTGGAGGAAGCGCTTCCGGCCACGAGATCACCACAGCGGTGGCATGCTGGGCACCTCAGCGGAGACCCTCCCGGCGGGCTTCCGTGTGTCCACGCTGGGCCCGCTGCAGCCCCCTCCTGCCCCGCCCAAGAAGATCATGCCGGAAGGTGAGTGCCAGGCTGGCCGTGGGCTCCTCCCAACACCGTGGGGCCGAGCGGGCTGGAGAGGGCCGAGGCCGAGGCTGAGCTGCGCTAGCGCTGCGGAGGGGCGGCACTAACCCACGCTCTGTGTGTTCTCCTGCCGCGGCCGACTCCTGCCAGCCGGGACGGCGGGGGCGCAGAGACTGGAGCCCTCTACGGTCCGGACCTACTCCTGCTGACCCCCCACCCTCCCGCCCCGGGTCTGACGGGGGTGCGCCCCCGGCTCGGGGTAAGTGGGCCAGGCTGTGGCTGCGCTCACCCGCCCTGCCGCTGCCCGGCCCGCCCTGCCGCCGCACCCTCGCTGCAGCATCGCCCTTCCCGCTTCGCTTTGTGCTTGGCCGCATGTCGCACCTACCTACTGCCCGCCTCGGGGACCACCTCCACTCACAGAGCCTGTCTCTCTCTTCTCTCATAGCTCACTCCCACTATCTCTACGGACACATGCTCTCCGCCTTCCGGGACTAGCCACGGCCCCCAGGGCGGGCTCGTGGTTTCGCAGGCGCAGCCGCCCTGACCCTTCCTGCTCGTTCCCTTTCTCCCTTGGCTCCCAGTCTCTCCTCTGTGACTTCCCAGTTGCCCGGGATCTCAGAATATGCTTGTCTGCTCCGTCGGCATCCCACCATCCGAGTCCTACTTCCTGCCCCTTTTGTAAGTCTCTGGTGGATGTGACCAGGGTCTCCTGTGTGTGGCGGCACCCAGGTTGTTGTGTTTGAGATTCTGTGGGAGAGACAGAAGGGCACTGCTGAGTGCATCCACCTTCCCTCTTCTGGATCTGGTTTGGTCTGGACTACGGGCTGATCAGGCTCAGGATCCTGGACTAAGGACTGAGATGGTCCTTCCAATAAAGGCCATTGCGGACTTACTGGCCTTATGGTCCCCTCCACTCTGGCTGTGCCGGATGGCCTGAGTGGTTTTGGCACCCCCTCTCTCAGTATCACTCCCTTTTCCCAAACTCCATCACCAGTGTCGGTAGCTATGCCTCCAAGTCTTGCTTGCCGGGTCATGAGGGGTGTAGAATACCCCAGCCCCTCTAGGACAAAGCCTGGAGGGGAACTGAGGAAGACTAAGGTAGAAACTGGGCCCAAGCTGATGCAGAATCCCAACTATGTGAGAGAAACAGACCCCAGAGCTTTGGGCCAAGGGTGAGGGAAGGGAAACTCCTTAGCTCCTTGCCCTGTAGGAAGTATAGTCAGGTAAACTAGAGAGAGAGCTTGATGGCCTTTGTACCTAAGCCCAAAGGGCAGCGGGGATGTCTCTAGCACCAGCCACAAATGACGCTGCTACTGAACTGAGTGAGCTGTTGACTCTGCCCTGAATGGAAAGGGAGTGGGGGAGAGCCTTCCCTTTTAGTGAATCATGTCCCAGGTCCAGGGAATCTAAAGTGGACTGAGGCAGTCTCCTTTGTGTGCCCTCATACCAACCATTCCTCCTTTAGGGTTCTTTGGGGCATAAGGAGCTAATTCCTCAAGACATTCTTGATCCTCTCTCTCCCCTCACTATTTTATTTGCCTTTTTAGGCAGCATGGTGGGACAGGACAGATTTATGAGGAGTATCAATCATTCCTCTTCCAGACCAATTCCTTAACCTTTGGAAAGCTCAGGACTTAATGTCAGGGTGGGTTCATAGAACCCGATACTTACTGGAAGAGGAAAGGGAAAGTGCCTGGATTGTGTTTGTGGGAGACAGGCAGCAGGGTGCCATCCTACAGGTGACTGGGGTAGCTGGTTTGCCATCTCATCCACTGGGGTTCTGAGCAGGGTCTAGGCTAACAGGTGGAGAAATGAGCCAGAACTCCCTGTCTGAAAAGGACTTAGAGCCTTGTGCTGCAGCTCAGTGGAAGACAGCTTGGCTAATAGGGTGATGGAATGGGCTCACCTAGGCTGGGTCAGGCAACCACCTATCCCTGATCCCATTGTTTCTGCTTCCCTACCAGCGAGACTGCTGGAAATGGAGATGAGAAACAATGAAGTAGAACATGAATTGGTTAGAAACCCCACCCCCCATCCTGAAAGCTGGACTTACAGAGAAGTACCAGCGACCTGAGGTGGAAAGAGTTGAGCATGACAGTAGCATCTGCCTCCTTCTAGGGACTCTGTGGGCTAGTTATGTGGGAGAGTCATCCCTGCCCCTCCTCTACCTTGTAACACTGTCATGGTTTGCGATGTCATAGGTAGCAGCTGGGATCCAGGTCCATTCAGGGCCAGCAGGGAGGACAAACTAGGGGAGTCTGCATGCAGTGATGAAAGGCTGCTGTTGCGGTGTACCCCTTGCCTCATTGTCAATATACATATATATATATATTTATTTTATTTTATTTTTCTGGAGAGCCACCAGTGACCCAGGCTCTCCTTGCCAGCCTCCTGTGTCTCACCAGGTCCCTTCTCAGTACTGTATCAGCTCAGTGCTTCAGGAATGGGTGTGTGAGTTTGTCTGGGGGTGTGTGTGAGTCTGAGTGAGTGGGTGTGTAGGTCCAATAAACAGCCTGGTTTTAAGACAATGTATAAATGGCCTTCGTTTCTTTTTTGAATGCTAAGTTCATTGGGTGTGTCCAGCTAACTTCACAGACCTTGGGGCTGCTGTACTCTGGAAAAGAAGTGTCAGTTTTGACATTACAGGCAATACTCTTCTGTTTATTATTCACTCACAGGATTGATGGGAAAGTTAGTGTTTGGGTGGCTTGTACCAAGGATTTATAGAACAAGGTGAAGGGGTAAGAAGCCTGCCGTCAGGCATGGCTGGTTTTCTCTTTTTTCTGTGCTGGCTTACACTACTTGGCCCCTTTCACTCCAAGCCTGTAGTAGCTGCTGCTGCCCAACTTCCTCTGTCATCTCTGCATTTCAGTAGCCACTTTAGTTACTTTTCAATGGCTGTGATAAGCCACCATAACCAAAACGACTTATTTTAAAAATCATTTACTTGGTTGCTTGCTTATAGTTCTAGAGGGTTAGAGGCCATGCCCATTGTGGCGGGGAGTACAGCAGCAGGGTGGACAGGCAAGCAGTCAGGTAGGCATGACACTGGAGAAGTAGCTGAGAGCTTATATGTTGAAATGACAACCAAGGGATAAAAAGAGAGCTAACTAGGATGGCGTTTCAAAGCCCAACACCAGGGACACTCCTCCTTCAAAAAGGTCTCATCTTTTAATCCTTCCCAAACAGTTCTACCAGCTGGGGACCAAGCATTCAAATATGGGAGCCTCAGGGGCCATTCTTATTTTAACCACCACAGCTTCCACCGCTTCAGTCCAAGGTTCAGAGCCTCTGCTGCGTGGCTTTAGAAAGCTAGTTAGGATGTGGATCCCTGGCTCTCTCTTCTTTCCACCAGTTTGAGTCTGTCTAACTCAGAAATATTAGGTCCACCAGTGCCCCCTCTAGAAGACTGCTCAGTGGCTCTTTTTCTTGCCTTCTAGCTTTGACCCTTCAACTCCTTTCCAAGTCTCTCCTGGGAGGCAGTGGTTGGCACTGCAGTAGAATTAGGTAACCAACATCCTTCAACTCCATGAACATTCTGTGCATGTATATACAGGTGCACATATTGTCTCTTTGAGTGTCTACTGCGCTGGGCTGTGACAGTGCTCCCGATGTCAGTCTCGTTGATCGCTACCCTGAATGAGTGAATTGACTGACCTCATCTTGGAGAATTGTTGAAAGGATTAATATTAATAAAAGCTGACAAACCACCAAGTACTGTTGTGTGCCAAATGCTTGACTGTTCCTGCTGCTGTAATGAAATAACCTTACATGGGTCATTTTTAATCAACAGAAGCACAGCTCTCACAATATTAGAGTTTAAGGAGTCCAAGGTCAAGGCACCAGTAGATTTAATCTCCAACAAGAGCCCAATCCTCAGAAAAGGTACTCTCAAGGTGTCCTCACATGCTAGAAAGGGTTGAAGAGTAACAAGGGCCAAACAGGCTGTCAGCCCTCTTATCAAGGCATTAACCCCTCTCATGAGTCCTCATGTCCCAAGAAGACTTATCTGTTAATATTATTGCATTAGGGATAAGGTATTTTTAAAGATTAAATAATATTTTTTTCTTATCTGAGTGTGAATGTGCACACGTGTGGATTCTGGTAGAGGCCAGAAGACACATGAGTCCCTTAAAGCTGGAGAGATAGCATCCGTGAGCTGGATGATCGTGATATGGGTGCTAGGATCCAGGCTTGGGTCTTTGTGATAGAGCAGCAAGTTCTCTTAACCACTGAGTCATTTCTTCAGCCCTGAACATGAGCTGAATATGAATTTTAGAGAAACCCAAACATGCAAATTATAGTTTGTAGTGAACAGATCAATTTATCTACTCCGCACAACCCAGCAATGTGGGATAATTGCCATTTTAAGGAACAGGAAATTGGCAGGTTGAGGTCACACACCTGGTGAATGATACAGGTTTTACATCTAGTCTGAGTCCAGTGCCTTATCCCCAACTGTAACCTGTGTGGTAAATTCCTGACCTAGTGCAGGAGTTCTGAACTGTTTTTTTTTAAAGGAAGAGCAGCCTGATTTCTTCAGCTATTCTGATTCCCTTTTCCTCACACCCTTGTTTGTCACCACTCAGGAGCCCTTGGCACCTGTGAATCATCCTGAGTGACTCTAGTCATCTGAGTGATGAACCATGAGACACAACCCACCCTGCATTCTTGTGTCCCTTCCATACCACTGGTGCCCCAAACACTGACGAAGCAAGAATGCAGAGTAAATGGGCACTGGTGACAGGAAGAGAGCCAGATACAAAGTTAGGCAAGATAAGGAATTTGGTAAGAAGTGTTGATCCAGTATCTCCAGCCTGTCAATGACCCCACTGCATCTTGGTTGAAATGGAACTGATGTGCTCTAGAAGCTGGTCAAGAAAGCCATGACTTCCTAGTGTTGCCATATAGGAAGATATAGGAAATGGGAAATGGTAGTTTAGGCATGTTGAGCTCCACATAAGACCTAGCATCATGTTTCTTTAGTGTTTGGAGAAAACAAGAAACCAAGGAAGGGTCTGTAGAATGTTTTTCTTTGCTCTCTCTGGAAATGTTCTAAACATTGAGACACAAGGAGTCTCAGCCAGGGTGGTCACCCATAGCTGAGAGAGAGCGCAGGGAGGAGGCACAAGCCAGGGCCACCTAAGGGTGGTGACACATGTTCTTGCCAATGCCTGAATTGGGCTTCTTTAGCAATTGCTAGCTCCCCTTAGGCATCCGTACCCCAGCTTGAGCCTAGAAGCCAGGAAACTAAAGCCCATGGGACATGACATGTTAGGGATGGTAGTGTGGCATTTCATCTGTGGAACAGACACTGATTTGGGAGGACAACTCTTTCCTACCATTGTTCTCCCACACCAGTTGGGACAATCACTTATTATATCGGCAGTCACTAGTGGAAAGGTTTTCTGGTCTGCCATCTTGAGTCTTCTGGGAAGTTAGACACCTTGCAATGTTTAGTAGGAGGCTCAGACAGGACGGTAAGTGTCCTGTCATAGTAATCAGCTAACCACCAGGATGTTCCTATGTCCCCACGAACATTCAGCTTGCCAGTTTCAAGAAATTCTTGTTTTTTTATTCTTGCAGAGTCCTTAATGTCCATTATTAGGCGATATTTGATTAACCTAGTTTGATTTATTGTAGTTACTTCTACGGATGAAGGAATTTAAGTTAATTTCCCTAAAGAACTCCACCTCATTATTCATCAACAGGGGTGTTATCTGTAATTCTATTGTGAAGGTTGAGAATCTGTTAATTAAAGGAAGTTTTATGCTTAATAACATTTATATTGTGAAAATATCCTGGGCTCCTGCACAGCAGGGTTAGTCATTCACATCTGTGCTGTGCTGGCGTATTGCGCCTTGAGGACTTTCAGGCTTTGGTTATACCTGCCAGTGCAAGGGTCAGTTGATTCTAGTGACCATTGCCTGTTCTTTTAAGTGTGAATATGCATCTGTTTTCAGCTGACAGAACTGAAAAGAATGGGCTTTAACACTATATCCACTTTAACACTATAGCTGCAGAGCCCCGAGCTCCATGGTATGCCCTGCGTGCCCTTGGCCAGCACTCGACCCTTGGAGGGGCCAAGGAGGGCAAGGGATAGACACGTCATAACGGAAGGCAGTGGGGTAGTAGCAACTCAAGAACTCTGGGAGGCACTGGAACAGAGGACACACATCTGAGGAGCCCTTTTTGGTTGTGTAGTTGAGTATTTTGGTGGTCCTAAGGGAGCACACTAGCCTAGGGGCAAGGAGTGGTAACGCAGGCATGTACTTCACCTCAAAGGCAAGTGGGTCAAGGCTAGGCTTAGCTATCCTTATCCAGACTACCTGGGAGACTGTAAATTCAATGGCACAAACTCAAAAAGAAGAAACTCCCACAAACCAGGATGGATGATTGCCTATTTGAGACAAACAGACCTTGGTGGGACCTTCTCACCCTCTCAAGTTTCCCAAGGCCCTGCCCAGTGTTTCTCATACTGTTTTCTTTAGGTATAGCTTTCCAGGTAAGGTTGGGAAGAGCACTTGGGGAGGGGCCCAGCAGGTGCTGAATGGCCATCAGTGCCTGCTCTCTTAAACTGGTTCAAGTCAGTTGTCAAAGGGCCTGAGAGAGCTGAAGAGGGCCCAGACTGGACCCTCTTCAGAATCTTCAGAATCTCTGTCTGCAGTGGTTTGGAGATAATCTGTAGTAAACCAGACAAGCAGCCTGGCACAGACACAACTAGAATTAGTAAAGTTGGAGTTGGTGTTCTTGGTCCATTTTGATTCTTGTTCCTTTTAACCTGTGAAACCACACACAATCTCTAGCCATGATCTCGGTTTCCCACCCACCTTCCTCCCTTTGGAAGAAAGGACAGTGTCTGACCGCCCCCATTTGCTCTGTGTGGTCATAGGACAAACAGCAGGTCCCCTTCCACCTTCTGCCCTTCCCTCCGGGCACAGGGATATTCCTGTCCCCACCTACAGCTCAAAGATGAGATTCTGCTCAGGGAGCTGGGAGACAAAGAACAATCAGAGGAGAAACCAGGGTTCTCATCATTTGGGGGCTGAGGAAGAGAAGTCTGGCAAATCTAGCTCTACACCCCTAGCCCTAGGTGTGGGCTGAGCAGGAGGCATGTAAGCATGCTCAGTGGACCTGTTGGGCTGTAAACTGGAAAGCAGCAGACTGTGTAAAGTAAAACAGAGTGCGTTGCAGGCCTGCCTTTGAGTGTCCAGGACGTCTAAAGAATCTGGTCTTGCTTCTGCATCTAATGACTGGTTCGGGACTGCAGCTCGACTCACATGATCTACTCACATGAATACCCCTCCCCCCCCTAGCATGTGGACCTCCACGGGGAAGGTGGGGTGTTTTCAGTGTCTCCCCTCCTGATACATCATGGCAGACATTCTGATAGCAACCAGTCTTTATTTGTTTTTTAAAAAAGGAAATCCAAATAAGTTAGCAAAAAAATTACAAAAAAAAAAGAGGCAAAACCACACAATGCTTAGTTAACAAAAGAAGTCACCCCAAGGGGCCCCCCCTTCCCTGCCTGTCCCTGGCAACATCAGCACAGGAGACCTTGGTCAGATGGCAGCTTTACAAACAACACACAGAACAATAAACAATACACAACCCCCTGGAAGGCTCCCAATGTCCACTGCAAATGCTTGCCCCACCCCACCCCAGTGACTTTGGAGCAGTCTATATCCTCTCCATTCTCTCTCAACTCAGGGCAGGCCCAGCCCAGCCACTGGCAGCAGGAGGAGACTAGAACAGATGTGCACACTTGTTTAGGTCAGGGCACGGTCTCCGTCTCTCAAACTCTCATTTGGAGTGTGTGTGGGGAGTTGGAATCAGAGGCATATTATGATAAACAAAAAAGGAAGCTCCTGAGATTGCCCCATTGGGGAACATCAACAAGGGGGCTCTCTGGACCCCATCTTTCTCTCCTTGGAAGAGGATGCTCTCTGCTTTAAGGAGTCAGAGAAATGAGGGCATCCGTTTCCTTGCTGGGCTGGGTGTTAGCCTTATATGAATGAGGAGTGGGTAGTCTGGCTTGTGGCAGCCCAGGGCTGTTTGCTCAGCATTAGAACAGCCCCACTTAAAAGGCCCCTGCTGCAGAAGGGGTGGCCTTTGACACCAACTCGGGGGCTCACATGGACACCCAGCCTGGCAGACAATCTCAGTTGGGCATGGTTTCGTCTGGGAAGGCAACAGACATATCCTCCACTGTGATGCTGTCCACGATGGAGGTAAGAGAGTGCAGGTTGTGGGCATCTGTAGGGTCAGCTGCAAGCAGGTGATCTGTAAGCAGAAGGTAGAGAATGTTTCCTGGAACTCTTGAGATGACACAGGTTTCCCAGTGTAGGTGAACAAGACTCGGGAATCAGGTCGTAACTATCACCCCAGCCACTAGTACTGTGTGAAATCCTCTACTGGAGTTAAGTTTTGAAGGGGCTCTCCAGAGGTGAAGCTAGGATAGTGTATCCTAGGGAACTGGGCCCAGTTTTGCAGCACTGACTCAGCAATTCCCAGGGACCCCTGGGGCAGGGACAGACTCTTCTCCCTGAGGTCAGACACCAGCTGGGAAGCTGCTGGAGGCTCTGAGTCCTCCTTAGCTGGTGAAGGCTACAGGCAGACACAGGGCCTCTAGCCCACCGTTTGGGGCCCTTGGGTCAGCAAGTTCCTGGAAAAGCCACAGGAAGGTGGTTGGAACACAGAATAAGGTAAGGGAACAGCCCAGCCTAGTTAGTAACTAAGGGATTTGAGCCTTGTTACCAGGGTCAGGATTTCACTTACCTCCTGGGTTGGTACCGAATTCCAGTGTACTGCCCCACTCTGGACTGCAGGAGGCGCTGTGGGAGTTGCATTCACTGGGCACCTGCATGCAAGACAAGGCCAAGGTCCAAGGTCAAGTCTACCACCATTCTCAGGTATATATCTCTGCCTGATTTACATGGTAGGTTACCTAGACACTCACCCTACTTCTAGGTCTTTCCTGGCTTCTAGGATGAGAGTTTTGCCTTTGGGGATATGGGTGGTAAGCCAGAGTACTTTATTATGATGGCCCCTGAGCAGGCCTGCAGGAATTCTAATGTGTTTTGTCAGCTCAAATATGAAGATTGAGGACTTGGGTGGGTTAAAGCAGGTTTCCTTGGGCACTTGGCCTGGCCTTTTCTCACCTTCACTTCGGCTCACCTAAGCCCTTACTACAGGTTTGTTTCTGGGCCTCTTCTGCTCTCTTGTGCCAGTCCACCCCACCCCATCTATATTACCATCCACTGCCTTTGTCTGGTCTGGATACAGCATGAGCACAGGAGGTTGCTGGACAGTCTAGCTGACAAGCCAAGGGGTCCTGGGATCCCCAGGGCCCTGCTTTGCACCTGTTCCAGCTCTGGTGGCTGGGGCTGACCAGGCACCTCCCTCTGGCCCTGTCCCTGGGACTGGTGCACCAGCCACTTACCACCGGCTGGGGCCCGCCCCCGCCTCGGTAGCGGAGATCTCGCTCCTCCTGGTTGAGGGAGCTGAGTAAGGCCTGTAGGCGCTCAATGTACTGGATGGCACTGCGCAGGATCTCCACCTTAGGCAGCCGCTGGTTGGGGTTGAGCAGGGTGCTCCTCTTCAGGGCCTCGAAGGCCTCGTTCACTTTCTTGAGCCTGCGCTTCTCCCTCAGTGTGGCTGCCCTCCGCCGGTCCACAGACACAGACTTCCTCTTACACACCTTGCACGCCCATGGCAGGCACTGGCCTGGACAGTGCTCAGGGGCCCCCAGTCCCTTTTCTTCCAGGGGCCCTCGGGCTTCAGGGCTTAAGGTGAGCTCAGGCCGCTCATAGCCCGGTTGCTCAAAGCCCTGGAGGTGGACAGGGAGGTAGTTTTCCCCATCGTAGAAGTGGGGCTCCTGGTAGAAATAGGGGGATGTCTCATACAGCTCCATCGGGTCGGAAAAGACTTGTTCCTGCCACTGGCCCCCAAGCTCCTGCAGCCCCTCACGCCAACTGCTGGGTGCCATTTAAACCCTCCCTGCTGGCATGGACCCAGAGATAAATATAGCCAACGCCACAGAAACCTGAGCCCCCCTCTAAGCTGTTGCTGCACATCAAGACGTTTACAGTGGATTACGTGTGATTCTCCTTCCCTCTCCTTCTGCCCCCACCCACCCTGCCAGCCTGCCCCTGGCCCAGGCGGCTCCTGTGCACGGGTCGGGAGGCCGTCGGCTGTAATTTGATTAGTTTTCATTTCTCTACAGCCCCTGTGGGGCAGTGAAGGTGGGGGTGGATGCATTCCCCTTCTCATCTGCTCCTTTCAATTACTCCTACCCGGGCCTCCTGCTTGCTTTCCTTCATGGTCCAAGGCATCTGGTGGACAGGGCAAGAGAAGACAAGAATGGGGTTGCCTTGGACTGGAAGGGGATTTCAGGTACCATCTAATTTCTCTCTCCTGCTGAGTAGCACCTTAAACAATTCTGTATCAGTCCCATGAGACCCCTAAAGATCTTCCACCAGAACAGGACCAGTCCAAATTTGGGGTGTGTGTGTGTGTGTGTGTGTGAATTCCTAGGGTCCATGGAGACAAAAGACAGAAACTCAGAAGGGCAAATGGATTCAAATTCTGGGTTTCCACAGCAGCTTTGACCCTTACATGCTCCCTTAGGTCTTAGGTAGTTGGCAGATTGAATCAAGAGAACACGAGGACTTCTTAAGTAAGGGTGGGGGGATCCTTAAGTAGTAAGGGTCAGGGGAAGTCAGTGTTGAAGGAGGATTAGAACTCACAGACTCTGCATTGCCTTCTCCCTCAGTCAAGAGCTACTCACCCCTCTGTCTCTCCTCTTAGTCACTCTTAGTCATCTCTCCTGTGCTTTCCCCTCAGTGATGTCTCCTGCCCTCTTTGGACACTAGAACCATCTTGACTCCTTTCTGTAGGTGGGATAATAAGGAGACTAGTCCTTTATAACTGTTTGTGTCCATCCTGGGCCACCAGGCTGCTGTCTTCTATTCCTTCCTGCTTGAGTCATCATCTTTGTGTGCATCATACAACTCTAGAATGTCAGGTTGGGAATGGGCCTTTCCCATTGAAGCTTGGGCTCCATCAGTCAGTGGTTACTTCAGTAGAGGTGTTGGTGGCCAGGGAGGACGAGTTCTAAGAGCAACGTGCAGGTCCCCGGCCACCTTTACCCACCCTCTGATTCCTGAACCCCCTTCCTATGGATGTCACATAATAGCCTATTTCATTGGCCTATAGCTTAAGGAATTCAGGGTTTTGAGCCACAAAATTTTACCCATGGGTCAGGATTTTGCCCAGGACACTGCAGACTAGGTGTGACCCATCCTGCCATCCTCATTCCAGTGGAGGAGGAGAGGGGCACGCTATGACTATCAGTCAGGACAATAAGTGAGTGTAGAGTGGTATGTGGAGGGTCTCAGGCAGGACTCACTTCATAGTGGAGGGGAGAGCTGTGTGAGGTTTGTAGGGCTGGCTTTTTCTTCTCCCTTAAGCCACAGGGAAGAGCCAAGAAAATACTGCTGTCATTTGAAGGGGGAAACAGATGTGAGGGGCAGAGGGTGGGGATGGAGGATGACAACAAGCTGGACAATAAAAGACCCCCAAGCAAACTGGGACACAGTGAGGCTTCAACTCAGTTCTTGACTTCACTTGTGGGAGACAAAGTAGAGTACAGAATTTTGGGTTCTAAACCTGGCCAGGGAATAATCACGTTCAACACGCTTCCCACATCCTCAAAATGAAGAAACAAACCAATTACCTTGCTTCAGTTTATACTCTAGTCCTGTTAAGCTCTGAGAAGAGAGGCATTTCATCTGCCATGGAACCTCTAAGTGGTTCTTTTGTCCTGGTGAGACCCAGTCCGACTTACCCCTCAACAGTCTGTCTTCTTCCTCTGAAGTGGGAGCAGAGAGGACTTGCTCTTGTATGCCTTGCAGAACCCTGCTGGCTAGAAGGTGATCCTGGACCCTTAGAGAATGCTCCATTACAGAGCTGTTAATGCTGGAGCCAATGAGGTGGCTGAAAGCTGGGTGGGTTGGTGACACATACCTTTAATTCTGTACTTGGAGAGGTCAAGGCAGGAGGATGGCCAGTTCCAGACTAGTCTGGGCTAGTTGGGAGACTCTGTCTCAGACAATATAAAAACACAAACAAAACAAGGACAACATGGATCACTTGCAAACAAATGGCAGAGTCAGTGAAGGCTAAAGCTCTGAGGAGGGGTGGGGAGGAGGCAAGCGCTGGATCAGGTCTTGGGGAATCAGCCAAAGAGGACATGAAGAGGAGAGAAGAGGAGCAGGGGTCAATCAGTTTGGGTGGATCTCAGGGTCCTGGTGGTGGTTGGAACAGGAGGGAGGCAGACTGAAAACAAGTCTATGAAGATAAGAGGCCCAACTGGGCATGGAGGGACGTGGAAACTGAGTCAAGGAAGGCACATTACTCCTCTTCTCCATGACAGTAATCCAGCAGTGAGATGATAGAGGTCTGAACCATCAGGTTGGGGGCAGGAGAGCAGATTGTGGACTTGACTGTGAAAACATACATGTTTCAAGCTGGCAGCAGATGCAGTGTGTGTCCTTGTGTGTGTGTGTCTGCCCAGCATGTCAAAACACCCAATGAATACATGCCTTACTTGCCTTGTCATCCCTCTGCCCTTACCTGTCCTTCACATCATGCTTCTTGAATCAGGTCAACCTTGTGGACCACAGGATCAGGATTGGAGGAGGGAACTCTCCTCTGTTTTTTCTTTTTTCTTTGAGACAGGGTTTCTCTGTGTAGTCCTGGCTGTTCTGGAACTCACTCTGTAAAACAGACTGGACTTGAACTCACAGAGATCTATCCCCCATGCCTCCCGAATGCTAGGATTGCTCCACCATACCTAGCTCATCCCCTTCTCATTCTTTTAATCAGGAAGCTGTGTATTGTGTCCTGGGTACCAGATGACATAAATTGGATGTCATCTATCTGCCACCTTGTGCTCACAGTTGAGTGATAATTGTGTACCCAAATTCCCTCTTCCAAGGTAGGATGTGCTGCCTGACAAAAGAGAAGGCCAGAGAGAGGACAAATATGACCCAGAGGAGAAACTGATTCTTTTTTTCCCTTTCTCTGTTCAACCCCTGCTCTGTGTTGGTCCCTGAGTGGGAATGAGGGCAGTGACTAGACACAGCTCTGGTCGGCAGGAAGCACCCCTGGATGCTCACCCCTGCCTAGTGAGGGTAGGGCTGGGCGTTATGTGTCTGGGTCTCTGTGAATCCTTGTCTGTAGATGACTCTATGTATGTCTGAATAAGGTGGACTGAAGATCATGCCAGGTCCAACTGAAGGCAAAGATGCTCTTTGGACAGAGATGGTGAAGTCTTTCAAAATCCCAGCGCAGGGGTGGGGGTACTGTCCCATTAGACACCTTGTTCTCTCATCAACCTGTGAGGCATGCCTGGTCCTTGGTCTTTCTCCTCTACACACCCCAGCACCCCATAAGCTGCCCTCTGATGGACAGGAACACATTGGTGCCAGGCACAGAGCAGCCTTTGTGTTCCACCATCAGTGGTGATCCATCAGCTCTGACATGACAGCAGGGCGTCCAACCTTAATCCCTACCCCTGCTGTGTGGACATATAGGGGGCCCTGCCCCTACTGTAGCCTCCTCAAGCAGTCGTGCTTTCTCCAGAGGAAGTCCCTAGCCCCTACAGAGGCTTCACACCCAGGCTGTTGGCCTCCCACCCTAACCATCCCAACTTGACTTTGTCCATTTGCATGCTGGGCTGACCTCATTTGCATGGTAGCATCAGGTTTCAAAAATCCCCTTCACCTGCTCCCTGTTCCTTCCCCTTCTGCTCATGGGCCATGGCTGTCCCTACATGTGGCCCTTTCTAGTCCCTACAGATGGGCTGGCCTGGGCTGCCAGGTTGCTTAGCTAAAATCAAGGCAGGTTTCTCAGTCTGGGATCTCATGTGCTTGGGAACAGAGGAGTGAGAAGGTATAGAGAGAGGAGCCTCTGGTCTCTCCAAACAGGACCCACCTTTTGTTTTTCCAGAAAGGTCTCTGAGAATTATTTATTGGGACTTAGTGGGGACTGGGTCTTGGTAATATGGATATGCTTCAGTAAGTATGCATAAATACGGTGTGCAAACCATGATTTATGAGGCAGTCGCTTTTTAGCAGGGTGCGAACAGATCACAGCATTGTAGACCATCAAGCTGCAAGGCTTGATGATTGGCAAGTTCACCTTTCTTCTACACAGAAGGAAACAGAGGCCCAAAAATGGGGCTCGTTCAGGAATGCTGAGGACTCAAGCTAGAGAGGCAGGGATGTCTCTTTCTGGAAGGCCTGATTTTAGAGCCTGAGGCTGAACCCCTGTCTCCCTCTGTGAAGTTGCAAGTGAGGAAGGGTGCAGCATGTGGGTACACGGTCTCTGGGGGAGTGTGGGGCCACATGTCTGTGGATATTGGGAGAATTCAGGGGGACCTTCGGGGAAGCTGTTACAGAGAGAGGAGAATGAGAAGAGAGGCTGGGGCCATGGGACAAGAGGTTTGGAGGCAGATGGGACCAGAGCTTAGAGCTGGGGCGGGGAGAGGCGCTGGCCTTTGGACCACATTGTTTCCATAAAGGCGAAGCATCAGGTAACCACTGGGAAATCCCATCCCTGACTGGAATCTGGAGCTCAGAGCCAGTATCACCCTTCAAGAATCTTTGGCTTTGGGGTGGGGAAAGCGGCAGACCTGGAGGTGGGTCCCAGGAGACTTGGAGTCAAGGAGAGGTGGTTGTTGGAAACAGGGCTCAGTAGGTCACATGACAATGTGAATCAAGGACCTGGCTCCTGCTGGACCTTTGGGAACAGGATGAAGATTGTGCTGCATCCCCATCACAGTGGCTCTTAATTCTTAGTTGGGGCAAAAGCTGTCAGGAATTTAAGAGGAGTGGATGGATAAGGAAACAGAGGCAAGGCATGATGCTGTCTCGTCCTCTCTCTGGTTCTGAGTTTGCCTACCTGTGAACCAAGATGCTGGACCCAATGGTACAAACAAATGGCTTTCCCCTCAACTCATCATGTAGACCTGGAGGAAGTGCCAGGGAACGTAAGAGAAATCAGGATAGTAAACTCACACTTGTTGAGAGCAGACAGGGAGTGGGACTTCGCACTCTGCCTCGAACACCTTGTTGATTCAAGTTCTTTCTAACTCCCTGTCTTAGGAAGTTAGACCCTTCTGGGTCTGAAATGGGGGGTTGCAAGGAGTACCCTTAGTTAATACCCTTAGTAAGCGGCTAAATTAAAAACGTTGTGTCCCCGGGAGTGGCTAGAGGTAAGCCACTTCCAACAAGAGCTGCCCCTGTTTATCCCACGGTATAAAAATGCCTGCAGTGGAAACAGGAGGCTAGAAACACCATGGAGAGAGAACGTCCTGCTTAGCGTGGAAATCTCTGTTAGGGTCAGCAACATGCCCCTTTCCCCAGGGCTTCCCAGTCTGCTGGATGATGAGCACCTGATGACATGCTCTCTCTGCTTCTTGCTACCTGTTCTTTTACTCTTGTTTTCTGAATAGACAATAAACTCTTTCTTTTAAAACTGGAAGAAGTGGATGCATAGACCATGCTCTGCATGGAACATGGACTTGAGGTTGGAAGGCATTGTTTTACTTCTTTGTTTTTTGTGGTTGCTGTTGATTGTTTAGTTTTGTGGTTCTGGGCACAGAAGCCAAGGCCTTGGCATACACACTAGGCAAGTGCTCCAGCGCTGAGCTCCACTCCCAGCTGGAAAAGTGCTCTGTAGGTTGTTTGAAGCAGTGATCCACTGGGCTCAGACAGGACAGGTTTCTTTAGGGTATTTTGTCCAAAATTCACTTTTTCTCCTGTGTGCATCCTCACTAGAGCTGTGGGGCATTCGTTCTTCACACTCACCTCTGGCTTAGCCCCCCCTTGCTTGTCCCCCTTCCCTGCTGGCCACCCCCGACATGGCTTCAGAAGCCATAGCATGCCACCCCACCCCCTCCACTCCCCAAACTGCTTCTATTTCTGCCTCTTTGACAAGTTGTGACATATTTGGGAGCAGCTGCTGCCTGGGTGGAGATGTCTCTGCTTTCTCCTGGCTCTGTCCGCTGCCCCATCCCTCTGCCGACAGCAACCCAGAATGCATCTTACATTATCTTCTTGGCAACACAGATACTAGCTTTCCTCTAGATTTCTGCAGGACTTCCCAGGGCTCCAGAGTGATCCAAGAGAGTCTTTGGCAAAGAAAGCCAGTGGGGGTAGAATCTTTTCTGTCAGCTCTAGAGTGTTGTGGTTTGCGGCAAATTTCTTCCACACTGGGCTTCACCCTTCTGTATTTAAGATGGAGGTGATGACTAATGTCTTCCCTGCTAATTTGTCACTGTGGAGACTAGGGGAAGTCTTCCATTACTCTTCTCTGCTCTAAAGAGGTCTTTCTCTGCTACCCTTTCTTCTGAGCTAATGGATGTGCTGGAACCTCTTCTATCACAAAAATCCCTCAGCTGCGGCTCTGCACTGGCCTTCCCTTCCTCCCCATTTCTAGAAAGAGGTGGTAACATTTCCTCCCCTGCCATTCACTTGCCTGCTCAATGGCTTCTACCTCCCCTGGATCACTAAGACTACTCCTCCCAGGCCAAGCAGAGACCCTTATCAGACTTGGTCTGCACCGCACTAGATTGCTTTGTTGCATCTGGCTGTGTGGACCATGCCATTCTTGAAACCTCTTTCTTTCTGCCCCTATAACCCTCCATCTTTGGTTCTCCTCATCTTATCTCTTGCTCTCTTCTTTCCTGCCTTGTCTGTCCTCTTCTGGCTCTTCCACAAACCACTTTTTAGGAGGACCACTCTATTCCTGCTCTTTTCTACTGTGTCTCTTGGCAATCTCATTCTCTTATCTAGGCTTCAGCGACCATGTGAAAAAATGACTTGTGACTGTGAGCTGCTCCTGGCTGTGATGGGCTGGTGGCTCCTGCTTCTCTGCTTCCTTGAGTCACAGATGACAGATGCATGGGTTTGGTTCACGGCTCCACTTGGCTGTCTTACAGGCTTCTAAAGTTAAATATTTCCTCCACTCCAGTTTCGCCTTTATTGCTAAATGATGTCACCACTCACCAAAAAAATTCTCTTCACTTTATAATCCACTCACGTTCAATAAGTTTCATCTTAGCAATTCCTTGATTCACGTAGGACTAGGAATCAATTTTCACTAACCAGAATAAGAAGTCTCACTGAAAACATGGACGTTTGGCAGAGCTCACAGCAGGGATATGCCATAGTAATAAAGTAAAGGGAACTCCACATCTGCCTTCCACAGGTACAAAGGCAAGGCTAGGCACAGCTCCTTGATACAGCAGTGGCATGAGTAAGGCCCTGCTTTGACCCCTGACACATAGGAAAGTCACGAAACAAGCCTCGAAGGCTTTTAAAGTCATGTGATTGCTTGTGAAATAATATCCAGTAGTCTTTAAATCGTTGTAATAAAATCTAATGACCAGCACTCAGGGGCAGAGGCAGGCATATCTCTGTGAGTTTGAGGCCAGCCTGGGTTACAGAGTGAGTACATATCTACACAGGGAAATCCTGTCTTGAAAAACCAAAAAATAAAATAAAATAAAATAAAATAATATAAAATAATATAAAAAAATAAAATAAAATAATATAAAAAATAAAATAAAATAAAATAAAATAAAATAAAATAAAAACCTAACAATCAGATGTGTGAAGTTCTCAGTGGTGATCATTCTATCAACAGTAGTTGACAGTGGGGGCTGGAGAGATGGCTCAGTGGTTAAGAGCACTTGCTGCTTTAGCAGAGGACTCCGATCCACTCCCAGCTCCCACACAGCAGCTCACAACACCCTTCTCTAGTGTCTATGGGCATAACATGGGTGTGTATGGTGCACATACAGACAAGCCAGCAAAACACTCACACACATGAAACTAGAAAACAAAATAAAAAGCAGCAGACAACAAAGAAGCAAGGAAAACAATGTGATCCCCTAGAAGAAGAACCAGTTCATCCAAACACATCCAGAGATGACAGAGGTGGTAAATTAGCGCTCAGGCCCCTTAGAATAGCTGTTATAAATGTGCTTGATATGCTCAAAGATTTAAAAGCATGAACACAATGAACAGACAGTTCTGGAGGCTAAATTTGAAAGCAGGGTTCCAGTATGGCAAATTCCCATGGGGGCTTCCTTTTTCTTGTTATATTATAAAATGACTGCTTTCATGCTGCTGTGGCCTGTCCTTGGTGTGTTCAGGGAGTCCTCCCTCCCTTTTTCCCTCCTTCCCTCCTTGGTCCTTTTCTCTTTCTTCACTGTCTCTATGTAGTCTAAGCTGACCTTGAATTCTTGATTCTTTTGCTGTAGGCTCTTCTGTGTGATGGGCTTAAACGGGTGCCACTATACCTGGTTGGTGTCTTTTCCTCTGAGAGTAGTAATACCATCGGATCAGGCTCCACCCGCATTACCTAATTGTGTCTCAAAGACCCCATCTATAAATCCTATTATACTGAGGTTAAGGATTCAACTTGAATTTTTTGAGGGGCATATGAATCAGTCACTCCATAATAGATTAGTGTATGGTTAGCCACTGGAAAAAAAAAGGTTTACTGAAAAGGAACACAAAACAGTGAAACAGGAAAAGAGGCTAAAGAGCCAAACCAAACAAAAAAAAAGAGCTTCAATGTTCTATGAGAAATACCATACCAAGTAGATTTACATGTATGTAACTGAGTCCCAGAAAGGGAAAGAGAAAATTGGAAGAGAAAAGTGAAAATTTTAAGGTTGATGAAAATTGCAAATTGATATATCTAAAGCATTCAATAAACCCCTGAAAGAATTATCACAAAGAAAACCACACTGAGACGCATCACAATTAAATTGCTAAAATCCAGTTATTAAGAGAAAAATGTAAATACCTACCTGGAGAAACAAAGATGCATTTCATATGGAGGAACAAAAATGAATAATGACTGCCAATTTCTTATTAACTGCTAGGAAGGCCAGAACATTTAAAAAAGCTGAAAGAAAAGAAAACAAGTCAACCAAATTCTGTCTACAGTGAAAACAGCTTTCAAGGGTGGTGATGGGATGAGAACTTTTTCAGCCAAGAGAAGTTGGCAAGGGGCTGGAGAAATGGCTCAGCCATTACAGGCCAGGCTCACAACCATAAATCTAAGAGAAGTCAGCAGGGTTTGTCACCAGCAGATCTTTACTACAAGAAATGTTCCAGGGAGTTTCCTGAGAAGAAGAAATTGACTTAAAAAAAAGTAGAGACTTAAATATACCTAAGGGAAATGAAGAAAAGTGGTAAATATAAATGAATAAATATATGGAAAGGCTATTTTCCTTGACATTAAAATTCATTTAAAATATAGTTACTTATTTAAAACAAAATAATAATGATGCATTAAGGTGTTTATTATATATGCATATATATATATATACACAAAAAAAATATATAATAATAATACAAAGATAGAGGTGGGCATTGGAGGTATACTGTGATTGCATTTCTCCATTCCATATGAAGGGGTAACAGGTGAGAGTAGACTGTGACAAGTTAGAGATACGTGTTGCTGACACTAGAGCAGCTACTCAAAAGAGCCAGAGGTAGACAGCTAATGAGCTTGTGCTGAAGATGCAGAAGGGTGTTTAAAATAGCTCACCTAGGATAGGAAGAGGAGGAGAAGACAAGTTAAAAACAGTTTGTGAGACAGTAAACCTAATCTCATGTATAAGTGCACAAATACAAGAGAGTGGATTTGAAAGAGCAAGCTCCAACTTTGGGCTGTCCGTAAGAAACTATGGTAAATAAGTAGATGGGATGAGAGTAAGCGGACAGGAAAACTTATACAATGAAAACACCATTTTGAAGAGAATGGTGGCTTTATTACTATGAGATGAAAAGCGATTTGAGAATGAGGTTCTGTTGGGTGTTATGGTGGACTGTGAAATGTCCTTCATGGGTTCCTGTGTTTGAATTCTCAGTCCCCAGAGGTGGTGCTGGGTGGGAAATCATGGAGCCTTTGAAGATGCTAGCTGCAGGCCACTAGGGGTGGGCATTGAGGGTATAGCCATGCTCTGCTTCTGGTCCTCTTTCTGGCTACTAATCCTTGAAGATGTGTGCCATGCTGGCTTCACACTTCACTGCCATGCATCCCATGGTGCCCTCCCCAGAATGATGGACTGATGTCTCTTGAAACATAAGCCAAAATAAAGCCTTCCTCCATTAAGTTGCTCCTACTTGGCCACAGTAACGCTAATTCACTATCCTCAACACACCAGGGATAAAGAGGCACATTACGTAACAATAAAGAGATCCATTTATCAGTAGGATTTGATGGTCCTGTATCAGTCTCAATGGCCTTCAACATCCATGAAACAAAAACCAAAAGGAGAAATACTATGTTCCAGTGCTCCTCCAGTAATTGACGGAGCAAGTAGCTGAAGCAAATGTGGAAACAGAGGGCTTAAATAACTCTGTCTGTTTTATCAATTGATATTTGTAGGATGTTCTACCCAACAATAACAGAATACTCTTTTTCCCCAAATGCACATGGAACATTCTTCAAGATCGTATGCTGGGCCAAAAAACACGTATCGATAAAATTTAAATATTCATGATGATAAATCCATGTCCTGATCACAATAGGATGAAATAGGAATTGTGCTAAACCGTGTCTCATTTGATTTTTCCTGATTGATGCAAGCAATGTGATGGGTTGTGGTCCGTAGGTGCAGACACTCAAATCAGCATCAAGCCGAAGCTCAGCTGGGACTGCTGATTCCACCCTCAGCTGCCCTGGAGAGGGTGCCCATGGGAGCTGCAGTGAGTTGGGGATCCCAATGACTGATTGGTAGGTACCAGGTCCCCAGCTCCATTCCCGGGCCTGTACTCCACCAGCTCCCCAAGGAGAGAAAGGCTCCTAGTGGCTGTGCCTCGGGTCCTCCCCACAGCGAGGGCCCATGTTTGTTAGGCGAGCTTCCTCTTGCCATCTCACTGGCTTTCTGAGGTGTTACATCCAATTTTTTCTCTGTCATCTTGGCCTTCCTCCTCCAGGGTCTTACCCACTGCTTTTGTTCCTGGCTGCCCATTTTCAGCTCAGCAGGCTTGCTTTTCCAGACAGGATCTGAGAACCCTAATTCTGGGACCTTGAGCTTCAAGTGAGAGCTGAGACACCAGGCACCTCAGGTAGCCTTCCCAGCTCAAACCGCCCCTGGCTACCTGGAGTCCAGCAGAGTGGAGCCAGAGTGTTTGCCTGCTGGCCAACCCTGGGCAGTGCCTCCCTTTATCTTTATTTTGCTTGAGAGACTCTTGAGCCAGACTGCTTGAGCTGAAATAATAGGCATGTCCCACCCTTCCTGGCTGGTTTCCTTATTAGTAAGTCCAACTTCTCCTGCCCTGTCCTCCTTCAGATGGGACAGTCCTAAAGCTGTTGTCAGCCTTGGATCTTTCTGGTGAGAGGGACTGTGTTTTCTTTAAAGAGTGGGTGGTCCTGATGGCAGGCATATGTCTCCTCAAATAGACAGGGACTGCCTCTCTCACTGGGCTCTGAATTATCTTGCTTGGCACTTCCTGGGAAGCTAGGCAGGAACATAGGGGGAGGCTGCAGAAGGCTCTGCCCTGGGAGAGGAGCCATGGATCCTAGACAGAGGTCTCTATGCAGGGCAGGCGAGCAGACCACACTAAGCAGCTCCCACACAAGCCATGACGCTGTGCCAGGGGCTCTTCCCCCCCCAGGAACAGCTAACCCGGAGCGCTCTCCCATGACCTATCTTACTCCTCTGCAGGAGACATGCTGAGTGGCTCCATGGCATTGGAAAGCCAGATGCCATGGAGCCCTGGCTCTGCCACTTGCTAGCTGAGTGACCTTTTTATTTAATATGTTGGAACCTTGTCTCCTCACAGGCCAAACACTAACCAGAGAACCTGTTTCCCTAGGGTATCATGTGCTCTGTGAATGCAGGCTGAATGGAAGAATCCATATCTGTTTCCTTTCTTTGGGGGAATTTGGGAGTGGTCTAACAATCCTTTGATAAATTCTAGTGTCTGTGGGAGGGACAGGTCATTGACATGACATTTAGTTCATTCTCAGCTTTTAATCCATCCCAGGCACACACTTAAATAAGTTCCCAAAATGGAACCCTTGGTAATGCATTCCTGAACTCTGGTCATGAGAAAATCCCATCCAGTGTCACAACCGCCCCCATGGCAAAGACAGGCATGTCTTTCCTTTGACTCTTCCGCAGCTGGAATGGGGGCTGTGGCATAACTCCCTGGGTCTGGATCTCTGATCCAGCTCTGTCATTAACTGGCTCTGTGACCTTGGGAAGAATTGGAGGCTGATATTATTGAGTGAACCTTACTGCTTGCTGCTGACTACGTTAGATGTTTCTTTTAAACACTACTTCACTCACACCTTGCGAAATATCTGTGGGGTAGATAGCAGGCTGCCCTTTTACAAAGGAGAAAGCTAAGGATCAGAGAGCTTTAGACACTTGTACCAAATCCCACAGCTACTAAGGACTGCATGGAGAGCTCCCTGAGGCCACAACCTCATTCTCCTGCACAGTGGAATTCTCCAGGGTCCACAGTTTCCTGGTCTGTAGATTAAGAAGACTGTATTCAGTGTTCTAGAAGGTTCTTGCAGCATATTTATGGAAAGATCTCTGGAAATTTCTGCTCATTTTCTTGGCTCAGCCTCCTTACACTTTCCCAGTCTTCCCTTTGTCTCTCCTAGGCCCTCTCTGCCACCCTCTCCAGCGAGTCACTGTGAGACCAAATGTTTCTCTGGAGTCTGGGCAGTCCATCTGCTGCGTTCCCTGCATAGCTGGCTGTGGGAACACTGCGTTCCACCCTCCTGACCCTGAAGTCTGGAGTGTTTTCCCCAAGCCTCCTTGCTTATCTGCATTCCCTTCCTATAAGAGACTTAGGTGGCCGGTGGCAAGGCCTGCTGGCCTCTTGAAAACAGATGGGCTCCTGACATTAGGTGGAGGGGGGGGGCTGTACTTGCTTCCTAGGCTTGCAGAAGGAGTTCTCACAGCCAAGCATTCACACTCTCTCCCTGTCTCCCTGCAGCCCCGACTTCATCTTCTTGGCCTAGCTTTGGCACCCTTAGCCTGTGAATTGCTGATCTTCCAACACCAGGTGTCTGGCTTTCCAAGTCCCAGTCTGTTTGTCATGCTCCTGCACTGTATGCAGGCTTCTAGAAGGAGCTGCTTCTCTCTTGGCAAGAGAGACACTCACACTTCCTGGTGCAAGGGTGGAGAGCAATGGTTTCTGGAAATCTTAAACCTGGAGTTAACTGTATTCTCCATCTAGTGTCACATGATAGGTGCTGGGAAGTCATGGAAAGTACCCAGGGCTCATCACAGGCTGCATGGGGGTAGGGGACAGTGACAGTGTGACATCTTCCCATGTCATCAGCAACAGCTATGTCACCATTTAGGGCTTTCCTGTTTACTGGAATTGAGGGTAAGTGCTTTAGACACATTGGCTAGTTCCCAAGGTGAGTCAATGAGTTAGATTTCATTATTATTTTCAGACTGAGAGTCATGGCTTGCAAGTTTGCTGATGGTGCTAATGGAAGATTGAACCCATGCTTCAGCCCAGCCTGGCTTCCTTTAAGCCAGTGGTTCTTAACCTGTCATGACCCTGTTGGGGGTCAAATGGCCCTTTTACAGGGGTCACCTAAGACCATTGGAAAGCACAGACATTTATATCACAAGTCATAACAGTAGCAAAATTACAGTTATGAAATAACAAAAAAATAATTTTATGGTTGGGGATCAGTACAACATGAGGAACTGTATTAGAGGGTTGAAGTGTTAGGAAGGATGGGAACCGTGGTTCTAGGCAATGACAGTCCTCCTTATTGAGGTATTCTGCTTCAGACCTTGGACAGCCTTGGTGACTAGCTTATTTTCAGAGTGTATATGCAGTAGGCAATAGGCAAGTGCACATTGTAGATATTCAATGCACATTTATGAATTAGCTGAGCTCAGTGATGGAGTCTATATCAAAACAAGTCCCTTTCGTGTTACCCAGAGGAGTTTCGGGGCCATTTCACAGTAGCCTTCTTTCTGCTCTTGATCTTAGGGAATTCCTGCTTGGGACCTTGGTGATACTCACCAAGTAGGAAAATTGAGGCTGTCATTCAGAGTGGCACAGAATGGTACTAAGAGGGTCAGGGACCAGTGCCTCGATCTTTAGGAGATGCCACGTCAAAGGCAGATGAACTGATCAAGTTCTTGGGGTTTTCTTTGTTCTGAGGTGGGTAGTCTTCCGAGTAGTGAATTTCTGAACATTCCATCCCCCATGAGAGGAGGAGCCTGGTACCAGAGCCTGCAGCCCCAGGGGTGGGTGTAGAACTGGTGGAACCTCACCTCCTGCCCCATGTTGCTGTGAACTTAGCCTGGAGCAGATGGCATCTCCCAGCTTGCTCTTCTTTGGCTTTGCTCTAGCTGGCTGTCTCAGCAAGGCTTGGCTCCTGGCCTTGGAGTTTGATAGCCAACCTCTGGTCTTTGACACCTTAAGTTATCCCCCTACACTCACCTGTTAAGCACAGCGAAATCACAGATGCATAAATCATCAGAGCTGGGAGATATCTTAAACCAACTGTCTCATTTTAACAAGGAGAAAGTGAGAACTGGTTAGGGAGTGCCTTGCCTAAGGCAACAGATGGCAGAGTGGAGTGAGCCATATTGGACTTCAGCAGTTGGCCTGCCTTGTCCTTAAGAGCCAGGAAATGTCTGATGCCTTCCACAAGTAATTAGATTGCCTCTACCTGGATGACGGTTGCATATGAGCTCTCTCTCTCTCTCTCTCTCTCTCCCTTCCTCCCTCCTTTTCCCTCCTCCTCTCTTCTTTCTGTACTTTTCTAAGAGCCAGATCTTTGTTTCTACCCCACCCCAATTAAAGCTTTTCCAATTAAACTGCAGAGGATCTTGCCTCTGTTAGGTGGCAAGAGGCAAATGGGACATGGTGGAGGATATCTGGGCTCTTGGCTGCTTCTCCTTCCTATACAGAGCAGGCAGGGAGCCTCATGCTTACAGCTATGAGGCCCGGCTTTGGTTACTCACTCCCAATAAGCCTTAGGGGTTTTTTTTTTTTTTCATTTTGGAAGCAAGGATAATAAGGCACTTGGCTTGGTGCCTGGCATACCACTAGCTAATAGAATGTTAACCATTATTTATTATTGGTGGAACTGTAAATATTCCTGAAGTTAGTGGTTCTGTGCAGGACTTCCCAGCCTGAAGGACTGACCTCAGGCTCTATGACATTTCCATGTAGTATCTGCCCCACACCCCTGCCATCACCCCTCCCACATTCTAGGGGACCTCGTGGAGGTCTTAGCACAACCCTGGATCAAACCATTGTCAGCCAAACCTCTTGCAGTTCACAGATCTCGACTGCCACGACTCATAAATAACCTCAAGGCCACCTGTCTATGAAACTCCAATAGTCAGACCCAAAGCAAACGTTCCCCAGATCCCTGCCACTATCCATCCTTGTCTCAGTCTGTTTCTGGCAGGATTTTTGTTTTTCTCTACTTTAAGATATAAAGCTCTTGTTTGCACGCTTTCTGTGTGCAGACGCTTCATCACAGCAGATGTGGAGGAAGTCTCCCGGGAACACTTCTCCGGGAAGGAAGTGCCCATTTAAAGAAATTGCATAGAAGTGAAGTGCTCCCTCCTCAGCCCATGGCGCTGGCAGGGTGGCAGCTGCAAGGTAGGTACAAAGTGCCCAGAAAATGTGAGAGTCTGTGAGGCAAGGACCACACACAGCAAAGGGCCCAGAAACTGGCCTTCTGAGTCCCCAAAGCCAAGAGACTCTTCAGCCCCATTGGGAGAGAGGATGAGAATCCCTGGGCTCTTTCTTCTCCATCACTTTACCTGCTAAGCAAGCATACCCGTAACCAGTCCTGTGTGCCTTGGACCCTCTCAACCTGTCAAAGAGACAATTAGTTGATTCAAATGGCTGTAGGCTGTAGACCGAGTTTGTTACCCTTCAAATTCATAGGCTGACTCATCACCCCAGAGTGATGGAATTTGAGGGGAGAGCTTGAGAGGTAATTAGGGTTACATACGATGATGAGGGTGAGGCCTTCAGGATGAGATTAATGCCCTAATAAGTAGGGACACTAGGGGGCTTGCTCTCTCTGCATGTGTACACAGAGAGAAGGTTGTGTGGAGAACAGCAAGCAGTTCCCAGGCCTTACCGTGACTTCAGCATGCAGGCATGATGATGCTCAATTCCAGGCTGCAGCACTATGAGAAAGATAATTTCTGTTGCTTAAGTGTCCCAGTTGCTGGTATTTTGTTATGGCAGTGTGAGGTGACTAATAACTCCAGAAGTCAAATAGTCAGGTCACACAATGTTCTTAGTATGCTCTCTTAGGGGCTTCCTGAAACCAGTGCTGATGACAGTAGCTATTCCATTAGTGAAGCCTAATGTGGAGGCAGCTATGCTTTTGTTCCATGTTGAGCCACCCCAACAAAAATCAACTAAGAAGAAAGGGATGTTTATAAATACAGTACACAACATAACAAGTCAATAATAATCTTGGCTAACTAAACCTTTTCCTTGCTATTCCTAGATACCTAGGAGAAACTGTTTCTGTGGGGAAAGAATAATGTGCAGGTTGGAGGAGGCGAGTTCTTTCTCAAAATGGAGGGCCATGATCCAAAGGAAGCAGAAGAGGTGAAGAAGCTGTTTATTGGTGGTCTGAGCTTTGAAACCACAGATAGCTTAAGAGAACATTCTGAGAAATGAGGTACACTAACAGTCTGTGTGGTAATGAGAGCTCTCTAAACAAAACGTTCCAGGGGCTTTGGTTCTGTGGCCTACTCTTGTGTGAAGAGGTGGATGCTGCAATGTGTGCCCAGCCTCACACGGTGGATGGGCATGTGGTGGAACCACAGAGAGCCGTTTCTGGAGAGGATTCTGTGAGCCTGGTGCCCATTTAATGGTAAAGAAAATTTTTGTTGGTGGTATTAAAGAAGATTCAGAAGAATAAAATCTGAGAGACTGCTTTAAAATGTCTTTATGGCAAGATTGAAGCCATAAATTATGGAAGACAGGCAGACTGGAAAAAAGATTGGATTTGCTTTTGTAACTTTTGATGATCATGACACGGTTGATAAAATTGTTGTGCAAAAATACCACACTATTAATGGGCATAACTGTGAAGTGGTAAAGGCCCTTTCTAAACAAGAGATGCAGTCTGCCGGCTCGCAGAGAGGTCATGGAGGTGGATCTGGTGACTTTATGGGTCGTGGTGGGAACTTTGGAGGTGGTGGAGGTAACTTTGATCGTGGTGGAAGAGGAGGCTGTGGTGGTGGAGGGGGTGGTAGTTACGGAGGTGGTGATGGTGGATATAATGGATTTGGAGGTGACGGTGGCAACTATGGTAGTGGCCCTGGTTACAATAGTAGAGGATATGGTGGTGATGGACCAAGATATGGAATCCAAGATGGTGGTTATGGTAGAGGAGGAAGAGGATATGATGGTTACAGCGAAGGAGGAAATTTTTGTGGAGGTAACCATGGTGGTGGTGGGAGCTATATTGACAAGAAATTATAGTGGACAACAGCAATTGAATTATGGACCCAGGAAGGGGCTAGCTTTGGTGGAAGAAGCTCAGGCAGTCCCTATGGTGATGGCTATGGATCTGCTCATGGAAGTGGTAGATATGGTAGCAGAAGGTTTTTAAAAAACAGCAGGAAAGGCTACAGTTCTTAGCAGGAGAGAGAGCGAGGATCTGTCAGGAAAGCTGCAGGTTACTTTGAGACAGTCGTCCCAAATGCATTAGAGGAACTGTAAAAATATGCCACAGGAGAAATGATGATCCATAGTCAGAAAAGTTACTGCAGCTTAAACAGGAAGCCCTGTTTGTTCAGGACTGTCATAGCCACAGTTTGCAAAAAGTGCAGCTATTGATTACTGCAATGTAGTGTCAATCAGATGTACATTCCTGAGGTCTTTTATCTGTTGTAGCTTTGTCTTTCTTTTCATTACATCAGGTATATTGCCCTGTAAATTGTGGTAGTAGTACCAGGAATAAAAAATTAAGGATTTAAAAAAGAGAGAGAGTAATGTACGTTCAGGTTTCCATCCATGAGGCAGAGAAGGCATGCAGCTCATATGATGGTGGATGGGAGGCAGAGCAGAGCAGCAACAGGCTAGACTCTGGCAACCTCAGCCCCCAAGGGTGCACCCCAGTGATGGGCTTCCTCCAGAGTGGTCCCACGCTCCACTTTCTAATAGCATATTCAAAGTCTGAGCCTATCAATGGCCTAAACCACTCATTAGGTCAAAAAGTTCTCATGATCTAATCATCTGAGGAAATGCCCTCCTGAACATGGCCAGAGATATGCCTTATTTCTTAGGCATTTCCCAGTCAAGTAGACACTCAGGACTGAGCATCCCAGCACATATTCTGAACCACTCAGTCTGAGAAAGGGTCCAGCACCATTGCTTTTGAGTAATTCTCTCCTGTTCCCCTGTGAGTGGAGGTGACTCAGTTAATTTTGTGCTTATGATTCTTTTATAAGATTGCCCCATTTTTATCTCCGAATGGTGTATTTTTCAGTTGATGTGTTTTTAAATAATTTATTATGGAATCAAAATGTGTTTTCTTTTATGACTAGCCTCTTTCATCTGTGCTGTGTGTTACAATAATTTTCTTATCTATATTCGGTGATAAGTTCTCTGAAGGGAATGACCCCACAATTACTAAATTTTGCAATTTTTTTCCAATTTTAGAGAGTTGGACACTATTGTTTCAGTGAGTATTCAGTTTCAAGCTGCCCAATTTCCTGAATGGAAGAATTATCTAGCATCTGTGTGTTGGAGTAGAAGTGCTTGGGCCCAGAGATGTTGCTAGATTATGCAGACATTGTCTCCCAAAGTGACTGCAGCAATTTATAATACACACTTTTGTGTGTGCATGTGTATGGTGTGACCAAGTATGTACACATGCATGTATCTACGCTCATGCCTGGAAGCCCAAGAGGACATAGAATGCCCTCCCTTAGCCCTCTTTGCCTTGTGCTAGAGCTACAGGCGCTCTCATGGAACCTGGAGCTCACCAGTTTTGATCTAGCTGGCGGCCAGCAAGCCTCAGTTGCCCTCTTGTCTCCACCCGTACCAGTTTTGGGGCTACAGATATGTGCAGCTGTCTGACTTTTCATGGCTGATGGGGATCCAAACTCAAGTCCTCTTTCCTGCTGAGGTGTCTTCCTGCCCTGATGACCCTATTGATTGTGATTTTGTCAGACTTATAGTTTAATTTGTCATTGTTTCTTTGAGATGGGGTCTCTGTATTTAGTTAGCCCTGGCTAGCTTGGAACTTGATGTGTAGACAAGGCTGGCTTCGTACTCACAGAGATGAGACCTGGCTGCCTGTGCTTTGAGAGCACTGGGATTAAAGCATGCGCTATCTTTCCTGGCCCTGACTTAGATCTTTGCTCTTGTTATTTATCCAAAGGGACTAAAGTAACTTCTTGGTTAATGTCTGGATGTTCTTCTAGCCAAGCTTTTGCTTGGATGCTCATTGGTCATGGAGATTTTTCTCTGAAATCCATTTTAAGATATTTTGTTTATTTTTATTGGGTCAAACTTTCTGTCACTGTAGAAATACCTAAGATAATGAAACTTAAGCGGAGGAAAGCTTTATTCCAGCTCCTTGTCCAGGTTTTGCTTTCTATAGCTGTGACAAAACACCATGACCAAAGGTAGCGTTGGCAGGAAAGTGTTTATTGGCTTACACATTCCAATTCTAGTCCATTGCTGAGGGAATTCAGACCAGGGACTCAATTAGTAACAGAAACCACAAAAACCGTGGAGGGAGGCTGCCTCCCTAAGGCTTAGCTTGCTCAGCCTGCTTTCTCAGATCACCCATGACCATCTGCCCAGGGATGATGCCACCCATCGTAGACTGGGCCCTGTCACATCAATCACTAATCAAAATGCCCCATAGACTTGCTTCCAGCCAATCTGGTGGAAGCTTCAATTAAGCTTCCTTCTTTCTGGGTGAAAACTCCATGTCAGGTGGACAAAAACAACTAACCAATACACCCATGGTCGTAGTCTGTGGCTTTGGGCTCCACTGTTTGGGTGCTTGTCGCAAGGCAGAACATCATAGCATGGAATGTTAGCAGCTTTTCTTGTAGCTCTGACAAACTCCTAGCAAAGGAAGTTTAAGGAGGGAAGGGTCACTGTGGCTGGCTCGCAGTTTGAAGGTATGGTCTGTCACGGAGGAGGAGGAGGTCACATTGCATTCATAGTAAGGAAGCAGAGAGAGGTACTCAGGTCCGTTTCATTTAGTTTGGAACCCAGGTCTACAGGATAATGCTGCCCACAGTCATGGCAGCTTCATTGCTTAGGCATAGAGATAAAAATAGGTTTTTAATAATAATTTTATGTAAGTGCTAAATGAGCCTGCAAGTTTTATACACTATACATTATACCTTATACATTATTTAGAAACATTATGTTAACAGTCATGTTGTTAGTTAACACCAAGATTTTCCTTCCACATTTTTAACCCCATTTTTCTTCATCTTTGATTTTCAAAAATGTTTTATTTTTTATTTTTTATTTTTTTATTTAATCAGTATGTATATGTGAATCTGGCCTATCACTCTTTGGCTATTGCTTTGAGTCAGGGTCTCTCCTGAGTTCGAGGCCCCTGTTTTCTCCTCTAGGCTGAAAGCCGGCAAGCTCTAGTCGTCCTTCTCCGTCTCTGTACGCTTGAAACTGTAGTTCCAGGGTGCTGCGGTCTGAGCTCTGCTCCTCATGATTGTACAGCAGGTGCTCTTACCTGCAGAGCCATCTATTCAGCCCCCTTTTTACATTTCTCTTTTTTCTTTCTTTGAGACAAGGTCTCAGTTATGTAACCCTGGCCAGCCGGGGACTCACTTTGTAGGTCAGGCTGGCCTACAACTTCACAAAAATCTACCTGCCTCTGCTCTGCAAGTGCTGGAATTAAAGGCACATGCCACATTTCATTACATTTTTATGCATTTTAATTTTGTATCCCTTTATTGCACTGCTTCTGGCCCTAGTGTAGTGTTGAAACCTCAGTAGCAGATAGTCGTATTTATACCTGCTCTCTGAGGAGAAATCTTTGTGTATTTTACTACTAAGCAAGATACTTGGTGTTGCTTTAATAGAGAGATTTTAAAAAATCCGATTAATGGAATTCTTTTCTAGCCCCACTTTACAGTGAATTTACCTTATAAGTGAGATTTGCAGGAGGAGGGCTAGAGAGATGGCTCAGCAGTTAAGAGCACAGGCTGCTCTTCCAGAGGACCCAAGTTCAATTCCCAGCGTCCACATGGCAGCTCATAACTGTCTGTAACTTCTTGACACCCTCACACAGACCTATATGTAGGCAAAACACCAATGTACATAAACAAACAAACAAACAAACAAATAAATAAATAACCAAGGACCTGAGTTTGGTTTCCAGCATCCACATCAGGTGACTCAGATCCACCTGTAACTCCACCTTCACGGGAGCCAAGGCCTCTGGGCACTATAGTAATGTGTGCAAAGGTACACATAATTAAAAATAATAAAATAGATATCTTAAAAAGAAATTTGGGCTTTTAATCTCAGCACTAGGGAGGCGGAGGCAGGCGCATCTCTGTGAGTTTGAGGTCTACAGAGAGCGTTCGAGGTCTACAGTTCGAGGTCTGGTCTACAGAGAGAGTTCCAGGACAGCCAGGGCTACTTAGAGAAACCTATCTTGAAAAAACAAAAACAGAAAAAAAGATAGAAATTTGGATAGTATCAAATAATTTTTCTATACATGTTGATATCATGCCTTTTTTGTTTTGTTCTTTGCTGTGTATTATCATGAGTGCATTGGTTTTTAAATGTTGAATTATGTTCATAAATGACTTTTATGATTTTTACCTTATGTATCACTGTGTTTAATTAGTTGATATTATATCTAGGATTTTAAATATGTGAAGGCAAGAGATTGATGTGTGATTTTCTTTTATTCCAACGTTTTAGTATTGTGAATAGGCTATTCTCATAATATAAATTTGGAAGTGTTCTTCATTAGCTTGGGGAATTTGTTAATCAGGTTGGTGCTCTGTCCTTCCTTAACTATTCAGAAGACTCCACTTAGGAACCCTGGTGGTGCTGGAGTTTTGGTGGTGATGTTTTTTGTTTTGTTTTGGAAAGAGGATCTCGTTCTCCAGACTGGCATTGCAATCCATGTATAGCCGAGGGTGACCTTGAGCTCCTGGTCCTCCAGCCTGCACTCCTGAGTGCTGAGAGTACACCTTGCATGTCTGGCTACTGTGCTGTTTTCTTTGTGAGATTTTTTTTCCTGACATTTGTTTCTTTTCTAGACACAGAGCAAACCATCATTTCTCTTTTCATTAGTGTTGATGCTGGGAATGGAAGTTGAGCTGGCTGCAAGAGCAGCGTGAGCGCTGTCCCCTGTGCACTCTCCCCAGCCCTGGTTACATCACTTTTTAATAAAAGGGTAAGCTTGCCCCACCTCCCTGGTATGCCTTCCATTGTGTTATGAAGCTGCAAGAAGGCCCTCACCAAGTACAACCCCTCACTCTTGGGCTTCTTAGTCTCCAGAGCATAGTAAATAACCCGTTTATAATTTGCCCAGTCTGTGGTGATCCACCACAGCAGCAGCAGCTGGACTAAAGCACTCCTCAGAGGTCAGAATGTGCTCCGTGGCTCACCAGGCTTGTGGGCGCGTGAGCGATGCTCCGTGGTAAGTGCCCAGTGTGCGCTCGAAAAGCTCACAGCGCAGGTGGTGAGTTTAGAGTTTGGGTCAGGATTGCTCGCTGTCCTACTCAGCGTTTCTCTAGACCTTGTAGGATTTATGCCACTGTTCACATTAGGGTATAATAACGGCATGGATCTTAAGTCTACATGTATTATAAGTTTTAGATATCTGTGATAGGTCTGCATGTACAATAGGTTTCGTAGGACAACACCATGACTCAAAGCAACTAGGGGAGGAAAGGGTTTATTTTATCTTACAGTTTACAGTCCACCCTCCAGAGAAGTCAGGGCAGGAATTCAAGGCAATAACTGATGCAGAGACCATCAGGAATGCTGCGCACTGGCCTGCTTCCCTGGTTTGCTCAGTCTGTTTCTTATATAAGCCAGGAGCACCCACAATGAGCTGAGCCTGCCCACATGCATCATTAATCAAGAAAATGTACCACAGGCTTGCCCACAGAGCCAGTCTGATGGGGATATTTTCTCAACTAATATTTTCTCTTCCCAATGGTTCTAACCTTTGCCAAACTTACATACAAATTAATCAGCAAAGTCACCTACTGAGAGAGCTATGGCAAAATTTCTAACTACAGTTGTATCGTTGATCTGTTCATTTGAGAGGACAGGTGCTTATTGTATTTCAAGGCTGTATTAGTGATACATGAACACAACATTTTAAAAATCTTCTGTTGAATTTATCTTTTTAATTTCTGTTCACCTCTTTATTGAATTTCAAGAATTACTTTGTCTGATATTACTATCTCTACACCAGCTTGCTTCCCCACCCCTCTCTCTTTGACAGGGTCTTACTATGTAGCCCTGGCTGGCTTAGAACTTACTGTTTAGACCAACTTGGTCTCAAACTCACAAATATCCACCTACCTCTGCCTCTGAAATGCTGTGCTGGCCTCCCAACTTTCTTTTGATTAGTATTTGTATGGTATAATTTATAGTGTTGGGCTATATATTATTTATTATTATTTGCCCTATGATTATCACGGCAGTAATAGGATGCAGACACCTGTTAGAGTTTATAATTGCCTTATTTACCTTGGGCTGGGCAGACATTTCACCTATTCTGTCTCAATAACCTCACCATTCATCTCCCAGCTCCCATCTAATGCCATCCGCCTTAATCATCCTTATCTGGGTTACCTTCCATCTAAAATCTTATGAATACTTGCTTGTTTTTTTTCATTTGGGCCTTTCCACACCATTATTGGAGTCCTTCCTCCCAGTCCACATGGTTTCTTCTCCACACTAACCTATCTTGGTATCCTCCTTCCTCCTCTCTTCCTGTCCATCTGTTTCCCAAGATTCTCTTGAACCCAAAGCCAGAGAACCTTAGCCACGCCTACACCATTCTGCCATTTTAGGCCTTTAATCAACCAATCAGGTAGAATGTCTTAGGCAGGTTTACACAAGAAGGCTAGATGGTTTATCAAGGCAGTAACCAGATCTTGAGGGCCAGATCAAATTAGCATCAAAATGCAAGCATCAGACCAACTCCCAACATTTTTTGAACTTATTTAAAATTTTTTTTCTTTATTATATATACAGTGTTTTGCCTGCATCTAAACATACATATTCCTGCATGCCAGAAGAGGGCACCAGACCTCATTACAGATGGTTGTGAGAACCATGTGGTTGCTGGGAATTGAACTCAGGACCTCTAGGAAGAGCAGACAATGCTCTTAACCTCTGAACCATCTCTCCAGCTCCTTTCTTTGAACTTATAAAGTGTATCACTTAGCATTTAAAAAGTTGATCTTTGTTTGAAACATTTGATTCGTTATTATTCAGTTACAGATATGACGTTAAACTCTATCATATTACTATATGTATTCTATTTCTCCTGTAGGTACCAAATTTCTTGTTTTCTTTTTAATCAGTTTATTCTATTATTCTTTCTTGCATATGTCTTATCAGTATTGTGTTATTTTATTCTCTTGATTATGGTATGCTCACACCTTTAGCTTACTCTACCTTCAGCTAATGTTTGTATTTGTCACTTTGTGTCGCTGTGACAGAAAGCTCACTTAAAGAAGGAAACATTTGTTTTGATACATGGCCTCAGAGGGTCTCAGTCCCTCATAGAAAGGAAGGCATTGTGGAGCTCCTCACAGCATACAGCAGACTTCTACACAGCTAGATGTACAGGTTGATCACTGGGGCAAGGGCCAGGCCCAGGGAGCAGTCCACAGCCTTCACAGGCCTGCCCGTAGGGATGCGCCTCCTCCAGCTAGCCACCTCTCCCAAAGATTCTTTATCTCCTTTCTACACTGTAACTTACTGGAGGACAAACCTTCAAAACATGGACCTCTCCCCATCTCCCACCTTCACCAGAGGGTGTGCATTTCAGATTTAAGCCACAATGGTTTTAATGCTTCTCAAACAAAGGGATAAAGATCTCTTGCCACTTCATGTACCCCTTCTTATGCCATTATCATGTATCTTATGTCTACGTGTACATACATGAAGCCACACGGGATGTATTTGTTTTTAGATAGACATTAGGAAATTTTGGCCTGAGGTAGTCATGAACACTCAGGAGCTGAAAGCTTGGCCCACAGCAGCAGAAACAGGCAGCAACATTAAAGGACCAGTACTCTGGGGGAGCTGTGTGGGACAAATGCTTCTCTCTGCCCCAGGAGCAGAGAGTAAACAGAGGATAAACAGCCTCTGAGTGGCTCTGGAGTGTATGACGCTGGTGAGAGAAAGGACAAGAAATCTGGACCAACCCACAGGCCCCGTGGCCAGCTCACCATGGCAACAGCTTCCAAGACATGACTTTTTCACGGGCACTCTTTGTGAAGATGTGACTATATTTTATTCCTCTTGGTCTTGGATGTCTTAGCCTGCTCCACCAGCTTCCATATTAGACTGTTACCTTTTCTTCTCAAGTATACTTTAAGTGTTGGTCTGTTAGGGATAAACGTTAATTACTTTGGAGATCGTTAAACTGAATCTTTTAAGGTTATTTTGTTTGCCGTTTGTTCTTTTCTGTTTATGGTTACTGTAGTCAGCATTTTAAAAATTTATTGTATTTTATGTGTGTTTGCCTATATGAGTACTATGTGCCTGTGCATGCCCATGGAGACAGATGCCCTGGAGCTAGAGTTACAGGCAATTATGAGCCAAACCTGGGTCTTCTGCAAGAACAAGATTTCTTAACTACTGAGCCATCTCCCCAGCCCCGTGTTCTCCAGCCTCGTGTTCTGTTCATGTTGTGCACTTTGAAGATGCCATTTTATTTCTTAGGCTGTCAATGTCTTTTCTCTTGACAAGTTACCGGACAGTCTTACTCTCTCACAATATCTGGCTTCCTGTTCTTAAGAATCCCCCTCCATCTGGGTTCTTAGTCTCACTACACTGTACCTAGGTATTTAGGTGGGAGGGCATCACAGATATTCTTGAACCTATGATTTCAATTTTGGAACATTAGATATCTCCAAATCCTGCATCTATTTTGTCTTCTCCTCTTATACTCCTATTACCTGTGTGTTTGCTGGGCTTTTAGCCATGTCCCTCACATATTTATCACTATGTATTCTATTATTCTATTTATATTTTGGTGTATGTGTGGTGTGTGTGTGTGTGTGTGTGTGTGTGTACAGGCCTGAGGACAATCATGGGTTATTTCCCTTGGGAGCTTTTTACCTTGTTTTTGTTTTTCAGACAACATTTTTCCATCGTCCCGGAGCATGCCAAGCAGGCTGGCTAGCCAGCTTGTGAGCCTAGGAACCCCCTCTTGCCTCCACTTCTAAAGCATAATGACTACAGATGTGTGCCATATGCTTGGCTTTTTTACTTTGATTCCTGGGCCTTGAACTCAAGTTCTCACGTTTGAGCAGCAAACTCTACCTGCTGAGCTATCTGTCTCCCTAGGCTCCTCACTATAGATCTGAATATTTTATATTGGTTCATATTCTAGTTTGACAGTCTTCTCTCTCACTGTGTTTGCGAGTAAACCCTCAAGTGAGTGTTGCATCAAGAGGCCCTGTCATGTGACTGACCTGTGCATCTAGTTGGTATACAAGTATGCCGAGAAGGTCCCACAATAATGACATCACGCTAGTGATGCAGCCTCTAGAGCACATCCCCATCTGAGCGATGCATGTTGGGCACTTTGTGAAGGTCCCACGATGATGATGACATCACCTTAGTGATATGGCCTTTAAAACACCTTCCCATCTGAGTGATGCATCTTGGGCACTTTTCTCTCTGGCTGCCTTTTAGTATCTTCTCTTCTTGATATTTAAAATTTCAGACATCTTGGACATATCCCTGTGGTATCTTAGGTACTGTTTTTTATTTACACTGCTCCTCAGGTTAGCAGACTGTATCACTAGTTACCTCTTTTTCTGTTCTGAGAAATTTCCAATCGTTTACTTTTCACCTATTGCCTCTGCCCTGTAACACTCTTTAGTTTCCTAGAAGCCAGTGTTATTTTTCTTTTGTTATTCTATCTCCTTGCCTTTCTGACCTGTATTCTGGGAAATTTATATTTGTCTTTTAGTAAAAGAATGATCAATTCAGCTTATCCTACTTCATTATGAAAATATTTTAGTTGGGAAAATGCAACATCAATCAGAAAAGGATGAGATCATAAATGTCAGCCTGACAATTTCTTGATTAACATGTCTATTAATTTTTTTTTGTGTGTATGAGTGTTTGCCTGCATATATGTGTTTGTACCTACAGAAGCCAGATGCTGGATGCCCTGTGAGCTGGAGCTCACAGAAGGTGTGAGGCCAGGTCATCCAGGCTCTCTGCAATAGTGAGTACCTTAACTCCTGAGCCATCCCTCCAGGAGCCTCCTTCCTTCCCTCCTCCTCCTTCTCCTTCCTTCTTTCCTTCCTTCCTTTCTTCTAATCAGTCTCACTATGTAGACCACACTGGCCTTGAACTCACAGAGATCCATCTGTTTCTGCCTTCCAAATGCTGTTATCAGAGGTGTGAACCACTACACTAGGTCTTGACAATTAAGTATAAAGCAAATACCCAAGTCACTACCTGAGTAATAATAATAATAATAATAATAATAATAATAATAATAATAATCGCCAACAGCCCCAAAGCCTATTACATGGTGTTTCCTCTCTTGACCCCTAATTTTCTTCACCAGAGGAAACCCTAATGCAGTGGTCCTCAGCCTTTCTAATACTGCATCCCTTTAATACATTTCTCATGTTGTAGTGACCTCCAACCATAAAACTACTTTTGCTGCTACTTCATAACTGCAATTTTGCTACTGTTATGATCATAATGTAAATATCTGTGTTTTCCGGTGGTCTTAGGCAACCCCTGTGAAAGGGTCATTCAACTCACAAATGGGCTGGGACCCACAGGTTGAGAACCACTGCCCTAATGGTCATCTAATCATTTATTTCCTCCTTGACGGTAATTCAATCAGCTGTTCCAATTATGTTTGCTTATATTGTGTCTGTGTTTTGGGTCTGCTTCTTTTATTTAACATTATTTTTAAAAAGGCTAACCCACATTTACACCCATGTTTCATCGGTTTTTTTTTTAACTGCAAAGTATTGTGTTACCTGATTGTTATAATTTATCATGAAAAAAAACTTTTTATTGATTCTTTGTGAATTTCACATCATGTACCCCAATCCGGCTCATCTCCGCATCCCCTCAAAGCCACCCTTCACCCTTGCAACTTCCCCCCAAATAAAAAACACACAAACAAACAAACAACAACAACAACAACAACACAGCATAGACAACATCTCATTGTGGAAGCTGTAGTATGTCACAGGGTGTCTCTCAGTATAACCCTGTCCAAACATCTTCACTTGTAAATGTTCATTGCAATGAGTCATTGGTCTGGTTCAAGATCTATCTCTGGCTTCTGTTACATCATCAATATTGCATGCTCATCGGTTCTCCTCCGAGCTATCTTGTTGCTGCTATGTGTCATGAAGATCTTGCAGCTTTGGATCAGCAGGACTGGCCCTTTCATGCGTCCCAGCTGTTTGCAGATGATATAGATTTTGGGCTGGGCCAATTCACAGCCCTGGATCTAGGCCTAGGTGGTAGCTGAGCTGGTCAACCCACCAGCTCTCCCTTACCTGCATCATAAAGGTGAGTTCTCTAGCACAGCTCTGGCTAGACCACCCAGTGTCACCATCGGCAGGAGGCAGGGTCAGTTCTCCTGTGCTCATGCCCTCAGGGTTGGCTCACCTACACTCAAGCCTCCAGAGCCAGCCCCTCTGAGCTGACCAGTCAAGGTACAAACCCCACTCTCCAAAGTGCTGCTTCCCATGAGGGGCAGGGCCAGCTCTCTTGCTCCCATGACCCCAGAGTTAATTTTCCTGACTGCTGCAGGTGGTGAGGGGTGAAACAGGGAGGGCATCACCCCCACACTCACACTACCTCACAGCAGACAAGTGGCAGGGCCAGCTCTCCCTCACTCTGACCTTGGGGCTGGCTCACCCACTACCCCTTGGCCAGGGCCAGCACTACTGTGGTGCCCAGGCAGGTGCCAGGCCTGCTCTCCCGAGTGCTGCAACTGTTGAGGGGCTATCATGACCTTGGGGCCAGCTCTCCAGTCTGCTGAAGGTGGTGAGGAGTAAGGGGGGGGGGAGCCATCGCTCCTATATCCACACCACTTCACAGCAGAAGAATGGCAAGACCAGTTCTTCCTTGATAGCACCTTCAGGATTGGCTCACTGTCCCCCTGCTACCAGGATCAGCTCTGCTGTGCTGCACAGCTGAGGTAGAGGGCCTTCGCTCCTGAGTGCTGCAACTGGTGAGGGGCAAGACTAGCATTTCTGAGCTCATGACCCTGTGGGCAGCTTTCCTGACTGCTGGAGGGGGTGAGGAGTGGGGGTGGGTGAGGGGTCATCACCTCTGCCCCCATGCCACCCCACAGCTGATGAGTGTCAGGGTCAGCTCTCCCATACTCATGCCCCTGGGGCCAACTCACCCCCAACCCCACCACCAGGCTCAACTCCACTATGCTGCCTGGGTGAGGTACAGGGCCCACTATTCCCAGTGCTGCCATGGCTGAGAGATTCGGCAGGCTCTCCAGAGTGCCACATCCAATGAGGGACAGGGTCAGTTCTACACAGCCGACACATGGACAGCCATGTGGTCCTTGGTGGCCTTCCTGACCAGAGACATTCCCATGGTCTCTAGTGGAATATGAGCCATGGACCTTGATGTGGACCCCTGGGGCTGCACCGCCATGGACTCAGACATGGCCTTTAGCAGCAGTTCAGGCTTGGACCCTCACCATGGCCTCAGATGCCGGGGCTCACCACTCACACAGGCTACTTCACTCCACCCTCAAGTCTCCAGATCTAGCTCCCTTCATAATGCTCACGCTGCTCCACTTCTCTTTCCCTCCTGTCTGTCCACCACATACTTGCACATTGTGATGGCTCCTGCTGCAGGCTGGCCATGCAGTTGGAGGGCCCCTGAGTGACCTCCTCCATCCATGCTGTGGTGGCAAGCAGGTGTCTATGGCCCATCTGTACCGTGCACTGGAAGGCAGGGTGGTTCAAAGGTCTCTGTCTTCCTCCTCCTGCGTTGTGCCACCTGGATTTGATTTGATTTGATTTTATGAGTCCTAGGCATATGACAGTTCTGGCCACCAAGCCAGGCACCAAGCTAGGAAGAACAAAGGACCACCTCTGCTCTGCCTCTGACTGATAGAACACCATCACCAACATGGTGTCTCTTAGCCCATCGCCAGGAGGGATAACTTATTATTTTATCTTGGTCGATATTTATGTTAACTTTTCCCCTTTCTTGAAGGGCAGAATAGTCATTGAACATTAGTGTATATTTGAACAAATGTACATGAGTTCCTCTAGGTTATAAATAAATCTATATTATATGTAGCCTTGGGGTTTTTCAACCTGGGCATGACTGTCTTGGACCAGTTAAATCTGTAGTGGGAGGGGTTTTCCTGGGCACTGTGGGATGTTTAACAACAGCCTTGTCCTTACACACTGAAGTCAGCTCCATTTCCCACCTACTCTCTCAGGTCTGCCATGCAAGCTGCTGGGTTGTGAACTACTGTGCTGTTTTGTTTCCTTGTGTTTTGAAATATTTTAAATTATTGTTATTATTTGGTGTGTGTGATATTCAAAATAAATTAGTGTGCGTGCAGTGGCCAGTGGATGACTTCGGAAGTCCAGCTCCATCTCTGTCCACCTTATTCCCTGAGAAAGGGTCTCTCACTGGTCCTGGAGCCAGGCTGGATGTCAGCAAGCCCCTCAGGTTTGTTTGCTTCCTTATTTATTAACTGTAAGCTCATTATTGTGGTTGTGATCTTAACTATTCCCCCAGGGGCTTGTGTATTGAGGGTTTGGTCTCTGGCTGATGGTGCTTTGGGGATGTTGTTGAGCCCTAGAGGTTGGAATAAGATCCCTGCTCCTTTCTTCTTGGCTCCCAGGCTGCCATGCGGTAAACAGCTTTGCTTCACCACACTGTACTGCACTCTTCGCAACAGTTCCGAAGTGAGCGGGCTGAGGCTACACAGCCTCATATATCCGGAAACGTGAGCCAAAATAAACACCACCTCTTTTTATGTTGTAACAACGACAGACAGCTGACTGTCATCATCCTCGGAAGTGTTTCTGAAGGGATTCTCTTTCTCCACCCAAGTGCCCGTTGTTTGATATTGTCAGGCATGGGTGGGTGCTGCCAGCCCAGGGTCACAGGACCGTGAATTCGTGGCTTATGGTTGTGGATCACCGCCCACCGGTGCAGGGTTAGTTGGCAGTTCTCGGCACGGAGGTTCTCCACCCTTCTGCTGGGTTCCAGGTTCTGGGCAGGCAGAAAGGGTACTGGTTCATTTTGAATTTGCTCTTATACTGAATTGTAGCCTCTGGGTCCCAGCTTCACTGGTTTGTGCTGAGGGCGGGTTCGCCTGCCAGAGAGCCCATCAGTGACAAAGCCTTGCTGCCTTGAGAGGTGAAAACAGAAGGTCGATGTGCACGATGTTGGTGCAACACTTGTCTTTCACGTGACCTTAGGATTTGGAGTTTATCTTTCATTCTGTCCTGGTTTATTGATGCATTTGAAAAGAGGTTTCAAGTATTCTGTCCAGTATCTGTTGTCTCTCTTGAGAGGGTCAATCGATAAACTACCCTGCTATCCCTCTGAACTGACGTCTGTAACTGTTAAAAATTAACGACTGTGAATCTGGCTGTTCCCAGCAGTGCCGGAGAGCTGGGCTTAGCTGCATGCGGAGGCGCCTTCCTGGAGATCCCTGCGAGGCACCGGTCAACCTTAGAGATCCATGAAGTACATGATGTGTACGGAACCAAAGGAGCCTGGGAGTGTGCTTCGAGCACATCTCAGCACAGGCTCCAGACACGCTGTGGTGATGGCTGTCAGGATGGGGCTCCCGTGGGAGAGAAGTGGAGCTGAAAACAATGGGTGTCGGGGTCTGGGACTTACCCAGTGCTCTCTAAACTTCCAGGAAAGGTGGTACCTCCTTCTCCATCTTCTACTCCCCCCCCCCCACCTCTTCCTCCTCATCCGTTTTCTGTTATTTTTCTGAAACAGTGTCACTATTAGCCTAGGCTGGCCTGGAACTCCTGCCTCTACCTCCTGAATGCTGGAGTTACAGGCATTCATCATTACAGCTGGCCGAGCTGTTTTTCGGGAAAGCACAATTTACCTTTACCTTATTAATTTGCCCAGACATGAAGCTGAGCCTAGAAATTCTGATATAGCCTCTCGATTATACATAAAGCAGTCATGAGCACCAAAGGTATTTTAAAGCCATTTTTAAAGGCTTTCTCTCTGAACTTCTTGTTTTAATATTTGTGTGATGAGGATAATAAACTAGACACAACTTCAACAGGTTCAAATGAACTAATAGCACATGTAGAGACACTTACTAGAGGGGGTGGGTATGTCCAAGACACAATTGTCAAAGAATTTTTTATATTCTAAAAAAATAAAATAAGCCTGAAACAAATTCACACTTGTCAAATCTGAGCCCCCTTTCTGTCATATGTATGACTCTGTGCTCAGCAAATGCTACTACATTTCTTTTAGCTGGGGATGGGGAGAAACAAGAATGGTTCCAGGGTCAGCCACCCACTCAACATGGACATCAGCAATGGCAATGTGTCAAATAGGATTTGAGTGTTTACATGTCTCCAATAGCCCTAAAACCTGCAGTTTGCTCCGCTGGGTGCCTGAAAACTTTTTATTTCCCATGGCTCTTCTGGTGTAGCATCTCAGTAAATCCTTCTAGTAAGTTTCCATGAGCTCACCCACCCAGTACTATCAACATAAACCATGTCTCCATCCTCAGCCTCAGCCTCTCCTCAAGCAGTTAACTCATAGTTGAAGTACAATGTTTTAGTTGCCTTTCTGTTACTGTGGTAAAACACTATGACCAAGGCAACTTGTAGGGGGGGGGGAAAGAGTTTATTTTGATTTATTATTCCAGAGGGTTAGAGCCCACAAAGGTGGTGACAGCATGGTAGCAGGCATAGACATGGTGGCTGGAGGAGGAAGCTGAGAAATAACACCTTCAAACCATACACACACACACACACACACACACACACACACAAAGCAGAGAGAGGGAAGGGTGTGTGAGAGGGAGAGAGAGAGAGAGAGAGAACTACAATTGAGAAACCTTTGAAACCTCAAAAGTAATTCCCACCTCCAGTAACTTTCTCCAGCAGGGCCACCCTTAAACCTTCCCAAACAGTGCTACCAACTGGGGACCAAGTGTTTAAAGACATGATCTTATAGGGAACATTCTCATTCAAAGCACCACACACAAGAACAAAAGCTTTCACAATTTTGGCAACTTCCTCAATAGCATCATGCAAGGAGTGTGATTTGCCAGAACCATAAAACACATTGCTGTGTGGCCATCTTTCCCCTGGTGGTGGACCACTGAGACCCCTAACTTCTGTCTCTTTTGTTCACTGCAGACCTTCATCTTAATGCAGGGAGCTTGGCTTTTGCATATTTGTAGTCACGCTAGTACTTTTAAAATAAACAGGGTTCCAGTTTTGTGAAAAGCCTCCTATGGAAGGCTTTCAGGGGCAGGGCATGTATCATGCCGAGATGGAAAAAGGCACCGATGAATATGAATCCTGCTTTACATTTGTGTGTTGTTTGAGTTAGTATTTATCGGACACTCTGTGCTAGGCAGTGTTCTGGGCACTTCCCATGTAAGTCATTAGTGGGGAGGACCACAGCTCCTAAAGTCACACCCTGCTTTAGAACAGGATGGAGACAGGAGTCCAAGTAATAATGATCATTGCCTCCAGACAGCTCCTTGCCTCCTGCTCCCACTCAGTTGACAGCTCCTCTCTCCTGTCTCCTTAAAACAAGAGATTGCAACCTACAGGCCATACCAGACTTGCCTTTAGACATCTCCCACCCATTATCTATGTCTGTGGTAGCTGCACTGGCTTGATTCTGTTGTGTGGCTTCCATCTGTAAGGGTCTGTTTTTCTGTCTATCTTCCCCTCTGCTATCCCTTGACTTCTGCCTTTCCAAAGGCATTCACTGGATGAATGGAAATGTGCTATCATTTCTGCTGAAGTATTTTTGGAAGTAATTCCTTGGAGCCCACTTGTTTGACTGGCTAAGTCCAAGGTAGAGATCTTTCTCAGTTCCTAATGGTTGTTTCTCCTCCACTCCTGCCTGCTTTCTTCATTGCCTCAAAGGACTCTGTAAAGTTTTAAAATTACTGTGTGTGTGTGTGTGTGTGTGTGTGTGTGTGTGTGTGTGTGTGAAGCCAGAGGACTTGCAGGAGTCGCTCCTCTCCTTCTACCATTAGGTCCTGGGGATTGAACTCAGGTCATGAGACTTAGCATCTTTTTGAGTCATATCACCAGCTCAGGGTCTCTCTCCCTCTCCCTCCCTGTCTTTCTCTTTCAAATCAAACATGCTCTTGCTCTGCTTTAGTTCTTTGATGATTCTCCTTGCCCTGTGGATAAATTCAAAGCTTCCTCTTCTACCCCCATTTCTCCTGAACCCTGTGTCTAGCCATATTCAATGGTAAGGTGTGTGCTGCTGGTATGTTTAGACCCCAGTGCCTTTGCACACAAGCATTCTACCTAGAATGCTCTGCCTGGAGATTTCCTTCCCATTGTGAGTGTCACATTGAATGTCTACTCTGAGAATCGTTCTGGAACTCTACAGCTTCCGCTTCATTATTTTGGTGTTTTCCAATAGCTATGATAGTTTGTCCATATGTTTATGCTTCTGCCCCTCCCCATTCCACTAGACTCTGGGGGCCTGAAGCACACACTTCTGTGTGTGCTATCCTAGCTCCCTGGTAGACTTCAGAGAGTACTAGAAGAAATAGTCAGGGAGGGCCAGAGAAGGGTGCAAGCTTCTGTGCACAGTGAGAGCTTTGTCAGACTGAAAAATAGGAGCATCTAAATGACAGTCTGTAACGGTTGTTAAATAGCTCAACCTTCCAAACTCAGCTTCTTCTGTAGTCCCTGTTCTCATTTTCTGCCCTCTTTCCTCTTCCTCCTTTCCCATCCTATCCTAGTTAAGGTTACTATTGCTGTGATGGAACACCATGACCAAAGCAACTTGGTAAGGTAAGGGTTTATTTGGCTTATACTTTCACAGCACTGATCATCATCAAAGGAAGTCACAAGGCAGGATCCTGGAGGCAGGAGCTTATGGAGGGGCTCTGCTCACTGGTTTGCTTCCCATGGCTTGGTCAACCTGCTTTCTTATAGACTCCAAGACAACCGGCTCAGGGATGGCCCCACCCACAATGATCTGAACCATGCCCCCATCATTCACTAATTACGAAAATACCCTACTGGCTTGTCTATAGTCTGATCTTACGGAGGCATTTTCTCAATTGAGGTTCTCTCCTCTCTGATGATTGTAGCTTGTGTCAAGTTGACATAAAACCAGCACTCCCCCCCACTTTCCTTCTCTCTTGTCTTTCCATTGCTATTTCACTTAAACATTAGCCATCAGCTACACAGACAGTATTGTAGCAGTTGACTATCTGTAGTAAGCAAGAGAATCAGTGCACCCAGGATTCCACCATGGTGTCCACAAGGCTGGCTTCGTTTGTCTATATTCTCTCCCATCTTTGTGTGCATACATCCTATTGCATACTTGTAACCATAACAAAGTTTTCATTTTGTAGTCTGTTTTTAAATTTGATATAGGAGCATTTTTCCATGCTCCTACACAGTCTTCACAATTATCACTTTAATGACCCCATAATATTCCACTTGAGTGGACACATCAAGTTTCACTTAACTGTTTCCTTTCTGGCAGTTGCTGTACTGTTGCAGACAGTGCTGGTATAATGAAGTTCTTCCTCCTCCTCCTCCTTCTCCTCTTCTCTCTCTCTCTCTCTCTCTCTCTCTCTCTCTCTCTCTGTCAGGACAGGGTCTCACTATGTAGCCCTGGCTGTCCTGGAACTCTTTCTGTAGACCAGGCTGGCCTCGAATACATGGAGATCTGCCTGCTTCTGTCTCCCATGTGCTGGGATTAAAGGTGTGCACCACTACACCCAACTTATGAAGCATATTCTTTTTTCTTTTGTCTTCTTCCTCCTCTTTACTTCTTCACCCCATCCCTTTTTCTTTTTCCAGATATCTTTGTTTCTTCTGTGTGGAAAGAGTAATCATCTCTTTAGCCTATATGATTTAGTAAAACAGTGACTAAAAATTAATTTTTAAAATGCCCTAAGAATGTTTGTGATTGTGAAACAGTGTAAATGGCAATCCTTTTTGTTCTCAAGGAGTAGGAACACAGGACCAGGCAAGACCATGAATGACTGGGTTGGAGAAGGCTCAGACTTGTGACAGAGACACTTTGTTTATGATGGGAGAAAACAAGGTGAGGTAAATGGCTGTTAATAGGGGATGCTGAAGAGACTGATACCCAAATCAAGGACAATGCAGGAGAGGACCTAAAACCCCAGCTCAGATGTAGCCCATAGACTCAGTCTCCAAGTGGGGTCCCTAGTAAGGGGAGCAGGGGCTTTCTCTGGCATGAACTCAGTGGCTGGCTCTCTGATCACCTCCCCCTGGGAGGTGCAGCCTTGCCAGGCCACAGAGGAAGACAATACAGCCAGCCCTGATGAGACCCCCTCTATCAGTGGACTACGGGAGGCACATAGGAGAAGAGGGAGGGAGGGTAGGATTGGGAGGAGATGAGGGAGGGGGCCACAGCAGGGATACAAGTTGAATAAATTGTAATAAATGACAATAATAAAAATTTAAAAAAAAAGGGAATGCTAACAAAATGATGCCTGATGCCATGCCTGTGCTGGGACAAATTGTGGCATTTGAAGAGACTGCAGAGCTTTGTGCACTGATGTAGACAGGTAGATCTTTAAAATTCTGTTTTTACATTCATTTATTTGTTTGGTGTGTGTGTGTGTGTGTGTGTGTGTGTGTGTGTGTGTGTGTGTGTGTATGCGCATGCGCGTGCGTGCGTGCGTGCGTGCACGCACCAAAGCTCTAGTGAAGATCAGAGGATATCTTTCAGCGGTCAATTCTTTTTTCACCATCTCGGGCATGAGGATTGAACTTGGCCTGTCAGGCTTGGCACTGGGTGATTTTATCCATGGAGTCGTTTTGCTGGCCCAAGTAGATAGAGCTTTTTACAACAAACTCATTTGTAGATTATTTGTAGGTAACAGTTTACGTAAGAACAATAGAAACCCAAACCTGCATAGAATGTGAGTGCTGTAATGTATATGTGTATAACACATGGGTGTAAGTTATACAAAATACAGTAAATGCTTGGAAATGCCCCAAAGCATTCACAGTGGTCCCCTCTGTGTGCAGCAGAAGGGTGTGGGATGGGAATTGGTCAGAGGGAATTTGAGCTGAACTGTAGTGGCTTCACTGTTTTAATTAAGAAAACTATATTCAGGAGAGGCCTGGTAGTACACACTTGGTAATCCCAGCACTTGGGAGGCTGAGGAAAGATAATCAGGAGTTCAAGGCCTGTCTGGTCGACAGGAGAACGGGCTCAAAAAATAAATAAAAGAAAAGTACATTAACATGTTACTTTCAGAATAAAGAATTCATCTTAACATGTTCTTGGCTGGGAGATGACTCAGTCTCTCTCTCTCTCTCTCTCTCACACACACACACACATATGCACATACAATTTCCCATTGCCTTGTTTTCCTATTTGCCATTGTAAAGGGCCTGGCTCTGAGGAAATGAGATTAGAATGTGTTTAAATATGCAAAGGTCCTTCTGGAGAGAGTAGGCTGTTTGCTTTCTTCAGGTAGGAAGATAGGTTGTAGGTTGTTTGGGACAGTGTTGGTGGCCTGGCAGAGAAGAAGGAGGATGAAATCCCCCTATTGGATACTGCTGTCTCTCAGCCAAGCCTTCCAACCCACTCTAGGCAGGTGGAAGTTGGGAGTTTTGAAGTGGAGTCTTTGCCCTGAGTCCTAGATGGAGGACAACAGATGGGGCCACACAGCCCTGCTGCCCAGACCGAGGGGAACAGGTGGAGGCTGAGGGTCAGAGTGTGAATGCTGGCGATTCATGAGTGCTGCAGGTGGGCGGAGTGCCCAGCACTGGGGCAGTGACAGCTGGACAGCATGTGGGCGACAGAGGGAACAGGAAAAAGGGTGAGGGTGGAGGCCCAGAGAGCTGAGGACAGCTTCCCCACCCCTTCACAGCTGTGGCAGGAATGAGGTCAGAGGTCTCAGGCTGCTAGGAAAGGTCTAGGAAGCAGCAGGATGAAGGAACACACTGAGCGGGCAGGGTGCCATCTTCTAGTTCCCTTTCCTCCTCCTTAAGTCCCAGCTGTCCTTTGGTAGCCCTAAACCTGAGGCATTTGGGCCACCCCAGCAGCTGTGCCAGGCCTTTGGCTTGGTCAGGGATTGGGCAGCTGAGGGAAGCAGCTGCCACTCCTCCCTCTGGAGACTGGGTAGAAGAGCAAGGAGGTGGCTAGGTCGGGGAAATCTCAAACGCATGGCAGGGCCATGCCATACTTCTCTGTGGAAAACTCCTACCTATCTACTCGCTACCTGTACTCACTTGCTTTCTTTTTTGTTAAGTGTTGGGGTAGGAAGGCCAAAGAACTGTGCAAACACCAACACTTATAAATATGTGTTAAATGCTCAAGTCCTATCAACTTTACAGTGCTACTTCAAATTCTCCCAGCTGCTCATTCAGAAAACTCTACAGTTTGTGTGTTAGAGACAGGAAAATTGAGGCTTCTTGGTCATGTTTTCGGCAGGAACATTTGGACCAAATTTACTAGGCCCTAGAGACCAAGCTTACAGCTTAGAGGAAAGCTGTGTGACCTAGGGTTCTGTGCCCAGATGAGTGTTCTCCGAAGTACCAGAGATGGAAGGTCAGCGCTGAAAGCAGATTCCTGAGGCCGGCTGGTAGGAAGGAGAGGATGCTGGGAAACCCATCTTTGGAAATCTCCCCAGGGCGGGGAGGACTCCCACCCAGCACATGCTCTTTGGGCACTTTCGGGAGATTTTGCCTGAAAACACCAGAAGAAACAGAGAGATGGGAACAAAGGATTCTGGACTGGGCATCAAGAGACCGGAGGGGCATGCTTGCTAAGCATTCCTAGGACTGCTCCCCTGGGCCTTCCAGCTGAGTCCCAGCAGCTGCGTCCCATCAGGACGTTCATCTTACTGTCACCTGGGGGTGCCAGCCCTCGGGCTCAACGCCCCGCCCAGGCTCCAATGCTTCCAGCAGGGGGCCCTCGAGCTCCAGACAAGGGCGCTGAATTGCGCTCCACAGCCTCTCAGCCACTGTGGGCTGCGAAAAGGGAGGAGAATCGCTGTCATGTCACCCGCGATGCCGCGAGGGGCAAAAGAGGCCCCCAAAAGAACGTGATTCCACTGTCTTGCAGCACCTCATTCTAAACCATCTGCCACGTACTATTGTGCTCCAGTCGCCGGTCCTGTGTGATGAGGTCCTCCAACTTTGGGCTGATAAATCAGTGGTAGTGAGCTTGCCTTCCACGGGTGACACCCTGGGTATTTGAGAGGGGAAAATGAAGACACCTAGCCATCGAGCTAGGTGTGTCCCAGCACAAGCAACCAGATTGAGTGAGTGGCTTTTAGGAATAGGAATTGATTTCTGGTCTGTGGGTCCGTTGACCGGGCAGAAGGCCTGCCGGCCACAGTCGACCTCTCTTTCCAGGCCTTAGGCAAGTGTCCCTGCTCCGGGTGCAAATTCCTTCCGGGTTCAGGGTTGAGGTGAGGTGGATTTGAAGGGAGTGTCTGTAGAATGGCATTTAGAATTGTTCTTGAGATCAGGGAATGGGGGCCAGGATAGGCAGAAGGAATGAGCCTGTGTGACCGGTTTGGACTCCACGGAGTGAGGAATAAGTGAATGCTCACCGCCTGCACGCTTGACTTCCATGCCTGCTAGAGAGGAACACAGCCTATGAAAATGTGTGTGTCCTAGGCTTTTTTTCTGACAAGCTTACTGCCCTAGGGCCTCAACTGAGCAAATGGAGCTCCACCCCAGTTGGCGCTCTGCTTGGCATGATGAAAGCTTTTCTGGCTCCAGTGTCAGCCCTCATGCCTCAGACTGGTACACAGGGCACCACAGTAGATGCCACTGTAAGGTGGTTGTGCTCCTTGCTACTGTTGTTTTTCAGTCCCTCTGTTTTGTTCCCTGAGCCGTGTGTGTGTGTGTGTGTGTATGTGTGTCCATACACACAATTATACCTGACCTTTTGTAGGAGTATTGTTAACAGTAGCCCCAAATGTCCATCAAAAAATGTCCATCTGAAGATTGGGTAATCAAAATGTGGACTGTGTGTGAAATGAAATCTTATTCAGCCTTTGAAACTAAGTACTGAGCTAGTGAGATAGCTCAGTAGGTAAAAGAGTTTGATGTGCAAGCCTGATGACCTGAGTTATATCCTCAGAACCAACTCCCAGAAGTTATCCCTCTGACCTCCAAAATAATAGGGGAAGAAGAAGAGGAAGAAGAAGAAAAGAGGAAGAAGAAGAAGAAGAAGAAGAAGAAGAAGAAGAAGAAGAAGAAGTTGAGAATTGATACATGCTACAATTCAGCTGAGCCTTGACAGTATTGAAGTATTTGAAGGAAAGTAATCACAAAGGACCATTAATGAGTATCTGGAACAAGCAAATCCATAGAAGGAACAATTTGTCACTGAATATGGTGTCCAGTCCTTTAATCCCAGAAATTCATGAGACTTGAAACAAGAGACCACAAATTTGAGGCTAGCCTGAGTTACACAGTGAGAATCATCTCAATCTCTCCTCCAAAACATTGGTATTGTCTGGGGCCGGGGAGGGGGAGTAGTTGGTAGTGGGCCCAGGGATTTTTTTTAGAGGAAGATGATGAAAATGTTCGAAAGTGAAATGATGGTTGATAGTTGCACAATCCTGTAAATATAGTCTCAGAACCCCTGCCTGTACACTTTAAATGAGTGAACTTTATGATACATAAATGATTTCCCAATAACGCTGCTAACATTTTTTAAAAACTGGGTGTCCTGAATATATTCTGGTAATTCTAGTTGGTGAACATTTGGATGGTTTCTTCTCTTAAGCTATTTTGAGTAACACTGCTGTGAACAAATCTATTCTGTCTTCCCCTTCCGCATCTTGAGGGCTGGTTCTTCATGATGAAGCACACATAATGTACTGGGCCCTTATCAAAGGGCAGCTTCGGATGGGTGGAGAGGAGCGGCGGAGGCACAGAGCATTTGGAAGCCAGCCTGCCTAGCCACTAACAGAAGTCACGTGATCCCTCCCTGACTTGATTTCCCCTTCTGCCCAGTGAAGGGGAGGGGAAGCAGAAGTCACTTCTTGCCTTCTTACAGGTGGTGTTGAGGAAGGTTCTCTGTTCAGGGTAAGGTGGGCTCTCCGGGGTGGCATGGGTTCTCATGAGTCTGGTAGAGCCGGGCTGCTGTCTTTTGGATGGTGAAGGGTGACAAATGGAGGAGCATCCAGAAGGTCCTCTTTGGCTACAGATAAGGTCAGAGAAATCAAGAAATTCATGACTGGTGCCTGGTGAGCAGAGCTGCGGTGTGGGCTGGTCACCAGAAGAGGAGGCGCTGGTGCTGAGCAAGGAAGTCTTTATTGATGTGAAATGTTGTTGGCAAACTATTAGCTATATGTCAATAGATATGGGCTTCAGGCAAAGGCCTGGGAGTGTCCCAGAAACACTCATCAAAGGACTAGGGACCTATGGGATGGGAGAAAGCCAGGGATTTCCAGGTCTGTGAGCAGGTAGAACACCAGACAGAGTACAGGGTCCATTCAGCTGTTGATACCTGTTTAGGTCCCCATGGGCTTGCAGACGTGTGTAGAGAGCCTGGCCTGCGCGCAGCATCTCTTCCTTATTCTTCTTGCCACTGCTTTCTTTACTGCAGCTGTGAGCATGCTCAGATCTTCCCCCAGCTGAAACCAACCTCTTCTTGACCTCCTTCTCCTGCAGCTAACCATCCATCTTTTGTTCTTTTCCCTGCCAAGCTCCTTCAAAGACTCATTTGCACCCACGACTTCCACCATTAACTACCTCTGCAAGCTTTAACCCAGGGGAGGCCCTCACACACCCACCTTTCCCACCAGGATTCTTCCAGCTCTCTTTTCCCTTCCTGTCACCAAATATGACTGTTTCCCTTTCAGGCTACTCAGCACCCCTCTTCCTGAAATGCCTCCTCTTCCCTTCTGGAAGCTTTCCCTCCTGATCCTGGTCCTGGTCCTGGGTGAGTATGTGTGTGTGTGTGGGAGGGTGAGTGCATGGGGGCATGACACAGCCAGTTTCCTAGCACCCTTCCTTGAGCACTCTTGCTTCCTCCAGGGGAAATCTTGTTCCCTGAGGCCTCTGTTCTTACCTGGGCTGAGATGACCAGATCGATAATCCAGGCTCCCGGTCTTTCCAAAGGCCCACAGAATCCCTGTCAGGGCCACATCCAACTTGAACTACCCATGGTCTGCACTGCCAGCATCTTTCTCATCCACCACGAGTGTCTCTTCTGGACCCATATCTACCTCTTGGTTTTTCCTTGGTCACTGTGCTTGGCCAGCCACTGAGCCTCGTAATTCTCCCATGTAAAATGTGCACATCTTCTCTGTTCCCTCCGCTTCCTCTCCTGCTCCGCTTCTCATAGTTTCAGACCAAGGCTGTGACTGTTGCTGACAGGTGGCCAGCCTCCACCTCCTTTTTTCCAGGCCCTTTGGGATTGTTTTTCTTTTCTTTTTTAAATTTTTTTTTAAAGATTTATTTATTTATGTAGATGAGCGCTCTATCTGTGTGTACACCTACATGCCAGAAGAGGGCATCAGATCTCATTACAAATGGTTGTGAGCCACCATGTGGTTTTCTGGGAATTGAACTCAGGACCTCAGAAGAAAAAACAGTGCTCTGAACCACCAAGCCATCTCTCCAGCCCCAGGATTGTTTTTCTAAGTGACATTGTCTTGGGTTAGGCTGAAGCTCCACGGCACAGGGCTGCCTAACATGCACAGGCCCTGGTTCAGTCCCCAGCACCACAAGAAATAGAGTAGCATCTTCCAGATCCTTCAGTCCCCCATTCAAAAGCCTCAAGAACTTTCAAATGCCAACAAAGTAGTCTATGATTGATTGCTTTACATGCTGGGATGCACTTTCATATCATAGGAGAGATAGGGCTGCTATTTCTCTTCCTGGATAAGAGAGCTGGGCTCAGAAAATGGGACCTGTTGGACTCACCATGCTATAGGTGGAGCTGAGACCTCTGGCACTATTGGTGTCCCACCTTGGAGGCTTGCTCACTGGCACTATGTTGCCCAGACTTAGGATTGGTGCCCTATCAAGCCCCTCAGCTTGCCCAAGATACAGCAAACTTATACCTTCCCTTACATGCGCTGTTTGTTCTGTCTACCTACAAAGCGCCTTCCCTTGCCACCCATCCTTCTCCACAAACAGAGCATCTTGTCCCTTCTCAAGCCCAGGCTCAACTTCCTTTCTCTGGAAACCTTCTAGCCAGTGCCTGCTCAGCAAGTTCTGTGCCTAATCTGAGGCACCTAGAACACACAACCCTGAGCTCTGGCACACCCAAGCAGGTGGGGCGACCCACCCCATCTTCACAGTGGGCTTCCGGCAGCACTGCTGAGTAAATGAAGGAATGGGTGGTCTGCTGAGAGGTTCTCCTTCGGGGAGAGCTCAGCTCCTCCTGAGCCACAACACCTCTGCGGTGTGGGTTCTAGCTCAGTCAAGCACATGGCTCTGCTTCGGCCTTGCTCAGTCTTGGCTTGTCTGTGACTGGGGCTATGGGCTCCAACTTTGCTAGCTCCCAGGTATGTGGTGAGCATGCCAAGGATGCTGAGCGTGGGGAAACAGTCATGAGTGCAAGCTGCTGTAATGTGTGCAGAGCCTTTCTTGTGCTCCCTCAGGGTATGCTTGCATCCTGTCTTTCTTCCTGTGAGATGGAGAGAGCTGGAAGCCAAGGACTCTCTCTGTCCCCCGGGGAACTTGGCAGATAGGGCCCAGAGCTTGGGAGATAATAGGGCCCAGAGCTCATATCACCTCCTGGTTCCTCCCCAGGCCTCAGCTGTGCCCTGGCTTACAGGGAAGTTTGGGTAAGTTTATTCGCTATCTGGGTTTCACTTCTCTGGTTTGTCCATGGGAGCATTGGGTTAAAAAACTCAGATGTTCAGTTTTTTGTTTTTTTTTTTCCAATATGGCAAATAAAATCTATGTTCAAACATAGTCATACAACAGATAAGAAAATCCACCCCCAAAACCCCCCTAAACAAAACAACTACAATAAAAACACCAACCAACCAACAACAACCCATATGTAAAATGGAAAATTTTGCTTAAAGCAAAAATGGCTCCCCAAGACCCCAAGAAACCCTAATCTTCCTTCCTCACCCTGGGACTCCTCTGCTAAGTCCTTAGTGTTTCTAGATCCGTACATGAGAGGGCGTGGCCTTCCTTTCCTCCATTGCCTTTGCTGTTCCACCTTTGCAGAAGCTCAGCTGCAGGTAAGAAAGACAGGTCAGAGGTCAGAGGTCAGAGGCATGCCCTCATCCTCCAGAGAGGACTATAAATGGGAGTCATTTGTGCTTGTGTCTGTAACTGTGAACTTTTTCCGGAGGTCCCTGCCTTCTTATCTCAGCTTACCCTCTGATATGTACAGTCACTGAGGAGAACGAGGTGAATGAATGATGACACTGGCTAAAAAGGCACCTCAGCCCCTTTCTCCAGGATTTAGGAACAGTTGGTGCCATCTGGAATGACCAGAACTAAGTGGCCCCGTTACTTACTCTCTGCCCATGTTCCCATCACACACAGATACAGGCTCCTATAGACTTGGTGTGTCCCTTCACAGAATTTCAGAACTGGGAAATTTCAGAGCTGGAAAAAAGAGAAAGGAGGAAGAGACCTACATTTCTGGTCTTCAAAGGCAGAGCAGTCTGAGACAGGAAAACGAAGGAGCTTCTAGGAAGTCGCTACTGGGATGGGCAGAACCGGAGAGGTACATATTTCCCTGCTCTTCTGCTCTTTGTTCTGACTTCAGGGTCTTATTTAGTCTCCTTGTCCCTGCAGTGCCCAGAATCATTCTGAAAACTTTGACACAGGAACCAGAATAATCTGCTTGCTTTTCTATTTCTTTTTGTTTTATGGTGAAAAAAAAAAAAAAAAAAAAAAAAAGGAACAGATTTCTTGCATTCTAAGCCAGCACCCTACAATTGAACTGAACTATACCCCTAGCCTCAGGAGAGGGCATTAGCTTTGCTTTGTTTGTTTGTATGTGTGTTTGTTTTGTCTTTTCTTGTTTTGTTTTTCAAGACAGAGTTTTTATGTGTGGCCTTGGCTGTCCTGGAACTCACTCTGTAGAGCAGGCTGGCCTCAGACTCAGATCCCCCTGTCTCTGTTTCCCACGTGCTGGGATTAAAGGCGTGTGCAACCACCACTGCCCAGCTTGGTTTTAGCTTTTTTTTTAGATAAGGTCTCACTGTGTAACCCAGGCTGGCGAGGAACTCACTGTATAACCTAGGCTGGTCTTGAGTTCCTGCTCTTCCTGCCTTAAAGATGAAAAAACAGGCATGTATTGTTGTGCCTAGCCTCAGAGGAGAATCTACAGTGTCTCCCATGAGTCCACCCAAACCTCAACACTCAGCCTTTCTCTCCTTGTTGGTGTCCAAAAGAGTGGGCAGGCTTCTGGGGGAGTTTGGGAGCAATGTGGAGGGCTCCAGAAAGGAGACGGTTCAAGACTGCTGAGCAGGGCATTGCCACCTCTGCCCTCTTACTTCTATGCCTGCCATGCCCAGCAGGCCCACAGTGCCAGCAGAGAAACCAGGGACTTGGAAGGAAAAAGACAGGACTGAGAGGAATTTGGGTGAAGACTGGGGCCCTGGAGCCTTTTTACTTACTGTGATGCCGTCTTGCCTCAGAGTCGCATGCTTAGTCTAAAGCTTTTCACTTGGGCACCTTTAAGAGCACTCAAGCCTAGTACCTGTGGGATTTGGTCCCCACATAGCTCCACTATCAGCACAGGGCAGATTTCAGCCTTTTGAACTTTGGACTCTCCTTCCCTCCCCTTTTCCCCATTGGCCTGGCACTGCCAACTTGCCTTTTTTTTTTTTTTTTTAAAGATTATATGACATTTTATTTATTTAGTGCATGTGCCTGTGTGGGGAGCACCACAGTGCGCATGTGGAGGTCAGAAGGCAGCCTCTGAGAGAGACAGTTCTCTTCTCCCACGTGGTGGCTGCTGTGGGATCGGACTGAGGTTGCCAGGTTTGGCAGCAACTGCATGGACTCCTGAGCCATCTTGTTGGCCTCCTGCTCTCCTTTTAAGTAACTGTTCTGTAGAGACTCTCCATAAGGCCGCTTATGCAGCTCTTATAGTCGGAGGGGCTATTCCTGGCCCACCTGGCATCCGGAGAAGGAAACCAGGGCTCTGCTGGAGGCAGGGAGAACCATGGAAGGCCATGTGGCTGTGGGAGGAGGGGCATCTAGTCAGAGATCTGGGGCATGTGTGAAAAAACGGCATCACATCTTTGGCTCAGCGCCTACTCCAGCCACTTGGCTCCTCCTGCTCAGCCTGTCCTTCCCACAGTGTCCTCCTCTCCCCCAAGCCGCTGGCTGCCCAAAGCTGGGTTTGCCATAAAATTGACAAGAGGCAAACGCAAACTTAGGAGAGGACCGCAGATATAACTCAGCTGTAGAATAGTTGACGAGCGTGCACAAGGTCCGAGTTCTAGTCCTCAGCACCAGACCAAACAGAACTAACTAACCAAACAGCAAAACATTCATTTGCCCAGCACTGCTGGATTGCATCTACCATTCCAGCATTGGGAAGGCAGAGCTAAAATGACTAATGAGGCCATCCTGGGACACATTGCAAGTCTTTGTATTAAAAAAAAAAAAAAAAAAGAAAAGAAAATTAATTAAGAGAAAGGCTTTATGCCTTAAAGGCCTTGAGCCAAGGAAAAAAAGGGTCAAGAGGCAGAGATGCCACACAGACCTCAGTCTCATGTTGGCATGGTGTGGGCAGGGCAGAATGTCAGCTTGCTCTAAGGAGCAGGGAGGAATGAAAGGTAGGTAGGAAGGGCACCTGTCAGCTAGCCTTTGTGGAAGGACTGCTGTTTTGTCATGGATCCTTGTTCTCTGAGGATGGAAAACGAAGATGTTTTTTTCCCTTCATTGTGCTTCCTCCTCTGAAGAAAACCCGAATAGCCCTCACACTTCCTCCCAGCTACCCAGGTTCTAGAAACTGCACCCTACTGTGATCGACAGCAAATTCCAGCACAAGTAGCTCTTCCTTCTGCGGGCAGAACCCTCCTCCTCACCCCGAGATCCACCAAGGGGCAGTAGGATTGGGGGTCCCCCAAGCCTGACACACACAGCTCTCCCAGTGACTGTGCACTGCAGGCCCTTTCCCAACACAGACAGGATTTCTCGGGGTGGCATCTCTGTAAGGCACCGAGAGGGAAGGCTTGGGGCTGTGCACGTGAAACTGGAAGTGATGAGGTGAGGGCTAGGGGCACCGTGGGGGAAGGCCCCGGCGGGGGCGTGGTCTTCTTAAGGAGCCGATGCTGGCTGGAGTCCTTGGCAAGTTCCTTTCGTCCCCCAGCCTGCTTCTTTTTCTGGAACACAGGAGATTGGACTAGGCACTGCGTGGTCTTAGGTGCTGGATTAGAAAGGACGGGAAGAGGGGGTGGAGAAAGGAGCATAGTAGTGGGACGCTGACAGCTGGGCCCTTCCTCTGAGCCTCAGCATCCCCATCTGCAAAATGGAAATTGCTAAGAGCCTGAAAAGCATTCTGAACACGGATGAGAAAGGGATATTATGACTCAGGATACCGCCTGCAAAGTAACGTGTGTGCTGGAAGCCTGTGCGTTCCTGACAGCGCGGGGACTGGTTTCCTGAAAAGAGTAGGTTTTGGGATTAGGGGAGAGGCCAAGATGCCAACCCGTTGGTGGTTGTAGGAGGTCAGAGAGGGGCCTTCTTGAGTCCCGCAGGTGATTTGGCCTCGGGCTGCCGCCTGCCGCATTGGGAAGGGAGGGAGGAAGGGCACACGGGAGGCGGCACCTCGGTACTGTCCCGAGGCTGGATTCATACATCACACCAGCCGAGAAGCTCACGTTTTCCCAGCTTTTCTCACACAGAATCACTTCCTTTGTTTAGAGGAGGGGGTGGGGGAGGAGACGGAGGGCGACAAGGGAGGGGCCCGCGGGTGCCGCCGCCGCCCCCGCCCCCTCCTCCCGGTGTGCGGGAGCCGGATTGTCACTCAGCTCCCGCGCCGCGCCGGGGGGCGAGGAAGGCGCTGGCGCCAGAGTGGAGAGTCTCGGCTGGCTACCACCTCCTGGAACTAACAGGCTAGCCCTGGCTTCTCCCGACGTCCTCCAAGGGAGCGACTCATCCAGGCTTCGAGGTCTGGGGCTACTTGGGTAGACAGTTCAGGTGGCCAGCAGCTCGGCCAGCTTTGGTGTGACCTTGGGTAAGTCTGTGCCTCAGTTCGTGCACCATGGGTGTGCAGGAGAGGGGTGGATGAACCGACTAGAACGACCGCCCTGGGGCAGTCGATGGGCCAGGATTCTGGGCAGAGCTGGAGCGGGACCAGGAGACTGCTAAGAGTCGGGCACTAGCGGAGTCCCAGGTGGGTGGGCACAGGGTAGGCGTGCGCGCTAGCGGGGAACGGGAGCCCACAGACCCGCCAGGTTCTGGGCTTAGTCCCTCAGACTCACGCCTGCCATCCAGTCCCAGGTACGAAACAGGGGCACTACCTCTTTAAAAGCGTCCGGGGCTGAACCTCTGCGGCACCATGTGATTGCTTGAAAGGCCGGGCTGGGAGCGCAGCGGCGGGAGCCTGGAGAAACGATGAGCCGATGCGCGCACGGTGCCCAGAGCCCAGCCCTGCCTGGCTCGGTTCCGGAAAGCTTCCCGGGGAACTTAGGGCAACGCCTTTGGGATCCCCTTCTGGTTGGCAGGCAGGATGGTGAGCTCCCTGCCTCCGGGTCGGCGGACACCTGTGGGCATTGTCGATGCATAGGGGATCCTTCCGGAGTGGGTGTGCTGGAAGCCACCTCACACCTCACAGAAGCCAGTGGTGGAGTGAGTGCTGCTATTTTAAGTTGCTGAATGGAACCTCTGAGGACAAGGGGAGGGGACAGAGGTTAAGCAGCTAGCGAGTGCCTGGCCAGCCTGGGCAGGCACTGCGTCTGCTAACTGGGGCACATCTTCGCAGGGCTGCCTATGTCCCCCTCCTTCCCAGGCTGGCACCCGCACCGCAGACTTCCTGGCCACAGGTGTTGGCCTCGTGCCCCAGGGCGCCTGTCTGCTGATGTGCCCAGCTCCTGCCCACCATGCCGCCCTACATCTCAGCCTTCCAGGCTGCCTACATTGGCATCGAGGTGCTCATTGCCTTGGTCTCTGTGCCCGGAAATGTGCTGGTGATCTGGGCTGTGAAGGTAAACCAGGCGCTTCGAGATGCCACCTTCTGTTTCATCGTATCACTGGCGGTGGCTGATGTGGCCGTTGGCGCCCTGGTCATCCCACTGGCTATCCTTATCAACATCGGGCCACAGACCTACTTCCACACCTGCCTCATGGTGGCCTGTCCTGTCCTCATCCTCACCCAGAGCTCCATCCTGGCCCTGCTTGCTATCGCTGTGGATCGGTACCTCAGAGTCAAGATCCCTCTCCGGTGAGTTCATAGCAACTAAAGGTACTCTGTGAAACCCTGTGTTGGGTGGCTTAGGGATGAGCTAAAGAAGATTTTTTTTAAAGTGCATAAGCCTCCTAGGCAGCCAGTAGGTATTCTCTGGCCGTTGGATCCTAGCCTACCCTGCTTTCCCGGGCTCTGTGTCAGGGATGCTCAGCTGACCTGCAGTTAGAAAGGCAGGAGGGGGCTGGGTGTCTGGAGAAGTACCATCATGACAGTGTCCATGACCTCAGTGCTGTAGCCTCTGCAAGCGGGGAGCCTGAGGCAGCTGATGAGGTAGGGCCTGGAGTGGGGTTGGAGCATTTGGAGGGCCCTAAGATAGGACAGTCAGTGTAGGGTTGGGAATGATCTGGGTTCTACAAGTCCCAGGGAGGAGGAGAGAAGAGCTCCAGGGAGAGTTGAGGACATGTTGAGGGTGGCACAGTGGTGCCAAGGGTGCTGCTGCTTCTTGGACCAGACCAGGCTGACTTCCGGAAGACACTCTTTAGCTCACTTGTTCTGCAAATGTTTCTGTACCAGCCAGCTCCACCCTCCAGTCTGTCCTGCTGAGCCCAAAGGGTTAGTTGCTTTTGCCCAGCTCCCACTGAGGGGATCTCTTTTGCAAGCAGGGAGAATGCTGGTGGCTGCCCATCCTGTTCTGGCTGTCGCCTGTAGAGGTGCTTTTGCTGTTTCTAGGCAGCCTAGAGTAGGAAGCTTAATGGTGGCAGTCCTCATTGTGGGGGGTCCATCTACCTCAAGGCTGCCTGCCCAGGCCTACCAAGCCATAATCTTGGCACCAGGCAGTGCCTGGGTCACCAAGTGCCAGCAAGTGCCTGGGCACACTGCCAGGAACTGGCGCTGCTGGGACACTCTTTTGAGTGTGCTTCCCCCCCTTTGAATTCTTGTTGCCAGTAGATTTTCTAATGGTGAGCTTTAGCCATCTCTAGCACCTGCCAATCTATGCAGCTTCCTAGCTCCCATATCTGGGACATGGAGCCTCTGATCTCATTTGGCAGTTTGCCTGGGCAGTCCTAGGCACCCAGAGTTCTCCCTTTGGTCACATTTATGCATGTTAACTTTTCCAGCCTCTTTTCGTGTCACACATTCCCTGGGTCCAGTGAGGGAGGTGGAGCAGGAACTGGAAGAGGGGAAGCAGGTTCAGAGGATCTCCCAGAGCCAGGTGTGGATAGCTCAATTCAACCATGTCCTCCCTCTGCTTCCTGTGCCTAGGACCCTGTTGCCAGCCTCTTGTTCCCATCCCTGATGAGCCTCCCTCACAGCCACCAAGTTTCACAGGGTTGGTGGGGTGCAGGCTGCTGCTGCTCAGGGGAGAAGGAAACACAGTCCAGAGGCCACATAAGTTCAGCTCCCAGAGCCTTTCATGCTGCCATTAAACCCTGGTTGTTGCTGGCCTGCATCAGTCAAGCTGGTCTCAGGTCCATTAGATGGGCTGGGCCCCAGTGCCCAACCATTACAACAGCGTGGCCACATTAGGAATGCACACAGATGGGCAGACGGAGGAAGGCTGCTCAAGGGAGGCTGCCTGCTGAGCGGGTGCCAAGGCAAGTTAAAGGCTCTATCCTGCTGCATGGAGGTCACAGGCCTCAGAATGTGCCCTCTTTACCCCGTGGGCCTGGGGAATGGAGGTGGCCACAATGGTAGGAACTGCAGGCTCATTCCTCCTAGAGGCAGCTGCTGTCGCTTTGAAGGTGGCGGTACTGGTGAACTGCCTTCTGAGAGTTAGAGGTGGGACACAAGTAGAATTTAATGCAGGCATGGGCTTGAATGCTTTTACAAATGACTAGCAGTGTCACCTGGAGAGAGTCACCTATTTAACCTCTTGAAACTTTAATTTCATCTATAAAGGGGGACAGAAATAATAGAATGACTGCCTGGGGTTCCTAGAAGAATATATAGCAATTAGCATTATGCCGGACATATTGTTTGCAGGCCATAAATGGCAAGTTTAGCTTTATTATTAATAGATGGCTGAATTGGGGCTGAACAGGCAAGCTGTTTCCCCAACCCAAGCATGTGTTCTCTTAAATGGATACGTGCACAACACAGTCCAAGAAGGTGTCAGAAGACTGTTAAGTTATATCTGTATGTGTTTTCCCTGCTCTAACGGACTGCCAGTTCCTCAAAGGCAATAGCCTGGGCAGCGACCACATCTTGTCTGTTTTTGTGAATTACCCAGAATGCCCAGCAGCAATGGATAGTTCTTGGCACCCTGTAAATGTTGATAGAAATGACTGGACTACCAGATCACATGGGTGAGTCTCAAGAAGGCTTTTGGGGGGGGGGGGATAACCTTTATCCTTTTTGCTGTAGACTAGACTGGTCCCCCACTCTACTTCAGAGATCTTCCCACAGCTGTCCTCACTTGCTCAGCAGTGTTCCTGGGAGCATTCCCCCCACCATGAAGAACTTCAAGTTAAAGCCTAGCTTCTAACGAGACTCCTCGGCCAAGGTGCCAATCACTCTAGACCAGATCTGTCATTGCCCAGGTACCCGGCGAGAGGTACAGAATGCTCTGTATCCTTCTGGGTAGCTGCAGTCAGTGAGATGCCAGGCTTTTGAGCCCTCAGGCACCTGGATCCCTGCCCTGACATGTTAGGCAAAGGTTGATGTGGCCCTTGGCCCAGAGAATAATGCCACTAAGTGTCCGCGAGGAGTGCCTGGGCATCTGGATGTAGAAGTCAGGCAGACCTTCATAGACTAAGGATTAGGTTGGTGGGTCAGCCACAGGTTTTATTCCCTTCCATTTCGCAGAAAGCTGACAGAGAAAAAGAGATTCACCTCATACAGTGTGGCCCACTCACATTATTTCTGAAGTTGGAGTAGTTGATTTTCAATAATTTGTGGTCTTTTGCGTGCTGCATCCTACCTACCCATGCTTGGTAACTGAGAAGCTATCCCCCACTCCTCGTTCCAGGGACTCTTCATTGTTTATCTTCCCACTCCTCACCCAGGGCTGTCTTGGCACTCTGCAATAAATTAGTGTCTGCTCCAAGGTGCTCCCTGCTTCTGTGAGAATGCTGTCCTTGGCCAGGTGGGTTGCAGTGAAGCGAGTGTTGGCAGGGTCCGGGGGGTAGACCTCAGTTTGGACCTTGCTGTGTTACCAGATAACTGCAGCCTTGGAAGCCGCTCCACCTTCGCAAACGTTTCTCTCTGCTGTAAATATGATCCATTCAAGGTCACCGAGGTTCCTTTTGGCTCTAACCCTCTGTGGTTCTTCCTCCTCCTGGTTTCTGCCAGTGCTGTCTTGGGAACCCTGGGCAGGTTTTGTGTTGGGTTTTTCCACTCCTAGTGATTGATCATGTGGTAGCTGTGTTTTGTTTTGTGTATATTTTATCCCATTGACCATTTGGAGCCTCTCAGTAGTGGAGGCTACTGCCAGCCTCGTTCTACAGTTCTTCAGATAAACTGAGGTGAGAGGCCTGAAAGATTCAGTAATTCTCCTAGGCAAACTGCTTGTCCAGGCCCCACTAACAGATGCCTTTAACCTGTAAGCACACGCTCAGACCTAAGCAGCTGTCTTGTTGGCCCCTGTTTCCTCAAAGCACCAGGTGCTTCGTCCCCTCTTGCTTTTGCCAGCACTGTGTACTGGCTTGGCTCACACTCAGCCGCCCCCCCCCCCCTCTACTGGACAGTTGAGTTCCTGGAAGCCTTGCTGCTGTCCACACCTGGAGGCTTGTCTGGGAGGTAAGGCATGTTGGGCTGAGCTTGGAAAGGAAAAGAAATCTGCTAGATTAAGATTTGTTTGCTTTAGGCCATTGATTTAGCAACCCCTGATCTGGTTTAGGCCTTGTTTATCTTTTTATTCGACAACCAAAATGGTTAATGCACTGCCAACACCCGAGCAGCCATCTGTGACCTCTGTGTCCCAGGACAGTTGCTTTGAGTCTCCATCTGCTTCTAGAAGAAGCAGGGTGTCTCCAGCTGCTCTAAGGATGCGTTAGTCATAGGATAGAGTGCATGAGGCAAAAAAAAAAAGCAGCCAGAGGAAGCCATCGAGAGGAAACCAAGGGCCAGGGAAGCGGGGCCTTGTTCAGGGTCACTGGCTGGGCACTCTATGCTCTTCCCAGATCACACTCTTCTCAGTGTGGAAACAAAAAATGCAGCTGCAGTGGACTGGGTTAGTGGATGAGTGCTAGGCTGTGGGCCACGAGGGAGGCCGCTCTCTGTTCGTGCTGGGGCAGCTTGCAGGTGCTTATGTTAGATGCAACTGAACCAAGGTACATGGTTTTCCTGGAAGAGGTGTCTGGGTTCGTTTCAGGGGTGAAAGCATTCCTTCTCCCCACATTGGGATGGCTTCCAAAAAGTCTTTGTGTGCCTGTGAGGCTACTATACTGAGGAACTTTGTGGTGAAGCCCACCCAGGGCCCCTGGGCTGGAGCCTGAGGGGCTGCACCCTGATGTTATTTGAGAGTGTTAAAGCACCATGCTGATTGCGAGGAATGTGGAGAAGAATAAAGACAGACAAATCCCCCAGTACTTCTTCCACCTACAGAGGACGACTGTTAACATTTTGGTGTTCCAGAAAAATTTTCCACACATATGTGTATATATTTAGCTGTATTATTTCTGCATATGGCATATAGATATCTATATATGGCTTTAAATCCCATTTTTTTTACTTAACATTACATTACAAACATTTATGCATGTCAACTAAAATTATTTTGTGAGAGTTTTTATTACAGTATAAGATTGTATTATTATCCATCTTTTAAGTTTCAGCTAAAATAGCCTGTCCTCGGGGAATCCACCTCCCGCCCCTGCCAGCCAGCTTCACTTTGTCTGTTGGGTGCTCAGAATGGATGTGTGCCTCCTTCCATATTACTTCAGGCCCAGGGAGCTTTCTATTTAAAACTGCTCTCTGGGGTCTGAGGAAGCCCCAGAGTTCCAGGACACTCTGCTTACATACTCAAGTATCTTCCACATCTGGCATGGGGTACACATGCTATAACATCTTTGGGATAAATTAACATCTGGGTAGCACTTTGGGTAGCACATCTGGGTAGTAGATGGCTACTTTCAGTATTATTATTATTAATTATTACAAAAAATACTTCAGGGGCTGGAGAGATGGTTCAGCTGGTAAGGATACTTGTTGCCAAATCTGATGACCTAAATTCAATTCCTGAGGTGTACGTATTGGAAGGAAGAAATGTACTCCTGAAATCCGGTTTGTATTCTGACCCTCACACAGGTACCCTGAGTACCTCAACACACACACACACCCTTGTGCATGTGCTGGGGAGATAATAAATGAATAATAAATATAAAGAAATGAAAATGTCGAACAAACAAAATGTTTCACTGATTTACATTGTTTCAAGGGTCAGAGCCAAGATCTAGAACCCTGGACTGAACCTCCTAGTAATAGCTTGCCACTGTCTGGAAGTATTTCCATATGAGGCTAAATATTTTCCAACTCCCTTCATCCTTCCTTCTCTTTCACATCTCACCCACTGTGCAACTTCCCAGGAGGCATCTGGTATTCCTCATCCCATTTGCTCTTGACTGAGCTATTGGAGCAGGACTGTACTCGCTCAGGAGCTGGTCCTTAGTATCCATTCTCTACTTCCTGAGGCCTGGCCATTTTGTTTCTTTGCCTTTTATTGAGGAGAGCAGCCTCCAGAATGAAGGGCTTGGTGTGGTATTTCTTGGTTGGCCCTATTGTGCTGGAGGGCATAGGCACAAGGGACAGAGCTGAAAGGAAAGATGCTGAGACACACAGATCCTGGGCCGGGAATCCCTCCTTTAACTTGGGCTTCCTCACTAGAGTGCAGAAGATGCTGCCACTTGTTTTATTATTCATCTTTTAAGTTTCAGCTAAAATAGTCTTTTCATTTTTTCCCCTTGGAATCATTGGCCTGAAGGTGGACCAGGAGCTGGGACAGGTAGATAAGAACCTCGCTGACCCCACAGAATAGATTTGGGTAACTTCTCTTGCCTGCGAGTCTTTACCAAGCAGTATCACAGAGGTGTGGGGTTGGTGGGCAGTACCAGGTGCTTGGCTGGGCTATAGGCACAGAGGGGTGTGCAGCCTGCTCCACTCTGCCTGGGAACTCCCAGCAGCTGCTGAGATCATGGCTTTCTACAGACCAAGTTAGCCATGGAGAGCTTCCTGGCCCCTGTGTTGGGAGTGGGGATGGCAGGAGACTGCCCAGCGAGGGCCAGTACTTGATCTGGCAGCTGGACCCTACTCCACAGTCACTCTCTTCAGCCCAGGTCACATGCAAAGATACAGTTTGGGACTGTCTTCCTGTCACTTGCTCTCAGAACTTGTCTGACTTTTGAGAAAGAAGGGTGGCTGGTCATTCTCACTTATTTCTAGCCAGGACCCTAATGTAGATAGATCTAGTCCAGTGGCTCTCAACCTTCCTGCTGTGGGATCCTTTAATACAGTTCCTCATGTTGTGATGGTCCCCAACCATAAAATTATTTTCATTGCTACTTCATAACTCTAATTTTGCTACTGTTATGAATCTTAATACAAATATCTAATATTTCTTATAGTCTTAGGTGACCCTAAAGGGGTCATGCCCCACAGGTTGAGAACCACTGATCTAGTCAAATCTAGGTAAAATATGCTGAAGAATTTACCAGGATGAGTAAGGTTGGGGTGGCTAGGCTGGGGATGGGGAGAAAGGGTTACAAGGCAGACAAGATGGCTTATTTGAGAAGGCATCTTTGAGCAAAGCTCTAGAGGTGAGGAGGCATGCCACACAGATATCAGGAAGACACAGCATGCGAGGGAAACAACCAGAACAAAGTCCCGGGGGTAGGGATGTACTTGAAGAGTTTAGGCACCGCAGGGAGACCTGTGTACGGAGATGTGATGATAAAAGAGAGAGGGGAAGATAAGGAGTGCAGGCTGACAAATGGCTTGGCAGCCTCTGGAGACTTTTATTCTGAAGGAGATTGGAGCTATTTTACAGGTGGGAGCAGAGAAGAGACATCATCTGTTCCCTGAGGCTCCTTTGCTGAGTGTTTCAGGGGCAGGGAGCAAACTAGAGACTGGTCAGGAGCTATCACTTGGCTCAGGTATGAGGGACAAAGGAAGCTTGCTTCTGAACAGTAGCAGAGGGAGTGATGAGCAGTGGTTGATTCTGAAAGTGCACTCTTAGATTTATTGAAATAGAAATCGCAGTAAGTGCCTACATTGCAAGTACGTAGCTCAGTTAGCTCTTATTATATGTATGCTCTTAGTCACCCCTCAGACAGAAATTTAAACGTTCTCAGCACCTTAGGAGGGTCCCTGTACCTCTGCCAGTCAGTATCCTCCCCAAAATAATCACTCCTCTGACTTCTGTTCCTCAGATTTATTTTGTTTGTTCTTAAGCGTCTATAAACAGAAACAAGCAGTGAATACTCTTTTGTGTCTGGCTTCTGAAGCCCAGAATGAAGGCTCTGTTTCTGGGTGAACTTGTAGGTTCCTCCCTTGCTCCTGTTAGAATTCCACTTTATCAATGTACTATGATCTGTTGAGGTTCTGGATAGAGTAAGAAAGAGCCAGTGGATTTGCTTATGGATTTGATGGCTGCTATCTTCCCCACCCTCCATTTTATCAACATCTCTATACACAGGTCTCCCTGCGGTGCCTAAACTCTTCAAGTACATCCCTACACCCGGGACTTTGTTCTGGTTGTTTCCCTCGCATGCTGTGTCTTCCTGATATCTGTGTAACATATCCCCTCACCTCTAGAGCTTTGCTCAAAGATGCCTTCTCAAGGAAGTCATGTTGTCTGCCTTGTAACCCTTTCTCCCCATCCCCAGCCTAGCCACCCCAACCTTACTCATCCTGGTTGTTTCTTCAGCATATTTTAGCTCTTAATGCGCTACATAATTTAAGTCTGGTGTTTGTGGATTCAGGTATAGGTTAATGTGGGGATGGCCAACACAACAACTTTTCAACCTATGCCACTGGGAGGATGGAGTTGGCGTCATCCAAGATGGATAGAGCTTCAGGGGCGTCAGGTTTTAGAAGCAATAGGAGTTGAGTCTTAAGCAAATAGGTTGTGGCATGTCTACGCACTGAGAAGTGGGGGAAGAAGATACGGCAATAAGGATACCAAAGGAGAGCCTAGGTGGAAGAAGAGAACAGAGCCAAAAAATGGGGGGTCCTGGACACCAGATGTGGAAAGAATATCAAAGAGAAGCAGGAGATCAGTTGTTCCGAATGCTGCTGAGTGATGTGAGAGGAGGCCAGGGAATCACTGTGGGACATGGCAGCTCAGCATGGGTGACAGGAACAAGAGTGATGCCAGTGGATGAGGTGGATAGAGAGCCTGATTGCAGAAGGTTCCTCAGAGGAAAAAAAAAAATAGAATGGAGGCTGCTGGTACAGATTACCATCTGAGGAATTTTGTTGCAAAGAAAGCAAAGTCATGGGGACAGCAACAGTCAGAAGTGGGAACAGGGCACTTTGTTTTGTGTTGTTTCTGGAGATAGGGGGAGGTCAAGATGTCTTCATGCTGGCTGAAATGGTCCAGTGGTGAGTGATCTCTTGAGGGTGGAGCCATGTCCTTGTGTAGCAAGAAGGGTTGGAGCTAGGGCAGCACTGAAGAGATGGGCTGTGGACAGGATGTGGGAGGCTCTTGAGTGGCTCATGCAGCCCAGATACAGACCCTGGCAGCAGTCTTCTCATGAAGTGGGAAGCAAGGACATCAGTCAAGAGTAAGGATGCAGGAGGAGGTGTTAGAGAGAGTAGCAAATGTGAAACACTTAATTTTCTAGGAAATGGGTGATAACTAGAATCCAGAGGTCTGTCATCTCTGGGGTCAGCATGATGGACTCCCTGAAGCTTGTGAGGATGAGTTTGATGTTTTCTCAGTTTTGCAAATCTGAGTTTAATGCCAGTCATGGTCATTACATGGGCACAGGCAAGGAGGAGGCAGAGAGTTCATCTTTCAGCAGCTTAGAAGTACCAGATACATGGTAAGATGAAGATCTTATCATGGCTACAGGCTGGTTCATGGTCAAGAGATTAGATTTTATTCTAAGGGCTTAATGAAGCCTCTGGATGATTTAAGTAGGGAATGGCATAATTCAAATTACATTTTAAAAGGGGAGGAGGCCATGAAGTAGGCTGGAACTGGAAAGCCATAGGCACAGTAGGGTTAGACGCCTAGTTGTTAGGCACCTAACAACCACTGGAAGGCATTTAAAAGGATCAAGTGCATGGGTATTGGTGCCAGACTCCTAGAGGGCCACCGTGCTGTTGTTGTAGATGAGGGAGAAACTGAGGGAGGATTTTGATTTCTCAAGGACTCTTCCTATTTGCTTCCCTCTTCGTGGTTAGGATCTTTCCACTCCCAATTAGCTTCCTGGGCACCTCCAGCCCCTTCAGCTGCCTTCTTCCCACCTTATTCTCGGGGGACCATTGGCTTTCTTAAGCTTAGACTTGAGGAAGGACAATGGGGACATATGGCTTTGTACCTTCCAAAGTACCCAGGATATTGCAGAGTAGGGGGACCCTTTGGCAGACTCCTCTTAGGATGGGTTCAGTGGCTTCTGGGATACTACTTCCTACCCCAAATGTGTCTCCATCCTAGAGAATCCTGTCCTGGACAGTGTGTCTTCAGAGACACCAATCCTGCGAGTCACTCTGCAAAGCCTGCTCAGCTCCCAGGGCCAAAAGAGATTGCTGTAGTGTAGAAGGGCTGCTGCAGTAGGCCAGTGTGGCTGAGACGCAGTGCGCCCCTATGCCAAGTCTTAGACTCTGTCATGCTACCTTCTTTCCCACTGGTGAAGGGTTTTCTGCTGCAGTAGCTGCCACTTGGCTACCCAATGCCCCACGGCAGCTGAGAGGATGACAACATTGTGTAAATGGTAACACATCCTTAAACACAGGGTACATGCCAGCAACATGAGAGAGAAGTGAGTCTCTGAAGACACACTGTTTATTGGGGAATGAGCAGCTAAGGCATGAGGAAGGTGGACAGACAGACAGATAGTCCATGCTCACCTGCACAGGGCAGAGTTACCTTAGGAAAATGCTCCTAAGAATGCAGAGCCAGGGTGCACAGGAGTGAGGCTCCCCCTGCCAACGGCAGCATGAGGACCCTGGGCCCTGGGCTCTCGGCTCAATCTCGCCTGTGTATGAAGCCAAGTGTGGTGACACCTTCTGCTTCTAGAACGTAAACAGTCCTTCCTGCACCATCCTCCCCAGAACTTTGACCTCCCATGGGGAGCTAGCCTTCCAGGGAGTGAAGCATGGGTTGGCAGTCCTGTGAATTGTGTCTGGGCCGGAAATCATTCACTGTGTCTGGGGATTCACTATGTTCAGCAGGCATCTGCCAACAGTGCTCTGTCTACAGTAGAGGACACACAAACAGCCCCCCCCCCCACACACCATGGGCCTCATGGACGGGTGGCTGTCTGGGTTTGAGGGTGTGGAGGCATGAAACCCCTGAATTACCTTTACCAGTTGTGCCAATCAGAGAATAATATTCTCAGCATCCAGATCTTTTTTTAGTGTGCTTGTTCACTCCTGGCTCACTTTGCACCCCAGTTCATTATTTTCCAGAGTCTAGATGAGAGCCTAGCCAGGTATTCCATTGAGGCTGCTCCTTCTTCTTGCTTTTCCTTATTGTGGGAATATCATTTCCTTATCAAGTCATTGAGTGTTTCCTGACATCATCAGTCCTCAAGGGCACAGACCAGTGGTCTAGTGAGGAGACTGACAAGCGCCAGCTGGCACACTGCCAGGAAGCCTACGTAGCCTGCGTCACAGCAACACAGGCAGGCTACTCCAGGCTCTCTACCTGCACTCCAAGCTGACTTTCCTTGTCCCTCAGACAGTCCTATGTTTTTATTTTACTGTTTAAAGATTTATTTTATTTTTATTTTATATATGAATGTTTGCTGCACGTGTGTATGTATACTGTATATGTGCTTGGTGCCCACAGATACCACTGAAGGCTGTGTGCCACCATGTAGGTACTGAGAATGGAAACTGGGTCCTCTGCCAGAGTTCCTTAACTGCTGAACTCTCTCTTCATCCCCTCATTTTGTATTGTTTACTGTTCTTACACTGGTATAAGTGTTCTTACACTTTTTAGACATTATTTATTAAACTGGGTTATATAAGGCCATTTTCATGCAAGTGTGTATGAATGTACTTTGAGCATCTTCTCTCGTTCCCCACTGCCTTCCCACCCCCTTTCCCTTACCTTTCTCCCATTAGTTTCCCTTATTCTCCTACACATTTCCTTGAGACTTTTATGTCATCTGTACATATATAATTTTATGTCTATAAAATCTAAGAACCACTAATGAGAGAAAACGTGTGGTTTGTTTTTCTGAATCTGATTTAATTCACTTAATATGATTATTTTCAATTGTGTTCCTTTTTCTGAAAATGGCGTAACATCATTCTTCCTTATGGCTGAAAGACCTCACGTGTGTCTGTACACATGGGTGCCACATCTTCTTCAGCTGTGAGCATCTGCATCCATTCTGTAACTCAGCAGTTGTGAACAGCAGGAAAGAAACTGGAAGATTACTGGCCATTAACACTGAGATCCCATCTCATCCCAGTCTGAACGGCACTGATGAGAAGAAAACAAACACAACAAATGGGAACCCTCATACTCTATTCCTGGGAATATAAACTAGTCCGACCACTATGGAAATCAGTGTGGAAGTGCCTTTAAAAAGTAAAAATAGAGCTACAATACCACCCAGGTATACCACTTCCAGTTCATTTACCGAAAGACTCCAGTCAGGTGTTATGAAGATATTTGCATGCTCATGTTTATTGTGGACCAATTTCCCAACAGCCAGGCACTTCTTATCCAGGCTGTGGAGCTGAAGGAGTAAAAGGAAGATATTTGAGCTCAAGATCACCTATAACCTATGCATGTGCATGTATGAGCTTCTCATACCTACCCCCCTTTTTATTTACATTTTTTGCAGGTAAACTGGGGCATGCATGTCAGAGGAGAATTTGTGAGATTTGCTTCTCTCTTCCTACCATGTGGGTTCAGGCCTGAACTCGGTTCATCAGGCTAACAGCCAGCATCTTCACCCACTGCGTTATCTCTCTGCTTCCTTCCCCCCCATCTGTGACCTCGGTGTTGCAGATGGCCCCTCTCCAGGACGCTTTCCTTCTTCTGTCTCAATGTTCCCCAGCTCCCCTTGCTCCCCTTCACACAGGCCCTCTGAGATGCACTGGCTAAGAGCATCGGTGTGTGAGGAGGTGGCAAGCCCGTTCATCTATAAGCACAGTACACAGCACAGTGCCTGCCTGTTCTTTGTATGCAGTGACTCATGGCAACAGGGTGGGCCATTCTTGGAACCTAGGATGGCCAGGTCTTGGGTCATACACCTTTCATGGGTTATTTAGGACGTTGTGAGAACATTTTATCCAGCTAGCATTACATATCCCCATATTCACACACAGAAGCTAAGGCTCAGAAATTCAGCAAAGCTAAGGCACACAGCGCTACAGAACGACTGAATGGACGAGCGAAAAGCCTTGAATGGAGCCTTGACTTTAACACTTACTGGTGGGCAATCCTGGGTAAATCAGCCCTTCGTTGGGCATCAGTGCCTATGTTTACAGAATGGGCATCGTTCCAACCACCACGGCAAAGAGCATAGGAACCGGAGGGGAGAATGGCTCTATTCAGCGATGAGCTGGGTCTGGTGTGTAAAGGGGTGGGTGGCATTCTGATTCCCCTGGCTGATCTCTGGAGAATCCCTAGCCTGCATGGCTTTGTTGGTCTGGTACTGAGGGACTAGGAGAGGCAGATGCCTGGCTGCCAGGCTGGAGACATGTGAGTGGAGCAGAGATCTGAAGGACAAAAGAATCTGGACTTGATGGGAGGGAATGTCGGGAAGTGCTTGGCAGAGGAGCTGCTGCTGGGAGAAAGCCCCTTGCCTTAAGGCTCTGCCTTGCTCTCTGCTTCCTGCTGGAACTGTGGACAGCTCCAGGCTCTGGCTCCATCTCAACCAGCAGGCAGGCTGGACACTTTCACTAATTCCACTGACTAAGAACAAAACTCAGGAGTCAGAAGCTCACTCGGTAGAAGGCCCACAGAGGTTGCATGATCAAGCTGGCACTGAGCCCATCATCTGAAGGACCTCATAGCGCTAGGCCTCTGTACAGGGTATAGGTGTGAGTCCACACACACAGGGAATGGACTCTGTTACAGTGTGCCTGGGTTCCGATCCCTATCCATAGTCATGATGTAAAGAAAAGATGCAAAGTTCAAGGGAAAACCCAGTGTCAGTCAAGAACAGGGATGCCCTGTGAACTGGAGAGAGAGACTAGGAAAAGGTGATTTCCCCAATCTGCCTGGCATAGAGAGAGCTGTGGGTCTGGATTCCAGGAGGCATGAACTCCGGGCCTAGGCTGCCATCTGCCCACATGGACCTTTGGACCTGTGTGCTCTGCAGCAGATGGGACTCGCCAGGCCTGAATCCTGCCTGATGCTTGCAGGGCTGCTACTGCAAGGACCAGTGCCTGGGCGTGTAGGGTCTGATAAAGAGAGGCACCCGAGGACATCTGAGTGATAAGCAGCACAGGCTCTGGATCAGCTGGCACAACTGCTCTCCCAGGGCCACTACTCGGCCCTCTCACAGCCTCAGTATCAACTGGAAATCATCTGCACTTTGTGGAACTGTGGGAAGGAACATACATGAGAGCAGCTGTGTGATTTGACCTGCTTTCTGCTGCTTGGTGGCAGAGAAGACTGTGGAGGGGTATGCAAGTATGTGTGTGCGTGCGCATGTGTGTGTGTTGTGGTTGAAGTGGACAGTGTGGCTGAAGAAGCTCCTTCACAAGCATGCTAACACCTGAAAGTGACAAGGTGGTCTTGGGGAAGAGCCAGGAGGCACAGCAAACCATTGGCACAGATGAGGATGTGTTCTTGCCACTGTTCTGAGACAGTGCTGGGGGCACTTGCCCCCGAAACAACCAGTAGGCACCTGCTGTTTCCTTCAGGCAGATTGAAGAGCCTCGGGTCTGCCTGGCACAGGAAGGGAGGCTTAGAGTCTAGTGGGGAGGGGCCCCTGTGGGTTGATTATCTCCTTAATGTCCCGTTCAGCTCTGTGATTTGTTTGCTAGCATGTTTGATTCTACTCAGTCCTTCAAAGCCGACACTGTCGTTCCTTTACAAATACAGCAATGGAGAACCAGGGGTAGAACACAACTTGAAAATTGTTATCACTCTTACAAGTAGCAAAACTGGGATTTGGTCATATTTGTGATTAGACCACTATCCTTGGGGCTTTGCAGACCCTGGGGAACCAGAGCCTTGTCCTTGGGGCCGTCTAGCTTGAGAAGGAGTAATATAGAGCACAGAATCTGGCAGTCTGCAAGAGTAATCAGCCTCACTGGAAAGGCTGACATTTCTGAGATGGAGCCTGCTGATGGGCATGCGTGCCATTGAGCATGGCCTGACCAGCCGCCTGGTTTCCTTTAGGTCCTGGGAGCTTTCTCTCCAGCCCCAGAACCTGAATGGGCTCATTTGCATGGCTCTTTCAGTCATAAGTGCAAGGATGCTAAATCAGGAGGTGTTGCTTGCACTATGCAGCTGAAGCAGTCCCACGAGGTCCCTGGGGGTGGGGAAGGGTGAGAGTGAGCTGGTGAGGCAGCCCAGAGGGTCTGGCTGGGTCTTGAGCCTGGATGCTGTGAGGACCCAGGGACACTCTCTTTTTCACCCATCTCTGGGGAGAAACAGGGCTCAGCCTCAGCTCAGGTGAGAAGCAGCTAAGTCTTAGTCTTGGGCCTTTCACCTTTCGCGTCTTCCTGAGCCTCAGTTATTCTGCCTGTGAGATTGCAGCACTCCTGTAACCATAGAAATGCAGGAGGCTGAAACAGGCAGATGCCAATCTCAAAGCCTGCCTGGGCTACAGAGTGTAATGTAAGTTCAAGGCCAGCTTGGGCTATTTAGTGAGATATGCCCCCCACCAAAAAAAGTTGAGGGTATAGCTCAGCAATAGGGTCCTAGCATGGGAAGCCCCAAATTTAGTCTCTAGTGAAAAAGAAAAGGTATTAACAGGACTGTTCTGCCTTGCAAGGTGATGTGGGCATCCATGCACTGCAGTGATAAGGTAGCCCTTGCCCCCTCTCTTCTGCTGTCCTGGTTCCCCACCCTTTCCTCCCTATATTCAGACATGGTTTTCCATTGGGAGAAACAGCCCCAAGAGTAGCTGGTTGTTTTGTTTTGTTTTGTTTGTTTTTAAACAGAGCCTCATGTAGGCCAGGCTGGCCTCAAACATGTAGTGTAGCAGAGGATAGCCTTGATCCTGATCCTTCCTAGCCTTGGAAGAGTAGTGTGCATGAGCACACCTGGCTCCCCACATTCTGCAGGGCTCTGCCGAGTACCTATTTTCGGCATGATCCAAATCGGTACCTCTATTTTTCTGAGCTTCCTCCCTCACCTCCTTCCCAGACTGGGGTGGGGAGAGCCACTTCTGCGTCACATGTTGGGCTGAGTGCCATTGGGCCTTGCTAAACTAAGCCAGGTCAGGGACCAGTGGTCGTGGCATTTCCTGGGAGCTTGTTGGAAATGCAGGACCCAGCCACACCCCAAACTTGCTGATTCATAATCTGATTTCAAAAGGGCCCCATATCCACCGTCCAGCTTGGAAAGCTCAGACGATCTGGACACCGGGGAATGAAAGAGCAAAGCCCTGAACCTCCTGTTCCTCAGAGCCTCTTGGGAATGTCAGAGCGTGAAACACAAAACAGAATCCTCTTGAGCAATTCTGAAAGCAGAGATTCACTCACTACGGAAGGGATTCTTATACTGAAGCATTGCTGTGTGCCCTATCAATGTATTTGGTTATTATTTGCTGGTTAAAAATAAATAAAATTTGGGATCATCCCGAAACAAAGTTAAACAACAAATTTAAGCTTCAGAGGTGCCTGACGAGCTGCGGTTCCAGTTCCAGCCAGTGGGCACATGAACTTGGACAGGGCGCCGGGGCTCTTGTACAGAGATGGGTCCCTGCCTCCTGGTGCAGCTTTGGAAGAGCAGAGCGGCTGTTATGTACTCTGGTGCTGATGACAGCTACAGCCATGGGGAGGCAGGTAGCAGCTCCACCTTGCAGATGAGGGGACTAAGGTTCTGAGAAGTGATGTCATCCACCGAGATGCTGATGTAGCAGGTTTGACTATACCCAGGCCCTCTGTTCCTGTAAAAGCCCATGGCAAAGTCTTATTGCCTTGGCCTGTTAGAGACTGTGGATACCAGCTACAGAAGTCTGGCCGGCGAGGCTGGGAGAGTATGGAGAGGTAGCCAGTCTTCTGCGGGACTTGAGAGCTGGTGCCTTAGGAATGGACACTGGCTAGGAAGCAAAGCGCCAACCCCCCAACGCCTGCTTCCACTGCTTGAATACACCCCCCACACCCATCAACCCTCCTGCCCAAATCCTGCCTGGTGAGGTCCCCAAGGCTTCTTACTGCTGGCTTTCAGCATTTTCTTTTTCCAGCTCTGAGCAAGGCACTTCGGAAGTTTTCGTGAATGGTGGATGGAAAAGAAAGGCTTTGATCTAATAAGCCCCTCCCCCCCCACCTCATAACCCAGATTCCCTCACCCGGGGTCATGCAGGCTCCTGTGATTCATGAGGCTGTGCAGAAGTGGGAAGAAACAGCTGAAAGTGGATTTATTGATCAACTCCCGGAGAAGCTGCCTGCTCTGGTTCCCTGCCAGCAGCTATGTGCAGCTCTATGCCCTGGATGGAAATGACAGGGCACCTGAAGGGCAGGGCAGAAGGCTGCTTACCATCTCTACTCAGACCTGACAGTGAAGAGGAGGGTCTGGTCTTGCAGAAGGATGAGCTGTGCTTAGACTCTTCATGGAGTCAATTTAGTGGATGAGTGTGGTAGGACCTTCAAATGGGAATCTAGAGAAATGTACAGAGGAAACCTCTGTATGAGAGCTAGGTTCAGGGCTCATCTTCCTGCCAAGAAGGGCGTTGATTTTGAGAAAGGGGAGGAGTCTCAGGCTGGCTTCTTACTGCCCCCTCCATTTTAGTCATATTTTAAAGTGATTATTGATTTTGTTGGCTTAATATATGCTATATTTGTGGCTGTCTTTTAAGTCATTGTGTTCCGTTTTCTCTTCTTTCTGCCTCTTTTCCTTTTTTTTTTTTTTTTGAAAAGAACATCTTTTATTTATTGACAATTTTACACATGTATGCAATGAATCTTGATCATATCCACCCCAAATTTCCCTTTCCATTCTCCCGGACACCAATAGACATGTCTCCCTCATCTTCATGTCTTCTGCTCTTGCTTTGTAATCCACGAGTGCAGTAGGAGCTGCCTGCTTGGATGCTGACATACTTTGTTGACTTGACCTTGTGCAGGCCATCATAGCTGCAAGGAGTTCTTGAGTGCGGCGGCGTGTCATGCCAGAAGAGAGCATTTCACAGCACTGCTCCCCATCATCCTCTGGCTCTTTCGTTCTTTCCGCCCACTCTTCCACAGTGTTTCCTGAGCCTTGGGGTTTTCCATGTCCCATTTAGTGCTAGGCATTCAACAATAGACTTATACTCAGTACTTCAGCCAGTTAGGAATCTCTGCATCAATTGCTGCCTAGTGTAGAGAGCCGCTTCTCTGGCCAAGCTTGACAGTTATGCTAATCTATGAACATAGACAAAAATATTTAGAAGGTAGTTTAACAACACGTCTCCATTTTCCAAAACAACAATAGTTGGGTCCTCCAGAGGGCCCGTAGACCTCCTGAGCTGTGTACTTTTGACCAGGTTAACAGTACCCACCTCTTTTGTTTTAACTGAGCGTCTTTTCCCGTTCCATTGCCTTTTCTGGCTATTGCTGGGTACCTACTGTGTGTGGGTTCCATGGTTGCTCTAGGGAATGCGCACTGAACTGGCTTTGTCATTGGGCACTTGGTATTTCTGATTGTCCCGTGGGGAGGAGTAGGGCACCAGCTCCTGCTGGATCCAAGGATCTGCTGGCCCATTTCCTTCTGTGTGCTGTTTGGAGGAGGCCTTTGCCTGGCCGTCTCCACCTTCTGAGGCATCTGTGTAGCTAGACTGCCCTTCTCCAGAGCACAGGCAGGGAGCAGAGCTCAGGGCAGCAGCGAGTGGCTAGGAAAGGCAGGGTTCTGAATGGCTAGCCAGTGGGGCATTGTGCCTACAAAGAAAGCATCAGGAAAACACCTGGTAAAGACAGTAGAGAATATGTAGGTGCTGGGGTTCCAACTGCTGGTAATCTGGGCTCTGACCTCTAGACTAGGCTGCAGGGGAGGGGAAGCCCAGAAACTGGAGAAGGTTATGACCCCTTTTCCAGGCCCAAGAGCCATGCCTTCTGATATAGCAGGAGGGACTGAGTTTAAATCTGGAGATATGAGGTGCAGGTGGATTCTTTCTTTGGGAAATTTTCCAAGGTGGAGAGCTTGCTCTGTCCTGCTCCCTCGATCTGCCGTATGTCAGATCTTTTTCCAGAGCACACAGCTAGATGCTAGGAGCTTTTGAGAGTAGCTGCCTCCTTAGAGCAGAGTATCCCTAGCTCCCTGGCCATGGGATATCTTGGAGGGCCTCAACTCGCGTGACTCCAGGCTCATCGGTTCTGCCTCCCTGATCTTATCCTTGACCTTTGGACCTATCAAGAGTCTTCAAAACTACTTCCAGGAGGGACAAGTTACAGTGCTATGGTGGAAACAGTCCATGTTCACAGGCAGGCCAAATGTTAGCCTGATGGGAGGTGGGAAAAGGGGGCTGGCACTCTGACAGTGGCCATTTCACCTTGAGCCAGCATACTAGGTACTACCCAAGAGAACTTTCCAGGGGGCACAGCTTCAGGATCCTGGCATGGTGGTGGTGGTGGTGGTGGTGGTGGTGGTGGTGGTGGTGTGTCTAATACTGAGGTAAACAACTTCCCAAGTCCCTCCCACTCAGATAGAGCAGGAAGAACATGCTGGTTTCCCAGCATTGGAAGAATGGTTGAGAGAACTGGCTGCGAAACAGAAACGGAAGCTCTGAGCTTGCCCTTCCAAAGCCGAACAGTGTCTTTTTGTTTGTCTGTGTCCCTGAACCCTCTTCTGTATCTCCTCAGAAGCTGTGTTTCCCACAGATTCAGTGGGGGGTGGGGGAGCTTCTTCAGCATGCTGGGCATGATAACAGTTACCCAGAGCTGCTGGCTGATAAACTTAACCGGCCCCACTGCCTCATCTTCTAAGTCCGGAGAAATTGTTACTCCTCAAGGCCGCAGCCTGGGCTTGGACTTCATGCATTTATTCATCCGCTTCATCCCTCAGCACACATCCATTCTCTTTTCTTTCCATCCTGCCCTCTGTCTTCTTCTCTGTGGGACAGTTTGAAGCAGGGAAACCCTGGACAGACAGCCTCTGAAGAGTCATCAGAAGCTGCAAACTGGGGGAAAGGGTATCTCAGAGTGCCTTGATCCTTCTACTAGTGCTGGGCTGGGCTCTCCCCGTAGAAAGGCCGGCACATTCTAGAAGGGAAGCATGACCTATCAGTGGATCACGTCTCCTCCATTCCTTGTGCTCCAGATGAGTACACAGGTATTCCAAACAGGAAGATCTCACCCAGGCCTTGATTGCAGAGCCTGGATCACCACTGGGATCTTAAGACCTTGTCACACTAGCTATTTTAAGGATGACAGTGTGCTTTTGGGGTTCCCAATATTAGCAATATTGGGGTGTCTCTACTTTCCTACTCCGAGAAACCTAATCTTGCCAGCACTGTCTTGTTCCACCTGTCCTGTGTGCTAGCTGGGTTGGCCAGAGCCTTCAGAGGGAAGAGGAGTTGGCTGCATCTCACAGTTGCCCATGCAGTTCTAAGGTCCATTATTTGGGCCTCCTTGAGGGAACATTTGGACCACAGAGAAAGGAAAGGGTGCCCTCAACAACTGTACTTTGAAACTATACTTTCCCCAGTGTTGAGACCTACCTTCCATACCCCATTCCTGCAGCCTCCTGTGCATCAGAGCCACTGGGTACAGCCAAGCCCCTATGTAGGGATGGCAGAACACATCCGGAGATGCCCACTTCATCCCAAGGTGCACTGGGTTTGTGGCAGGTGGGGAAGCCAGGCATCTGTATGACCTCAGAATCGGGGGCTCACTGCACAGTGACTTCGGGCCTTGAGCACTGCGGCACAGCTGGCTCTTCTTAGGACTGGGAGTCTCCCATCAGACCCAGAGTTCCTTTTGCACAGTGAGTGCATTTTTCCTTCACCTTCGGCACCCAGAGAGGGACTCTGAATCCGAAGAAGGGAAGGTCGGTAGCTCAGAATAGAGGCTGTGTCTGAATCACACTTGGAGACTTGATTGTCTTCCCCACCGGGCTGCGGAGCTGTTTGTCCTCAGCAAGTGACCAGGGGCTATTTGCAAGGCCCATTACACTAATGACCTAATCCGTTTATTCGGCTCTTTTTAGTCAGGAAGTTTAGAGACCCTCCTGCCTCTCAGCTGGCCCTGGAGTTCCAGCGCATCTCTCTCTATTGGGGGTCAGATGATACTGATGTTCAGGGTGGTGGGTGATGCCACAGGGATCAAGCAAGCAGGGTTCTTGAGTCCCCAACATCTGGCCCTCTCCCTGAGCCCTGAGCTCCTGAGCCAGACTCCTCTGGGAAATGTTACTATTAAATATTTGGCCCCCGTGTGTGCCTCGCGCCTTTGATTGTATCTGGTTTCCTGTTCTCCTTTGGGAGGAAGAATTTCTCTGCAGGAAGTAGTTTAATGTGTCTGAAAGCCTTACTTCCCCGGTTTTGAAATCCAAGTTTCCAGTTACAAGTGGCTGAGATTGTCCCTAAGAAAGGAGGCAGGAAGGAGGGGACCAGAGCTGTGAGATATGGATCCATCTTGGCAAAGGCTATGGAAGGAAAGATGAACAACAACCCTGATGCAGGGATGCTTGAGTGCAGAGAGGCACACGCTCAGGCCATCCAACCCTCCTTTCCCTGTCCCAAAGCCCAGTGCCTGCACCGAGATCAGGAGATGGGAAACAGGTGTCCAGGCCTGAGGACACTGTCCGGCTCTCAGCAGCTGACGGGCACTCGAATAAACCACACTCAATCTTTTCAGCCTCACCATACAGCCAGCATTCCCTCTCTTCTGAGTCAATTCCTACCTCAGAGCCTGGCCAGCTCACTCACAGCCAGCTCCTATCTTGCAGCCATTCTTTGAGATGACAGCTCAGTTCGTCCTGCTGCAACTCCCCTCCTAAGCTCCTGGGGTCGAACCGGATGCCCTCTCAGGTGTTCCGAACACAGGGATTGCAGTTGAGATACCCACTGGATGTTGCACTAACCCAGGGATTAGCAACAACAGAAAGAGACCCCTAGGCTGAAGGCTGAGGGCTGACAGGAAGGGAGCTGGACAGTGGTGGGCCTGTATTGAGAGAGGCAGAGCCAAAAAAATGATGAAAGCATTGCCTGAGGTCCACAGGCTAGGATGAAGGAAGAGGCTGGCTCCCTGCTCCCTGTCGGGCTCTCTAGCATGTCACTGTTCCTGAGGCCCAGCTTAGCTTGTTCAGGACCAGGGGTCAGCCACGACCACAGAGCAGGGCAAAACCAGGACGGAAAGCCCAGGACAGCTTCAGGACCAGGGTGCTCCTGTCTTTCTGCAGTGACAGCAAGGTCTTTCTCACCTTCCCGACTGGCCACTCAAAGGGGATTCTTTACAGCCCTGGGCTCTCTCCTTTCCCCATTCTCCTCTCCGTCAACATCTTGGCCTGCCTAGGTCTCATGCTGGGTTCTTTCTCTGATGGCACTGTGAGCTTTTTTTATTCGTATTCTCTGTATCAACCTAAAATATATTCCTAAAGGCGCCCATTCACAGTCCTCTGGTGCTGTGGTTGGAGGAGGCCACCTGCTGCGCCTACAGCCTCCAAGGGGAAGTGATCTCATCCATGAGAGAGAACAGTGAAAGGCAAAGGACCCATGAGGAGCCGGCGCTGGAGGGCTCTGAGTGGGTCTTAGCTGGCCACTGCCGCACTATACTGCACACTGGAAGGCCCTGAACTTGCTCTTCGACGTACATAGGGGCAGCGTTGGACTCCAAGCTGTCAGGGTGTGTGGGTGGCTGACTGGTACCACCTACTTACTTCTCTTACCAGAGGCCCTTATGTCGTGGGGCCTAGGTAGGCAGTCAGTGATTGTCTGATTGGGCCCCAGACCTCTAGGCTCAGTGCAGCAGGAAACAAGCCAGGACATTTTCCTCTGTGGTCCTCCTCTGGGCTGCCTAGCCAATTGACTTTCTCACTTTGTATTTATTTGTTTGCTTGTTTACTTGCTTACTTTTTTGTGTAGAAAGGGTCTCACTATGTAGTTCCCACTGTTCTGGAACTCCCTATGTAGACCAGGCTAGCCTCAAATTCACAGAGTTCTGCCTCTGCCTCCCAAGTTCTGGGATTGCAGGTGGGTGCACCACCACACCTGGCTTCCTGCTAACTTTCTAACTGAGCACCCGACATTTGTGTCCTCATTTCTAGCTCCCTAGGATGTGTCACCTGGTGGCTTCTCAGATGGTCATTCTGGATTAAATGATGCATGGATTCATTCATGAATCTGTTTTCCCATGTACTTATTTGTCCATTCAACACATGGTCACTGAGCACTGTTCTGGGTACTGGGGTGCAGTGTGAGCTGGAGAAGGCTCCCTCCTAAGGGACCTTTGCATAGTACTAGAGGGACACACATATACTATCAATACCCAAATAAAGCCAGACAGTGATGTTTCCATCAGGATAATTCAATATAAGAACCTCCAGGGTGTGGGGACCATTCTTTTCCCCAGGATAAATCTGGATTCTTTTCTGAGGAGATAACATCTTATCTGAGACCTGATGGGGGAGAAAGAGCCCCCCCCAACTCACAGATGAGCAGGAAGTGCAAAGACCCTGAACTGATAGGGTGTCCCAGATATGCAAACAATGAGTGTTCCTGATAGTTCAGATGAGCTCTGTGGGGTTCAGTGCAAGGTGAGAGGGTCAGGGGCGCTTGAAAGATAGTGGCCAGTTACCCAACTTGGTCAGGATGAAATTCGGAGTCATCTTGATTCCTTCCTCCACACAGACATTCACACGTAGCGGCATGTCTTGTCGGTCTTCACCCAAGGCCATGCTAAAGCCACACCCTTTGCCCCCCCCCCCCCCCCGTCACACTGTGTCTACCATCACCTGCCTGCATGGTGGAACTGGTAGCCATGTCAGTTTTCTTGTTTTTCCTTGGTTCCTGCCACTACATACTTTAACTCAGCACTGTGTATTATCATTTAAAACCCAAGATGGATTATGCCATTCCTTTGCAGAAAAAGGTCTCCCTGCGCTCAGAATAAACCTTAGAGCCTTTACTAGGGCCCTAGGTGACAGCCCCTGGCCTGATCTCCACTGAACTAGCCAGCTTCTTCTCTCCTATGACTTACCCGTGCAGAACTCTCTCTGTTCCTTAGGCTGTCCTAGCCTCCATGCTCACAGTACCTTCTATCTTGGAGGCACTGGTCCAGATCTTTGCCTGGATAACTTGCTGGTGATCATTTGGCTCTCAGCTCAGCTCTTTGTCTCAGTTAAAGGCTCTTCCTGCTCAGTTCTAGCTTTCAGGGCTCCTTTCTGGTCTCCTGGGCTCCATGCTACACACCCATTCAGCTTTTTCCTCCCAGAGAGGCCCAGCTGATGTAGCATAGGCTTTCGATGTAGACACATCTCTGCTCCTCCCAGGCTGGGAGGCCTTGGACATGTGTCCCGATCTTAGAGAGTCTCAGTTAATGCAGTCACCAAATGGGGATAGCCATAGTACTTAGGGCCTGGCAAAGAGGGGTGGAAGCTGTCAGCAAAGGTATTCGGCGCTTAGAAGACAGCAGGGAAGGTCAGCTCCAAGCAGCAACGGAACTGGTCCTATCCACACCTGCCACGTGTTATTTCTGGGTACCCCTCCCTCAGCTTCCTGTTACGTGGCAGCCCTGACGGCTGTCCAGGGAAGGAGCACGGCTTCCTCTTGTCCTGCCCTGTTTGGACCCAGATGTGTGAAGCTCTCCACCTCACACTGCGAGCTCCCCGGCAGCCTTCTACTTCCTTCCTGAGTCCTCCCTCTCCATCTCAGTTGTCCCCAGCCCATTACTCCAGGTATTTAGTATTTTCACATTATTGCCATTGACAAAGAGATGCCCACTAACACATGCTATGGTGCTAGTACTGTCTTGGCTTTTAAAGATACCATGCTGAGTACCTGTGACGTGGCTGAGAGAGAGAGAGAGAGGGAGAGAGAGAGAGAGAGAGAGAGAGAGAGTAAAGAGGATGGCTCCTGCTACCAAGCCCAAAGATCTAACTTTGATCCCCAGAACCTACATGTAGAAGAATGGAGCCGTGATGTGAGTTACATTTGGGGTCGATAGTAAAGTAGGATCTCACTACATAGCCCAGGCTGGCCGTGAACTCATGATCCTTCTGCCTCTACTTCCAAGAGTCAGCAGTACAGCTGTGTGTCACCATACTCAGCTCAAAGCCTTCCGTTAAATCTTGTTTTTTAAAAAAAATTTTTTTGAGACAGGATCTCATGTAGCACAGGCTTGCCCATGCTTCTCATGTACCTGAGAATGACCTTGATCCTTCTGCATCTCCCTGCAAAGGCTGGAATCATAGAAGATTAGGCCACCATTGCTGCAACTTCTATTAAATCTTTAGGGGGCTGTTGCCCTACTGTTTTCACATTCCCACTGTCTGAGACTGAAGACTCCCCAAAACAGCCCCCGGGTGTGGCGAGGACTTGGGTCTGGACTTAAGAGAGATTTCCCCAAGCATGGGAGACATCTTCCATGGCCATGCCCCATGCATCAGCTCCCTATTCCCAGGAAGAAGGAGATATGAGTGTCTCCCCTGGCCCCAGAGAGCCTGCCCCACCTCAGCCAAGGTCCTGGGTCTAGTTTTTCCCACCAAGGAGAAAATAGCAAGAAAAACAGATGAGAGCCGATACCCTGTGCTGCAGGGTCGGCTGGGACCCGGTGCTGGAGGAGCCCCAGGAAAGCTCTAACCCCAGGGGCTTTTGGGCAGTCAAGAAGGGTAAGGGGCAGAGGGGGAGGAGGCCCCTTTCCAGGCGTACTCTCTTCCATCTGGGACACTGTCAGTGTCCATCTCCTCTGTCCTCAGTGTCCACATGTGGGTCTTGGGTTAGACCCCACTCTCAGCACTTGAGGTCACCTGGTTCATCTTCCATTTTTGGGTGGTGTCCTTCTTAAAAAGATACAGTCTTTCCCATGTTAAAGCAAAGGGTATTCTGAATCTGCCTCCATCTGCATCTAACTGACCCAGTTATCTTGGGTCCTGAAGGGCTTCAAAGTAGGAGATGTGGGCAAATAGACATTCTTATCTGTATTACTGCCGTTCTGTTACGTACTGCACGCCCACACAGCATGGCTAGAGAGTTCCCCTGAGATCTGGCTGTGAAATGGCTTTACAGACTATAAGAAAGATATGAAGGAAAGATTCGATGTGCAGTGCTTGGGAGAGAAACCTTTGACCCCACCCTTCCTGCTCTGTCTGCAGCCCCTCTACTCTGGAGGAGGTTCACCTTGCTTGACCACCTTCCACCGGAAGGGGGTCAGGATGGTACCCCATACGGTGGTCTGCCCTTTCTGTGTTCTTTTCTAGAAATTCTTGCCCAGAATTTGCTTTCCTGTGTTCGGGAAGGCCATGGAGGGGGTGGGCGCTTGAAGATGCCCGTGGGCCCAACCTGGGGGAGCTGTTTGAATAGCACTAGGACTGTGTTTGCTGAGCTCCTAGAGGCACTGGGAAGTTGCAGGCTTGTGTTTGTCTAGGAGCTTGATGGGGTAAGAGCTCAGGCTGTGGAGTATTCAGAAAGTATTTGCAGAGTATTTGAACATATATTATCTCATTTTTATACCAATCATCCTTACCCTATGAAGCAGAAAGGAGGAAGTGAGTTAGCAAAGCTGCAGACTCTGTGCCTGCATTCAGTTCTTTTGACTACAAAGGATTCGGCAGCCTGGCTGTGCTGCCGCAGATATGAAAGAGGAGAATGGCTTCCACTGCAGTGGCAGACTGAGGCACCAGGGAGCGAGCCAGCTCTGTGGCTTTTTGATAGTTTGGGAATGCAGGAATCTTATTATCACAGAAGCGGGGGCGGCCAGGGCTTTAAAGGTGTTAGGGTTGGCTGGAGCCCTCCCCTTCTTTGTTGGGGTGAAGGGAGAAAATATGAGGTTCCAAAAGCCCTTCTAGTGCTGGCCTTTCACAGGACCATCTGCTTCTCTTAGTTATCCTCCATCTTCGTAGCCCGTGGAAGCAGGTGGGTGTCAGTGGATGCTTATGGGTCCAGAAGAACTGGGGCTAAGAAAGAGAAATCTGTGGATCTCCCCAGCACAGGACAGAGGAAAACACTTGCGGCCCTCCCTCTGCAGCCCAGTGCTCAAGAGGCCACCCTATCCCTCTCAGTTGCTGCATTGGAAAATAACAATTGTGCAAGCTGCAGCCACTCTGCCAGCTCCTTGGCACAGAGCTGGGCAAGCCCTAGCCTTTGGTATTCTCTTCAACACTAGAGTGCAGGCAGAGCACACTATGGCCGGCTGCTGGGTAGTGTGACTTTAAGGGAAGTGGGAAGCCCCCAGCGATATTATTAAAACCCTCAACCTTCCGTGGCAAGAGACGCTGTCACCTCTGGCTGGTAGGCAGCCTTGTCTGCTGTGAGTCATTCCAAATGTGTATGTCTTCTGTGTCTACAGAGTTGGAAACCATGGAAAATTCTAACTCTTGGCATCATTTTGCTTTGAAGGGCACATCGTGATGTAGTACCCTTATTTCCTTGCTTTTGTGTTATTGTCACTTCACCCAAAATATGAACTACATAGGGCTGGCAGGATGGCTCAGTGGATAAAGGAAGCCACTTGCTGCCATGCCTGACAATAATCCCTGGGACCCACACGGTGAAAAGAGAGAACTGGTTCTCCCAAACTGTTCTCTAACCTCCACAGGAGCATACACACACACACACACACACACACACACACACACACACACACACACACACACAGTATAATAAAAACTTAAAAATATTTGAGCAGGGGATGGAGAGATAGTTCTAGGGGGTTCAGCGCCCTCACACAGATAGGCATGCAGGCAAAACATCAATGAGGGTAAAAGAAAAAATAAATCAATCACATTTTTAAAAGGATAAACAAATATGAGCTATGTAGAGGCAGAAGTGTATGACTTGTTCCTAGCACAGAGAACAGTGCGTTTCACAGAAAGCCTTGATGAGGATCCTCGGAGAACGGCATCAGTGCGAGTGTGCCAGTGAGTGGATGGGAGAAGTAGGAAGTAATAGCAGATGCTCAGCAAAAAAAAACAAAAACAAAAAAAAAAAAAAAAAAAAACAAAACAAAAACCAAAAAAAAAAAAAAAAAAACAGGCTTTCTTCCCTGAGAATCCTCCCAATTAGTCGAGCATTGCTAACTGGGTCCTTGACATCAGCCTGTGTAATGACTAGAAGGGGAATGGGAAGCCAAGGAGGCAGGAGATGAGATGCTCATGGCTAACAGAGCAGGACCAGAAGTGGGCCTGGTGTGGAAATGCTTCTTGGGACTCTCTCAGTTTGTTCATCATCTGACTCTTTGGGCAAATGGAGACAGTCGGGGAGCTCAGGGCAGCGCTGTTAGCTTCTGCATGGCCTTAGGAAGGCTTCTTAACCATTTCCAACCTCTGTCTAGTGGGCTGTCCTTATACTGACACCCCCAGGGCTGTTACAACCCAACAGTGAAAAACCAGTAAGGCACAATGAGTGAGTTGCATTTGAGCCATTTGCTTCTTTCTTTCTTTCTTTCTTTCTTTCTTTCTTTCTTTCTTTCTTTCTTTCTTTCTTTCTTTCTTTCTTGGTTTCTTTGAGACAGGATCTCTATGTTGCCCTGGGTGTCCTGGAACTCACTCTCTGGACCAGGCTTGCCTTAAACTCAGGGATCCTCCTGCCTCTGCCTCCCAAGTGCTGGGATTAAAGCCATGTGCCACCACTGACTGGCATCTGTTATTATATTTATCACTAGTCAGGATTTCTTCCCTCTGTTGGAGGAGAAATGAGGTGACTTTACAAACTCTGGGCTAATTTTAGATCCTAGGTCCTTGGACTAAAGACAGACAGACAGACAGACACACACACACACACACACAGAGGGCCTTGGATGTGGAGAAGCTTCCTCTTAGAGCCCCGCAGGGGCAGGTGAGCCTTGGAGGAGGGGCCCACATACGGTCATGAGGCCGCTTCTCATTCGTGCTCTTCCCCGCAGGTACAAGACAGTGGTGACCCAGCGGCGGGCAGCAGTGGCCATAGCCGGCTGCTGGATTCTCTCCCTTGTGGTGGGCCTGACGCCCATGTTCGGCTGGAACAACCTGAGTGTGGTAGAGCAAGCCTGGACAGCTAATGGTAGTGTGGGCGAGCCTGTGATCAAGTGTGAGTTCGAGAAGGTTATCAGCATGGAGTACATGGTCTACTTCAACTTCTTCGTCTGGGTGCTGCCGCCGCTGCTCCTTATGGTCCTCATCTATCTGGAAGTCTTCTACCTGATCCGCAAGCAGCTTAACAAAAAAGTGTCGGCCTCCTCAGGGGACCCACAGAAGTACTATGGGAAGGAGCTGAAGATTGCCAAGTCGCTGGCCCTCATCCTCTTCCTGTTTGCCCTCAGCTGGCTGCCACTGCACATCTTGAACTGTATCACGCTCTTCTGCCCCACCTGCCAGAAACCCAGCATCCTTATCTACATCGCCATCTTCCTCACGCACGGCAACTCGGCCATGAACCCCATCGTCTATGCCTTCCGGATCCACAAGTTTCGGGTCACCTTTCTGAAGATTTGGAATGACCATTTCCGGTGCCAGCCCAAGCCTCCCATTGATGACGACATCCCAGAGGAGAAAGCCGATGACTAGACTCTTGCTTGCTCCCTCCAGGCCACACCCGGTGGCTCTCTGTTCAGCTCTCTGTTCCCATGTCCCCACTGTCCCACTGTTTCTCCTCAGCTCCCCCAGCTGGGCTGTGGAATGTGGGCACCGGAGGATCTGAGGAGGTGCCTTAGAGGAGGGTCCCTTCTCCCAGGAGCCAGCTTCCCTGTACCTTGGGGATCTGGAGGAGGCTTGGAAGTGGGACAGACTATGGCAGGGACCTGGGTGCCGTGACAGGGGTGTCTTGAGTGCCCCATTCCTGGCTGTTCTCTGAGCAGTACAGAGATTCAGGGCTAGAATATTCTGCACCTACTGTCAGATGGAGGAGCCAGCTATTAGATAATAGTGGCCAAAGGACCAACCTTAAGGAGAGTATAAGACCCCCTCGGAGGCAGGGGGATAGGAAGAAATGGGTATATCCTGGCTTTGCTTTCTCTCCTGTTCTGTAGGAAATGAGAGCAAATCACAGGGAAGAAGACTTCAGCCCCACCTCCAAGGATTTTTGTGCTCCTATCCATGCAGGTGCTGTGATGCCTGCACTCCTTACCCTGAGAAGCTTGGGGTTATACTTGGGAGAGGCAGAAAGAATGGGTCCAGGGATCCTCTCTCACATTTGCTGTATTCATAGTCCGGGACTCCAGCAGGCCTTTTTAAGCCTTTGGGAACAAGCATGGTGCAGTAAGTGCTGGCCTCCAATAGCCAGCAGGGGGCAGCACCGAGCCCCATTTGCCCTGAACTTCCTAGGAGTCTCGGAGGTAACTTTCTGTCTGGGCCGCCACACTTTACCAACTCTCAGAGACAGGCCTGGACTCTTCTGAGCGACACCATCTCTGCTTCTGGGCCCCAGAAGAGTGCTCCAGACAGGACAACCCCTGGGAGCATTCTGCCTGAGTGGGGAGGAGGGAGAGGAAAGCATCCCAGGTGACCACAGGCACTCCTGCTGTGGAGCCAGACCAGACCAAAGGAGACCTCTGTCTTTAGTGTGAGGGATTGCCTTGCTGGCAATTAAATATCCAAAACGCTCCTGGGGAGGGGGGGTAGAGGCGGATTTAGCTCAGTTTTTAGGGTCTTCAAAGGCTGTAGGCTTTTGAGGGTCTCAGGACCCATCCATACCCCGCTGAGCCTGGATTTCTTCCCTGTGTGGACAGCAGGCAGGGGAGGGTGACAGGTTCTGAGTGTAAACATTGACTCCAAGTCTGGACTGCAGGCTCTTTCCTCAGTTGGAGGTAGGGCGGCTCTGGCCCTCAAGGAGGCCCCCATGTCTAATAAAAGACTGTGAACCCCTGTGGAGCATGCAATGCTGGCGCTACCCCAGCGCTGTCAGAGGGCAACCAGACCACCTCAGCAGAGACGATGGTGTAATGGCTGGGGTGCGGGAGAAGCTGGGAGAGGGGAGTGCAGGCAGATGGAACAAGGAAGGCTCCCTAGATAGTGTGTCTGTTGCTATAGTTACACATTTAGGGTGGCACACTGTGAATCAGAGAGTGAGATCCAGAGCACTCACATGTCTAAAAAATGCCCGTGTCGTCATGAGACCCTTCCTGCTGGCGCTCTCCTAATTTTGATAGTGTCTCCTCTTCAGAGTGACGAGTCTCTTCCCATCCATCATGACAGTCACAGCCACAGAGGCCCCAGGCTATAACACCACATACCTTTATTTGAATGCTTCTCACCCCGTGTACAACTCTGCAGGGGGTGCCAGTCTCTACATCTTTGGGACCCTTGTACCCAGGAGGCCTGACCTGGGGCCTGCCAGGCCCACTCCTGGGTCTGGACTCCAGACTCTGGTAGAGGGAGACCTCCAGGCACCAGAGGCCTCTCCATTAGCTGTTCCTATGGTATCTTGGTCTTGGGTATCTGAGGAGGGACATCTGGGGTCTGCAGGACCTGGCAGAGGATGTTCTTCTGAAACCTTCTATGTGACCAAGCTGCCAGAAGAGATGTTGGGGAGTCGGGTAGAGGGCCACCTTCACCCTTCTTTGTCCTTCCTCAGGCTCAATTCCCAAGGCTGAGTTCTGCCTAATGCAGCTCTAGAGACTTCCTAGTTTACCCAGAGCCTCAGAACCACCAAATGATGAAGGCAGGGCAGGGGCTGAGTCCTTCCTTTTCTGATGACGAAAAAGGTGCAAAGAGAATGTCTATGTTTACAGTCACTCAAAGCCAAGACTAGACCTGTCCTGTGACCCTTCCCTTCCCTCTGGACCTCAACAGCACAGCACAGCCCAGCACCATCTTTACCAAACTCAACTCACATGCTAGTTATCTTTAGCTGCAAAATTTCACCCAGGTCTGCCTACTGCCTTCCCTCACTACCCACCCCTTTCCAGTGACATTTTGTGCCCGGGAGGCAGATTCTCCCTTCCCAATCTTCTCTTTGCATTGTGCTCTGACTGGCAGCTGAAGGAGTGGGTTCAGACACTCACCTGTCTCCTAGACCCAGTCTCTGCCCATGTTGCTCTTCAGTGTGTGGCAGAGGCTGAAAGAGATCTACAGGTTAGAGCTTGGGGAAGACAGGAGGGAATGGAGAGGTTCAAGGTCAATGAGCCCGAGGGCTCCAGTTCCCAACTAGGGCATCTTCCCACTTAGGAAGTCACACAAAGTGTCCTTGGCCCCTTTCTAGCCCTTGTCTCCTGCTCCAGTTTTCACTCCAAGCCACATCTAGTCCATCTCCAAAGAGGGACTTGCCCTGTCCACTATGGCAACCTTCAGACTCTCACCTTTGACCTCCAACCGACAATCCACAGAGGCCTCCCCTAGTACATTGATGGCCTTGCAAGTATAGACCCCAGAATCAAAGGGGCTGGGTTTCCGGATCTCCAGGGTGCAGACCCCTTGCTCAGAAACTGCGCGGTACTTGGGGTCACCCTGGATGTCCATCTTGTTTTTCATCCAGATGATCTTGGGCTGGAGGTAAGGTCAGATGAGGGATAATGACGTAAGAACACGGGTTGGAACCAGCTTTCAAGAGAAAGTTTCAACCCCGCAACCTCTACCCGCCTCGCCAGCCCAGGACCGCTCACCTTAGGCGACGCTCGGACGCTGCAGAATAGTTGGGTGCTATAGCCAGGCGTGGAGGTGTGGTCAGCCAAGGGCTGGGTGAATGAGGGTGCTTCCGAGAAGTCTCGCTCAACAAACTCTCTAGGTTTGGCAGTAATATCTGGGTTCAGGGGGGACACTGAAGTTAGAGGAGTGCAGGGGGCTTCATAAGACTGGCCTCAAGCCCACACTCTGGGATGCTCAGCCTGGCCAACGTGGAACACCAGAGAAAGGGGAGTGGGTGAGAATACCAGAGCCACAGAGGAGTGTGGCAGAAGGGGCATCCCATTCCATCTCTGTCTTTGAGACCTGGATGGCTTTCCTTTTTGAAACACAAAATTCTTATGGCTGTGCCACACTGGCTGATGTTAAAGAGTGTGGCTTCCCTGGAGAGTGAGATGCTCAGCGGGTAAGAGCCATTGCCACCAAGCTCGACACCATGAGTTCAATCCCGGGACTCACATGGTAGGAGAGAACTGACAAGTCGTCCTTAGACTTTCACATGCACGCGTGCGTGTGAATACACACTCACACACCAATAAATGTAATTTAAATGAATAATGGTTAAGAGTGTGGCTTCCAGGGTCTGTGTGTGTGTGTGTGTGTGTGTGTGTGTGTGTGTGTGTGTGTGGCATGGAGAGGATCTGGGATAGGCAGGGGTTGAGGTCCTGGGGTTTCATATTTGACCCCACCGCTCAGATGCCTGATGGGACAGTAAATACCACAGCAGGTCTTTGTGTGGGGAGGTCTCTGTCTTTATAAACTGCCAGTCTACCTAGCATGTACACCTTCCCCTTTACGCCTGGGGGGCACTGTGCCGGAGACCCCATGGCCACTGTAATGTTATCAGCCACGTGCGGGGCACTGCTCATTTGCATGGCTTTGCTCTGATGTTTGCTGAAACCGATCAGTCATACCGGCTGTTTACACTCACCCCATGTCAGTGTGTACCCACACACAGAGCTGTCGAGTGGGGGTGGGGGTGGGGTGGGGGAAAGGCAGAAAATGTTCCAGCGAGCGGTGTCTAGGGAGAAGCTGACAGGGATGTGGGGACACGGAAGAGGAAGTGGAGACAGATGTTGGCACACCAATCCCGATTCGGTTTTCTGCCCAGGCTCAAAGCCGCTTACCTGTTTTCTGGATGTGAGCCAGCTCCTTGGTAGTGGTGGCTAACTCGCTGAGGCCACACAGGTTTTCCGAGAAGACCCGAAAGGAGTAGGAGTTGCCGATGATGAGGTCTGAGACGGTGCAGGTGGTGGGGTGGTAGCGCTCCAGCACCGTGAACCATTGCTGCAGGGACCTTGGCTGGGTTACACTGGGCTCTTACCCAGTCTGTCATTCCTGCTTACTGTAATCTCCCTTGGGGACGGGGATGCACTGCATGTCCCAGCTTTGGGAAGCTGAGCCATCCAGCACTGGGCCTGAGGAAGTGGGAGAAGGACCTCCTAGGGCGCTCACAGGAACCTCGACTCTGTGGCTGGCAGTGTGCAGCCTCATCACCTGGGCACTATTTAGACATTTGGTCTCCCAGCTCCCTGCCCCAACCACCTGTTTCAGAACCTGCACTTAGATTCCCAGATGGTTTATATTCATAACAAGATAGCTCCAAAGCAGCCTAGTGCAGTGCACCATGCAGACTGAGGTAGAGGGAGGGCAGAGGCTGCCCACAGCCGCACATGGAGTCAGTCAGCGGTGGCTGGCCTGGCCTTCCATCCAGAGCCTCTTAGCGGGATGGACCTTTTTGGCTTGGACCACTTCTTTCCCTATCCCAGCCAGCCTCACCCCTGTCTTTTTGTCTGCCTTCTGCACGGTGTAGCCCAGGAGCTCTGTGTTGCCTGTGTCCTGAGGTGGAGTCCACTCGAGGGCAGCATTGCAACCCCAGACGTCCAGTAGCTTGATGCTGCTCGGGGGCCCAGGCTTCTCTAGGAGCAGGTTATGAAGGGAAGTGAGGGCAGGCAGGCCTCCTGCAGCCTCCACACCCAAGATTTGGCCCTTGCCATGACACCCTCACACACAGTTCCGGGGTGGGAGGTGGGGGGTGACACAATGGTTTTGAGACAGCCTTTTCCCCCTTTGCCCTTGTACCAATCACCAAGATGTCAATGCTGGCCTTGGCTTCCAAGCCTTCCAGGTGCACCGTGAGCTCATAGTGGCCCGAGTCTGCTCGCTGAGCTGAGCGAATAAAGAGGATGGAGTCCTGGTCCCCACTGCGCACGTTTACTCTCTGGCTGTCCAGGGCCTGGCCGTTGTGGGTCCAAGAGGCCTGAGGCTTGGGCTTTCCCTGACAAAGACAGGCTTGGGGTGAGTACAGATCTGTATGAGCACCCCACTCCAGCTGTGCCTGGCATTCCTGCCCTCCTGTTCCCACAGTTGCTGCCCCGAGCCGTGTCCTCGGTGTGTGGCCTGCCTATCTGGGAGCTGCCTATCTGTCTACTCACGGCTGAGCTGTGTGCAAAACTGGGGAAGAGGCAGCCATCAGTATGGGTCCCCTGTGAGTCTCCAGTGAGAATCCTGGAGAATCCTGACATTGCCAAGTCTCCCCTATGCATCAGGCTCTTACCAGTGAGGCACGCCTACCTGGAAGGGAATTTGCAGGTTGACCGGCTCTCCCACATGGCGGATGTAGGTCTGACGAAGGTGTCGGGGAACACGGATCTTGGGGGCTTCTAAGGCAGGAGAAAGGGAAAGCAAGTGTGAGTGCCTGGCTAGACGGGCAGCTCCTACCTACTATATCCCCACTAGCTGGGCTGCCTCTTCTTTGGGAGGGCACAACCTTCAATGCTGAGATCAACAGACCCAAATCCCTTAAGGCCCTTGGGGAACTGAGCGCTCAGAGTAAGCTCTAGAGAGGTCAGGGACTATACAGTGTGAACAGGTTGGTATCTCTGGCACTCCCTTGGCACCTGAACCCTGCCAGGCTGGGATTTGCCTTGAGGTCCAGGCATTCTCAAGCTCCAGATGGGCCTGGATGGCTCACTGTCTCCCCCTGGAGGCAGACAGGCTCTGCACCTGTCACCAGGTGTGGCTGGAGAGGGGAGCAGTGAGCTATACTGCTGATTCAGTGCATGCACCCCAGGAGCCCAGGACTTTCTGAGAATGTGAAACCTCACTGGCTCAAGCCTCCACCTCCAGGCCTGCCTGGAAGCTCAGGCTCTTTGTACAGAAGCTAGAGCAGATACACAAACTTCTTCCTCTGTTGGCCTTTCAGTCTTCCAGTGTCATGGTGGCAAGTCCTTCCCGAAGTCTTAGGTCAGCCTCCTACTCTGTTAGGGAACCCATTCCTGCCTATGGCCTAATCAGGTGCTACTGGACATTCCAAGGGAAACTGCAGCAGCTGCCACTCCTGTCCCTGGGGGATGGTGTGGGGACTGAGCCTAAGCCTCCTAAGCGGCAAACAGGTGGCAGCAGTTGGCCAGAGGCATGTCGGGAGATGTGGTGAGAAGGAACACTGTGTCTCCAAGGATTAGCTGAGCAGGCACTTGGCTGGGGAGATCATGGTTTGGAATGCTCCAGGGACAGCTCCAGGAGGCTAGGAATGCCTGGCAGCTCCAGGTGGCCAAGGAAGGGACAGCTGAGCAGACCAAGGATCCTGGACAAGGCCCATACCCTGCCCTGCCCTGCCCAGCCCATGAGAGGTCTGGCTGTTCATAGCCCGTTCATAGCCTCCTCCCCACTTTCTCTCCAGGAAATCCCCTTCTCTCCTGCCAGAGGAATTTTAATGGCAAAGTAGGTGAGGAGTCTGGCTTGCTTCTTCAACACCAAGGCTCAGAGGCATCTCAGAGGCTGAGCTTCTCGGGGCCCCAGGGGAGGGTCTGGGACTCTGCCAACCAGGCCGGAGTCAGCACAGACATTCTGCTGCTTATGTGTGTGTGTGTGGGGGGGGTGCTATCTCACCCAGATAATATCCTGGCTTTTGAAAACCACCAGAGCAGATGTCCAACAGCTCCGTGTCTAAGAACAGTCCTGTGTGGGCATCTGAGACTACTGAAAGACTGCGTGACTCTGTGGGAGTGCCTGGGCTCCTTGGGATCTTCCAGGTTGGATAAGCTATGGCAGCCTTTGGTTCTGGTCTCCTGTGTCTTTAGACTGTAAAGCAGCATATTTCCTTGAATCCAAATTTGACTCCTCCTATGGCTGAGATGCCCTCTCTTCCTAGAGGCCTTGACTAGAAAAAATAGGGTTTTATCTCCGACCTCCATCCATCCCTCAAGAAACAAGAAGGAAGATGGAGAAGGCCTCAGACCATCTGCTTGCCCATGTCTCTCTTCACCCTGGGGCCCTGCACTGTCCCCAGAGACCTGAGATCAGACCAAATGACTCACTGTCATTAACAATCTGAAACTTGATCAGCTTTGGGAGCGGAATCAGGGAAGGGCGAAGTCTAGTACACCCTGCAAATAGAAATATTAGCAACAGGGACAGCAGCTGGCCTCTGGGTCCTCACAGGGGCACTGCCCTTGGGATGAAGGAGCCGTCATGGTCCCTTTGCACAGCCCATTTTTCTTTCCCTTAGAGCCAGGGTACAGGGGGCAAGCAGGCCTCCCCTGTGTTCCAGATTCTCTAGAGAGCCTGGAACCCAGGTTTGAGAAAATAGAAAATGGACTTCCATGGCTTTAGAGATTAGGATTAGGAAGAAGTAAGAATGGATGGCTTCTAGCACTGGGAGCCCTGAGCTTCATCCCTGGGCAGCGGGAAGCTGCTCCCTGATGGTTGGGGGGCTGGACCATTCAGGGAAGTGGCTCCCTTGACCTTCTTCTTGCTGTTGAAGAACCTGAAGCTTTCACAAGGCAAGACACGTTAGCATGTGGCTTGTGCATGTGAGTGTGAGAGGGGAGAAATGGCTGCCTTGGTTCCATTGACCATGGCCTCAGTTTCCCTATTACATCCAGTCTGTGATCGAGAGGCGAGGAGGGTCTTTACCAATGATCTCTTGGATGTGGATGGGCTGGTCCAGCACGGCTGGGGGGCCTGCCCCCGCAGAGCTCACTGCAGTCACACGCACGAAGAACTTGTCTCCAAGGGCCAGGTTTCGAACCGTCTGCTGGGTCACCATCACAGGCCGGGGATTCACAGGCACCCATTCTGAGGCTGAGGGCAGTGGGGAATGCCTGGGTCTGAGTGATGTGGCAGGGGCAATCTTCTCATGGGGGGGTCCCTTTTAAAGGGAGACTTACAGAAGCTGACCTCGCTATTGGGTAATAGTCTCTCATGCCCCCTTCCCTGACTTTGTAACTCCAAAGATGGCTGGCGCTAGAGCTCTGGGCTGGTGGCTAGAGCTAGGGATGCAGAAGGCAGAGAAGGCTGGGTACATTCACCAAATGACACACAGCAAGATGGGGGCAGACAGAGGCTGTCGGTGTGGGGAGGTTACACTTCTCCTAACTGTCCTCACTCTTTCCTGTCACAGTCCCCTCCTTTGTATCATCCCCACGTTCTGCCTACTGAGTTAATGACCCCTGAAAAAGTCCTCTGAGCTATAGAATCTCCTTCTTGTCAGATCAGGGTTCCCCACCCCTCTAGTCCTCAGAGGCTTCCTGGAGCTGGAGGGTGGGAGGCCTCCCAAGAGGTGGAAGTCTCTGTGTCTTCAGAGGTCCCTATGGAGCAGGCGGTGGTAGCCAGGCAGCTATAGCCACTGCTTGCTCCTTCTGCCTTCCTATGCCTTGGACTGACCCATCTCAGGGACTGTGCTTGTCCATGCTGCTCTAGCCCCCCTCAGCAGGGCGGAAGCTGGACTCAGCCCTTTGCGCTCACCTCCCTGGCGGCAGAACTCCAACACATAGCCTTGAAGCCCCAGTTTCCCCAGCTTCTCGGGGGGCTCCCAGCTTACAGTCAAGGAATTGTGGCTCACGTCCTCCAGGGTCAGCCGCAGTGGGGCACTGGGGCCATCTGAGGGTGGGGGAGAGCAGGGTGAGATGGAGAGCCCCCCGCATACCTGCCTCCCTTCTCCACCTGGACGCCCTCTAGTCACCTTCATGTGGAGGTTCAGGCTTAGTGGTGGCTGGTATGGCGGGGGCTTCAGGGACTGCAGGGTCCTGTGCCTGAGATCCAGGCTTCTGTGGCTCTGAAGCCTGCTCTTGCCCAGTGGACTCTGATGCTGCCACCTCTCCAGAGAGCTCTGTGGGTGCCTTGGCTGGCTCAGGCACTGTCTCCTCTGAGGCAGAAGCCTCAGAGGCAGTTTTTCCTGTCATTTCTGAGCTGGCTGAGGGGTCAGGCAGGAGTGTTTAAGGGTCAGCAGCAGGTCTGGCCCTCCAGGCTAGGTCCAGGCTTATATAGGCAGGGGCTGCCCCACCCCCAGCAAACCATTCCCAGCTGTGGGGTCAGGTCAGGCAGGGGGACAGGGGGGCAGGGAGCACCCACGCCAGGAATAGCTCTGGGGGAGGAACCACAAGGGCCCCTTGAGGAGTTTGCTACCTCGCCATCACCCCAGCTAGACCTCACAGCCAGGGAGCCAGTGCCCAGATCAGGGAGGGCATAGATAGGTGAGCTGGGACATCACAGGGCCCCTCAGAGGTTGAATAATGAGACCTTCCATCTGGAAAAGAGGATAAAGTCAATTCCATGAGTCTGGTCTTCTCAGGGCCCCCTCGGGCCTGAGTCTCGTGGGAGTGGAGCCTGGAATTAAGAATACTTGAACCATATTTTCCCAGGAGCACCCCCACTTTTATCTTCTCACTCTGCCTTGATCTCATAGTCTCTGGGGACTCTCATGTATACTGTGAGAGGCCAAGGACCCCACAGAGGTGAGAAGGGAGATGCTCAGGTGAGGCTGGCCCAAGGCCAGTGTGAATCCTAGGAAAGGGGACCATCTTGGTTAGTTTTCAGCTGCTGGAATATCATGCCACAGGCTGTGTGGATTATAGACAATGGAGGGTGGTTTTTCTCAAGGCTCTGGAGGTTGAGAAGTCTAAGACCATGGCCCCTGCATCCAGTGAAGAGCTTTGTGTGTCAGAACACAGAGAATGGGCTCGCCAGACAGGAAAATGGACTCAACACTTGCTTTCTATCTAGTTCCCACTCTGGAACTAATGAACACATTCCCTTAATAATGATATTAAACAACTTACAAGGGAAGTATACTGTGGCCTAATCACTTTTATAAAAGTCCCCATGTCTTTATACTGTTAGTGACTTAGAGGAACTTTAGAGGGAACATTCCAACCACAGCAGGGGCCAACTCTCCCCACCCCATCTCCTGTGGGAAGACTGGAAAGCCTCTGTTTTCACTAATGCCCAGAACTCAGTTTCCCATAGCTTACCGAGAACCCTCACCCTTGAGGATAAGACCGGCAAACTTGAATCTCCTAAACCTCTTCAAAAAGGAACCTAGGCACAGACTTTCCTAGTGTGGGGAATGAGGCAGGTTGAGCCAAATTCCTAGTCACTGATCTATTTATTCAAGAAGAGGTTAAGATTGGTAATAATTTGAAATCCAGAAAGTACCGAGTGTCAGGAGTAGGAAGAACAGTCAAATTTTTCTGTGGGTGGGAGTGTGGATCGGAGCTTTGAAACAATTCATCAGGGAACTGGTGGCAATGACAGTGTGCCTAAGCGGTGGCTCTGGGCACCCGGCGTTCGGACTCCCAAGACACACGTTGAGACTATTTGTGGACGTGTCACTTGTAGCAGTGCAAGGCTCAGGAGACTGTCTTTGTACAGGGGATGGGTAAACACCTGAGTGTTTATGTCGTTCTAAAACAGAAGCCAAATGACCTCACAGACCAAAGGGCGAATCACAGAAACACCATGATTGTTTCGTCCTTGAAATCCAAACCCAGAGCCACATGAATTCTCATCTCCAAAGTGCATTTACAGATGGTAAGCCAAATAAAAGGAGGGTAAGGCCAAGCGTAGCCTAAAATGACAGCCTCTGGGTGAGGGGACAGGATGCATGTGAGAGTAGAGGTTTCAGAGTCTCATTGAAGTCTCCCCTTCAGTCTGTAGAAGCTCTTACATGAGATGAACATCCCTTGCACTCTCTTAAGCAGGCATGGTGTATTCTACAATTCAGGAATTAATGAACGTCTAATTTATTCTGGGCTGTCGATAGCACTCTGGCTCTCCCCCTTCTTGAGGACAGGAGCACAGCAGTATGGCTGTCTCTCAGTCCCAACTGTTTTTTGCGTGGAGTGTCAGTGAAGGGCCAGAGGAGCCTCTGGGTCCAGCTCTGCCTGGGTGTCCATGTCCTCTGTGAGGTGGCTCAGTGTTGTGCTGGGTAGGGAGAACTGATCTCCACACTGGCTTCTGACTCTGTAGCTATAAGCGAATGTGACTAACTCGACTAACTCTGCAGGACCCTGAGCCAGCCCTGAGAACCTGTCCCAAACTGGGAGAAGGGGGGTCTCTGGGGGCAGGGGCGCTTCCTAGGAGAGCTCACAGCCCTGAGATTTTAAAGACCTTGTGTGGTAGGGTGGACAATGGGCAGGAGACTGCTTGGCCCACTAGCTAGCATGAAATGCCAGGTATCCTCTACCCCTAAGACTCTGGCCCAGCACCCTGCCTTTAGCAGAGTGGTAACCTTGGAATCAGCTGCATGTGCCTGGCTCCAGCTGGTTCAGATTTCAGGGTAGCAGGATTGGCTTGGTCTCTTTAGAAGTCAACACAGAGTTACTGGCATCTAGCCAACTAATGATTAGCCCAAGGCAGATAATCCAAATGTCAAGGAGCCACAGATAAAATCCCAGTACGTTTAGAATGCATCTTCTCCAGACTCCCTGAATAGGTTCATGTCTGGGCTCTCAAGGAGCCACAGATAAAATCCCAGTACGTTTAGAATGCATCTTCTCCAGGCTCCCTGAATAGATTCATGTCTGGGCTCCTGGGAACTCACAGGACCCTGAGGGAATGGCTCCCTCCGCACAAAGGCTGTAAAACTGGCTGCTCTTTTGAGCCAATACTCTCCCATCTTCCTCCCCTGCAGTCTCAGGCCAGATTGAACAGCAAAGCTTTGATCTCTTCAGGAGCTGAGGGAACAGTGAGAAGGGGGAGTGAGCACAAGGACAGAGCTGTGTGCAAGGACAGCACCAGACTGTTGACAGCTTTCAATCCAGCAGTTGGGTTTAAGATCCAGACTGCCTTTAAGATAGCAAACTATGGGTCACTTAGGAGTATGAGGCCAGAGAGACCTTAGCCCTGGATAGCAGGAAGGGTGCATGATAGGGCGCTTCCTTTCTGGTCTAATATGCTGGGTCCCTGGGCTTTCTAACCCTATCCTGGAGTATCTTTACCACCTTTTAGAGCAGGGGTTCTCTACCTTCCCAGCGCTGCGACCTTTAATACAGGTTCTTATGTTGTGGTGACCCCAACCAGAAAATTATTTTGTTGCTACTTTATACCTGTAATTTTGCTACCGTTATGAGTCATAGTGTAAATATCTGATATGTAGGATATCTGGTATTTGACCCCCCCAAAGGTTGAGACCCACAGCTTGAGAACCCTATTCTAGAGGGTCAGAAGAAATGGACTGGGTTAATAGTTTTCTTTCCAGACCCTGCAATAGTCTCTTTCCATAAGGGCTGTAGTTTGGAAGTCTGCTAGACAATGGCTTCCACATCTGGATTGCAGTCAGTCATGCTTAGGCAAAGCTTAAGTTTCCACCCAATCTAAGGATCCCACTTTCCACTGAGGCTCCTCAGAGTCCAGCTCGGGGCATCAAGACCTCCCTACTATAAGCTCTGATCCCCATGTCTTGGAGAGAGGGATCCAGGAAAGATAGGGGAGATGAGTGCACGGTCCAGCGTACCCATAGAGACTGCAGCCAGTACAACACACTGGTAAGCTCCTGAGCTTTATTGAGCAGCTGTGGAATTAGGGAAAGGGAAGTGGGTTAGAGACACGATTATATTCTTAAGTAAAGGGTTCAAGTTGGGCTTTGCAGAGAGTATAATTAGTATAGCCACTGCATCTTGTAAGATGTTTGTCTACTTGATGGCATAACTTGCCAAAACAGTGTCCTTTGGTCAGGAGAGCTGGGGGGAAAGGTAGTTGAAGAAATTCTTTTGTGCTGGGCTTAAGAATCTGAGAATTTCCCTTCATTAGCAAGGATTTACTGAATCTATACCTCACACTGTGACTCTCACAACCCCACAGTCCCACCCTACTTCTTTGTTCATCAAGGCTAAGTCCAAATCTCAATACCCTGGCCCCTACACAGGGCTCAGCTGGGCAGGACGTAGCATTGCAGGTGACCAGTGACTTCTGGCCAGAGGGTGTGGGGTTCCATGTGGGAAAGGAACAGCTAAGCCGTAGCAAGTGCCTCCTTGATGGCATTGGTGAGCGGGAAGCGTAGGTTCTGCCCACAGAAGGAGCCTCTGAAGTCATCCAAATCCAGTGCCCATACCATGGCTCCTGCCAGCTGCTTGCTTTTCAGGTACTGCACCTGGTGGAGAAGGTCCAGAACAGGTAGAGTTGGCTCTCTGGGTGAGCTGTGGGGAAACTGTGCTCTGGGGCCTTTCCCCAGGGTACACCACACATCCAAGCTCAGCCTCAAGGCAGGAGATCAAGTCTAGCTGCTTTGGAACTGGCTTTCTTTGTTCTGAGGTGTGGCTTCGGGGAAACCTACCTTGTTTTTGACACTCTCCTGGTCATCATACCCCACCCACTGGTTGCCCTTGGTAGCATAGGGAACCTGCTGGCCAAGGATCCTATGTACTTCAGCTCCTCTGAGGAAGTCACAGATCTGAGAAAGAGAACAGGGCAGGGTGGCATGGGAGGCTTGTCAGGCCACTAGAAGTCATCCTTCAGTCTGTAGCTTCCCTCTTCTGAAGCTACAGGCTGCAGGCTTCATGCAAATTTCTAAAAAAATAGATGCAAATATCCCCAGAGTTCAACTGCTATTGCTCAAGGGCTTTAGAGATCTGACAGCCTCCTCCATCTTAAACAGGGATGTGAGGAAGTTGAGCTGACTTCCAGACCACTTGGAGCATCAGAGGCCTAGATGAAACATCCACAGAGACTCTTGACTATTGCTTTTCCTGGACTGGAATGAAGGCCCCAGGTCTGAGGCCAGAGGAATCTAGGAGCTTGGTGCCTGCTGGAGGCTTTCAGGAATAAAAGGCTTAAGCTCCCCATTCCTCTTCCTAGGGAACACTCAGGCAAATGAGCATGTTTTTATTCCCAAAGGAGAAAGTGTGTGTGGTGAGGGAGGTCCCTCTTCCCAGGGGTATCCTGAGAAGAAACATCATTACCTCATAGTAGGCAAGGGTCCCTTCTTCCTTGGTGAACGGGCCTGGTAATCCTGGCCCAGAGATTGGTGCTCCTACCCTCGTCTCAGAAGAGGCCAGGGTGAAACTCTTCCCAAAGGTGGGGATCCCCATCACTAGCTTGCTGGCCGGGGCTCCCAGTCTTAGCATGTACCCCACAGCGTAGTCCTGGGTTAGGGCGGAGAGAGCAGGACGTTAGCCAGCACATAGAGCCGTTAGTGTGCACATAGGGTTGTACAGTTAATACTGCTGCCTTGACGGTGCACTGACAGTTATATGGTGCGACTGGGAATCCCCACCCCTCTGGGAACCGATAATGCCAGTTACAAACGACTTTTAAAGGTTCGTTCTTGAAAAGCTCCTTGTAGGCACAAGAAGGGGTTATTAATGTGTGACAGACACAGAAATTAGCTGCCTGGCTCAGGATGCACAGCGAGTAAATGACAGGCTAAAGCTAGACTCCCCTCATCCCCAGCCTCTCTTCACTCTGCCCACTCCTGCCACCACTCAGTCTATGTGCTGCAAGACTTTCCTCAGTTTCTCAATCTGTGAAATGACTTTTATAACTTATTTTATAAGAAACGCACCAAAAAAGAGAAGGGTGAGCACAGGTACCCCGGCGGGGAAGAGGGCTTTGGCACCCCCTCCCACGGTCCTCCCAGGAACCCACCACATTGCTGAATCTGTCATTTCTATTGTCCGCTTGGCCTCGGAAGAGGGGGCTGTGATGTCCTGTGGCTTGGCGCCAGGCTCCATGGAAATCGTAGGTCATGAGATTAATAAAATCCAGGTGTCTGAGAAAAGGAGGTGAGGTGGGAAATTAGAGACAACCTTGATTTCACAGCCATGACCAGCGGGATGTGGAAAGCCGGCATCTGAGAAACAGAGCATTGACCCAAAGCCCAGTAGCTTCAAAGACTGCTATCCTGACTACTGGCCTATTTCTCTCGAGCCACACCCAGGTGGCTCTTGTTGGTACCTTCAGGGTGAGAATGGGCTAATCTGTGAGGCTCCCAGCACACACGTGCACACACACACACACACACACACACACACACCACGCACACGTACGAACACATACACACATGCACAAGTGCACACACACATTCGGGAACAGATGAACACACACGAATACACACGGGCATACACACATTCACAGGAGCTCTCTGCCTCACTTCACCCTCCACTCCTGGCACACTGGTCTTGGCAAAAGCCAGTTAAAAGTACCATTGACAGAGTGTGGAAGGAGCAGCGCCAAAGGCTGGCTCGGCCCACATTCGCTCATGGGGAGGGAGTGCTCAGCAGTCCTACACGGAAGGCACTGGAGACATAAGGAGGGGTCTGAGCTTTCCAGAGTCAGCACAAAAGAGTGTGCCACCTCTTTCCCATCCACCACTGAAAGCAGCAGATTAGCTATGCCCCTAAGGTTCCAGAGGAGAGTGAACATCCTTGCTCCTTCCTCCTGGGTTTCACATGGACTTGCCTGTGCCCTTGGAAGAGATGCCACTTGGATATTGGTTGTTTGAAGTCACGTGTAAGGAGAAGGGAGAGAGCACCCTGGAATGGTGGCACAGTGTATAATTCTTTCTACTACCTCTTCCAAACCCATATCATTCCAAATTAAGAGGAAGCAGAGGGCTCATTGTGGCCCATTTAACCAATGGGAAACTGGGTCAGAGATGGGGGAGACTTGCCAAAGTTGGAACTCCTGAGTCTTCATGAGATGCTAGGGCAAGGTGGGAAAAGTGTGGCCTGTGGAGGCTCCTGAGGGGCTGCCATGGCAGGGGACTCACTGGGATATCTGGGCGATGTCATAGCCATTGTCAAGGGCCACCTTCCCTGCAGACACAGCTGCGCTGAGCAGGAGTTTCTCTGTTCCAGGTTGGACTTCCTTTGTGAATTCCGCCCTTAGTTCCTGGTTGGGAGGAAGGCAGGTAAGCAAGAAGGGCCAGGCACGTGACCACCTTGCTGAACTTCGCATCTGCTGTGATCACTGTCCTGCCTGGGACTCAGGCAGAGTGAGTGGTCTGCCGCAGCCCCATCCTCAGGACACCTCGTGCTTTCACTAAGGATGATCTGAGGGCTGGGGAATAGCTTAGTCTGTCAAGTCTAGGGACCTGAGTTTGACCCCAGAACCTGTATGATGAGAATACGAAGCCAGGCATAATGGTGCATGCTTGTAATTCCATCACTGGGGAAGCAGAGGCGGAGAGATTCCTGGGGTTCACTGGCCAGCCAGCCTAGTCTATTGGGTAAGTTCCAGGCCAAAGAGAACCTTTATCTCAAAAGAGCAAAACAAGGTGGATAGTGCCTGAGGAATGACACCGGAGGTTGGCCTCCACACATATCTTGCACATATGTGCATGCACCCTTATATGTGCACATCCACCCCCCACACACTCAAACGTGCATACATATATGCATACACAATACAGTTTGGCCCAACATTATTCTGAAGTCCCATGCATACCCATTAGCAGTTAATGACTCTCTGTCCTGGAGGGGTCATCATATGGCAGGTGATGACCTTGGAAGACATGTGCCTTTTAGTCTGCACTTGGTTTTACATGAAATTACAAGTTCAAGGAGATCCACCATGGCACTGTAGACAATTCTTCTACACCATCTCTCTGACTCTAGAGATGCTTGGGCCCTCAGATTGAGCTAAGTACATAGCACATGTTGGAGAGCTGGTGGCATCAGTTTGGGACTGAACAATAACAACGGACACCTCGTTAAGCGGGCAGTAGGTAATGTAGAATGGGTGACCTGCTCAGCCACAAGCTTTGGCCTTTCAGGATGCTGCCCCACCTCCCACAATGGTTATAGCAAGCGCTGAAGCCCTCATGCTCATTCCTGGGAGGTTCCTGGGTGAAGCGAGCTTCACTGGCCCACATGATGACGCTCTCCTCCCCACCTCTGCCGTCTTCCAAGCACCTTGATGAGGGTGGTAAGATGCTGCTTGTCTTTTGGGCCGGGATAGAGCCAGGCGATATCCAGCCCGTCAAAGCCATGGGTCCGCAGAAATGGGGCTACTGACTTGACGAAAGTGCTGCGCATATTAGTATTGGAGGCAATCCTGGAAAATCTAGAACAGAATCACCCCACAGAGAGCTTGGCACTCTTGTGCCAGGGACCCTGGCCCTACAACGGGGTTTCCAGGGCTTGGGATCAGGGGACCTAAACTGACAGATCTAGGAAAGCCTTCTACCAACAGCACCCAGTCTGGGAACTTAGAAAGTTGGGGGAGGACAGGCAGTCCTAGTGTCCCAGACTGGCCTGCTGTTTTGAGGAGGGTACATCCTGACTTGCCCCTTCCTGTCTGTAAAATAGTAACAGTAACACGTGGTGTTGTGGGGAAGATAACAGCAGGGAAGACTCCTGGTGGTCATGCAGCCCCTAAAGGAACAGGGCTCCAGCACAGTGAGCGCCCAATAAGCTGGAGCTGTTATGGCCACTCCAGCCTGCTGCCCTGGCTCTGCTCTGACTACTCCAAGGCCTCTTTAACAGTCTCAGCCCACCCCCTCCAGTGCTTCCTTCCTACCCCTCCCAGCCTTTAGGGCAGTAACCAGGCCGTTGTTTTCATACCTGAGATGTAGTAAAAAGAACTCTGGAAGAGTTGGGCATACTGGCAGATGCCTATAATCCCAGCCCTTTTGGGGTAGTGGGGCTTAAGACAGGAGAACTGCCCAAAATTTGAGGCTAGCCTGGACTACATAGTAAATTCAAGGCAAACCTGGCAACTTATCAAGACTGTTTTTCAGAAAATAAATAAACAAACAAACAAACAAACAAATAAATAAAGCATTGGGGGAATCAAATATCTACCTTATGATTTTTGAAAAGCTCCTCTCTGGCCCTGGTTTTTCAAACATTGCAAGGCAACCACTCCAGAGGCCTCTGTGCTCTGCTAGTCTGGCAAGCCTCGACTCTGCTCCATCCTGCCCCAGCAATGAATCCTACCTTTCTGAGCCAAAGGTCCATCCTCCAACAGACAAAAGGGTCTTCAGGTTGGGGTTTCTGTGGAGCAGGACAGGGGGAGAGCAGGGGTGGAGTGAAGCTGCCACAGGGCTGGGGACCCCATGCCTGCAGACCGTACAAGGATTCTTGTTTGCAGGTGCCTGCCCCTGACACTGGTGTGCCAGGCAGCACAGCCTCCATGATGCTGACTCTGAGGTTCCCCACAGTGCGGAAGCCAAGGAGGGAGACGGGGCTCCCAAGTGGCACCATGCTCCACAGAGCTTCTGTGGGGATGAGAGAGGCCCCTTCCCTGGGCCTAGGGCAATGCTTCCTGTCACCTTGTCACCATCTCAACACAGCCCACAGCCACCCAGGATATCCTCTCACTGAAGGCAAGGTTCTCTGGCTATCCTCCCCCGGGAGGGTCCTCGGGCCACTGCTCGTCTGGACCAAGCTGTCCTACTCTAGGACCAAGCTGTCCTACTCTAGGACCAGCCCAGAAACCTGTCCCTTCTCCCCTTTCCTGGTCAGCGTGTGACCCAACCTGGTTTTAAGTGAATTCAGTGTGCCATAGAGCGTTACGTCATTCCATTCCCATGTGTCAATCTCATTGTTGCTGATGTTGGCAAAGCTGTAGATGATGTGGGTGCATAGGAACCGGTCGATGGCATCTGGGAAGCAGCTCCCATCGCCTTCCCGGTACTGGGACCAGTTGGTGTAGTAGCAGACCAGCTTGTAGGCAGAGCCTGAAGGAGAAATGTGGGGTGGGACTGAGCACCAGTGTGCTGTGTAGGTGTGGGCCAGGGGGTGGGGACAGATGCTGAACAAAATGAAAAATCTTCAAGGAAAGGAGCTGGCCAGCTTCTCCTTCCTGACACAAGCTGATGACTCAGTCCAAGGACTGAGGACTTCCTGGAGGCAGTGGCTTCCAATAAGGACAGAGGCTGGGCTGTGCCATCCGGTGTCAAAGGATGCCCTGCCTGCAGGACCTGCCCTGTGGGGGAAGGAGAGCTCTCTGATTAAAGAATGGTTTTGTGGGTCTCTTCTCTGTCTCCAGGTGGGAGTGACCCTGCCTGGTAACCCACCCAGGATGACAGTCCTCAAGCTGTGGCTCATTATCACAGGGGCTAGAAAATTCTTCCTTTGTTCTAATCCTAATTCCTCCTATGTAAATGAAATCCTTTTTAGCCACTTGGTCATGGGTCATAGATCCCTGTGGCTCCTGAAAGTTGTCCCCTAGGACAGTTTGTGGAAGTTTTCACTGACTCTGAGTCTTTTAAAGTTTGTTGTTTAAAAAAAAAAAAAAAGCTCAAATAAATGGAAGAGTGGAGACCAAAACAATAAATATACATAAGTCCATCACCTTGCCCTAACAGGTATTGCCAAGCCCTGTGAGTCTTAGTAGAAACTGGAAGAGTATTCTTGCATGCTAAGACCTCCTCCAGGAGGGGGCGGGGGTGGGTACTCACAGCGCTGGAGCAGCAGCAGGACCGCAAAGCCTGTGGGGAAATCGAGGGTCAGACTTGATGGCAGGGGAGGGGCAGCTGCTCTTTCTGTGCCCCCTCCCCAGGTACCATCCTCCTTTCCTTCCTCTCTTTCAAGTCCTGCTCTCCTCACCTGCTCCCCTTCCCCCTGTCCCCCTCACTCCTCCCAGGCAGGAGGCTGAGCCCAATGTGCAGTAGATCTTTGGGTAGTCTGAGCCCTTTCTTTAGCCTGAAAATCTACATCCCCACCTGGCCCAGCCCAGAGACCTGTCAGCGCCACCCTCATGTGCATCCTGGCTTCGGCAGAGCTGACCATGCTGGCCTCTCCTAGTACCCAGCTTCCTGTTCGGGGCCTCTTCCCCAGGCTCACACTTCTTCTTATACCCATCCTACTCCACTCCCCCTTACCCCAAACAATCGTCCTTACAGGAAACCGAGCTGTGGGTAGGCCCAATTGCTGGCGAGTGGAGGCGGAGTGCCAGAGCAGGATTGGGAAACCCCGGAGTTTTGAAAGCCTTGGGCCAAGTTTTGCAGTACCTGCCAGCTGAAGAGCCATGGGGGTGACAGTCGAGGACCTCCCTGGGAGTGACAGTCACATCCCCAAAACCTTCCTACCCTGTCTTCTCTTCCTGTCACTTGCTTCTTGCCAGCAGTCTCCCGGCTTTCCTGGCAGCTCCTGTCTGCAGCTCCAGCCTAAAGCAGGCACAATCGGGTTATGTAAGCCATAGTACCCAAACAAGGCCACCATTATATTGTCTGGCCTCACCTCAGACTTTCTCTGTTTCCTGGCAGTTTCCATACCTGGCCAGAGTCTAGGTGAGGACCAGAGAACCTTGGCGCTGGGGGGGGGGGGGGGGGTCCCTACATCCCTTCTTTTAGCAATTGCTGATTATTGAATCTGGGAATTTGGGACAGGAGAGAGAAATCCCTGAGAAGGCCCTCATCCCTCTGGCTGCCTCCCCTCTTTTAAATGCCAGTGCAGATGAGCACACAAGGCTCTGCTGTAAGCCTCACACTATGGTGGATTCTCCTGGGAGCAGCAGCAGCAGGTTCTCAGATCAATATTGCCTCTCTTCTCGGAGATGCTTTGGGACCCCAAACTCAATGAGGCATCCCCACTCTGAATCCTACAGTGGCTTCCAGGGCTTTTAGTGAACGAAGGATCTCAGGTGAAGCAAGTGCTCAGCTCTTCGAGGCATGGCTTCTGTCCTCTGCACTAACAGAAGATGGTTCATTGCTGTTTCTCCAAGACAAGGCACATGATGTAGCTCGGGCTGGCCTCAAACTAACATCCCTCCTGCTTTAGTGTCCTGAGTGCTGGGATTACTGCTGTGCACTACCGTGTTCACTTAAATGACAGCAGCAACAAAGGAACAAAAAACCCTCACAAAATCCAAAAGATTTAATGACGGCAAAAACAAACAAACCCCGCTGAACAAAAACAAAAATATGTCTTAGGGGAACTGTGTGCTTTGGTCCCTGTTCATGAACACCGTTGTGTGTCTGTGTGTAGTGTGTATGTATGTGGTATGTGTGTATATGTGTGTTGGGAGGGGGAACCCCAAGATCCAGGGCAATTCCATCCTTTGCAGACCATGTATAACACACAACTAGCCGCTAGTGAGTGCAAAGTTCACAACTCAGGAGCCAGAACGGATCAGAGACGGGGCTTCCTAGCCAAGTCCCCTTGTTTTTATAACTCTGCTGGGAAGCAGAGCTGGCCATTATCAGTCAGCTCTCTGAGGTCTTCTGGTTCTGCCTGACTAGAAGTCCCTGGCAGGCATGGAGCTCCTCCAGTGTTGGCCTTTAGCAGCTTTGGGGTCTCTCAGCATGGGACAGTGCAGTGACAGTGGTGGCAGCGGGCAGCAAAAGCAGCAGTGGACCCTTCTAGACTACAGCTCTCCTCCAGGACTAGCGCCCTCACCCACAGGTATTGCAGCCCTTGTGCCAACCCATGGGTCCCCGAGCCTTTGGAAGCAGCAGGCAGCATCACACCTTCCAGGGAGGCCTGGGCGTCAGGACTCCTCAGCTGTTCACAGCAGTTAGTGTTTCACTTCCTGGTCTGGGTATCTGAGACCCTTGACTCCACAGGCTTAACAGCTCTTTGGAACCTTCCCAGTGACCAAGGCCTGTAGTGTCTTTTCTCTGGCCCTTGACAACCTTCAGCCCCAGCTCTCCATCTCCCCTATTTCCACCATCTCCTGCCCTGGCTACTCTCTCACACTTCAGCTGTCTTTACTTCAGTGGTTGGGTAGTCGGCCATTCTTCCGTTAGGCAGCTAGCTGCCTTCCTACTTCTTGAGCTAGCCTGCTGCCTGCCCTCATGGCTGCTGCTGCCCCTCAGCCCCCCTGTTTCTGCCACTCTGCTGTCTGTGGGTGCTTTTTTCTTGTGTCACCAGCTCAGCCCACACTACTAAAAGTAGAGAAGAGAAGAACTCCCAAGAGAAGCTTTTTATTGGGTCTAAAGAATGGCAGGCTGTCTCCCAGCCAAGCCACACAGATGGGCAGATTAGAGTGTTTGGAGCAATCACAATGCATCTCATGTGCAGTGCGGATTTATGATTTCACTAAAAAAAAAAAAACAATAATCCTTCAGCTAGGCCAGGAGAGGAAGTACTCTCTTCTGGAAGGTGGAGTTGGTTGACTGGTCATCTAGAGTTTACCAAGGCAAAAATGTCTGATACAAACTGTTTGAAACAGTTCTGGCTGACACTGGCCTTCAGGAGGCAGTGCACTTTATCATGGTGCCTGTAAAGGAGCCAGAATGGCTGGTGCGAGCAAAAATGTAGACCAGCTTTCTTATTTGTTTATTTATTTATCTGTTTGTTTGTATAGGATATCACTGTGTGGCCCTGGCTGTCCTGGAACTTACTATATAGACCAGGCTGGCCTTGAACTCAGAGACACTCCTGCCTTTGCTTCCTGAGAGCTGGGATTAAAGGCATTGCCACTCTCCTTGAGGCTGGCTGGCTTTTAGACTGACAGTCTTTTTGCTCAAGGTAGCTGGGACAAAAAGGGGAAACCCAACAGCTGCTAATTAGGGAGTCATAGCGCCCTTTTCCTTAATATCTTTGCTTATTTGCAGGAGAATTAGCATTAGGAGGGGTGCTACAATAAGGATTAATCACTAACACAAGAACTGATTTTAAGCTCATTAAAGATGCTTTAACAGTGCTTAACATTTGCCCAGCACCCCAGGGACAGGCAGCTTCCCTTCCCTCCTCTGTCTTAGTCACCCTCCCTTTCTCTCAAAGCTTCCAGCCCCTGCCGTATGCGTAAGATAACTAGACAAACAGGGCCTGGTCCTGAATTAGACTCTGGGTGGCAAAGCTCATGACAGGCTTCTTTAAGGTGACAGGCTTCTTTTGAACCAAAGATGATTGAACGCAATGGTAGCCACTGAGGTGTGTCTCCTGACTGGGGCATTTCGAGGAAGATTGCCTCCCATTTCTGATGAAGACAGTACAGAGTAGCCCAACAGGGCTCAGGATGTGAAGAAAAAGCTGTTTGTTTTCATATTTTTCCTGTTAGAAGTTCTCTAGAGGGTTTGGATTGCTGTAAGCCTTCTGGTCCTGTGAGCCCTAAAGCTCATTTTATTAATTCCATATATTCTGCATGAAGGTAACATTGTCACAGGGCTCCCCGGGAGGACTATCTCAGCAACACTTTCTTACAAAGGGTCCCATGGCTTAGCACGTCTTATTTCATCTCACACCACATTCCACTCACTAAACTATTTCTAGCATTTTCTTTCAGAGTGTTGTGTGTGTCTTCCACCACAGGGCCTTTGCATATGCTGTGCACAATATCCACAAAGGGCTGGAGACTCTGTGATATAGTCAGCTGCCAGAGTCTCCTGGACTCCACCTCAGAAACTGCTCAAGTGTCCTTTTGTGTGGCTATGACAAACACCAAGACTAAAAGCAATTTAGAGGAGGGGTTTACTTCAGCTTCCATCACTGTGGGAAGTCGGGACAGGAATTCCAGCAGGAACTTGAAGCAAAATGGAAATAATGAAGGAAATGTTGTTTGTTGGCTAATTGGTCTGTGCTTGCTGGCTCTTTTAATATAGCCCAGAACCAGCTTTCCCGAACTGGTGCTACCAATAGAAGGTCCAGCCTGCCTGTATCAGTTAACAATGGAGACAGGGCCCCACAGTCACACCCGCAGGCCAGTCTGAACTGTGACATCCCTCGGCGTCTCCTCTCAGGTAATGGTAGGCTGTGTCAAGTTGACATTTAAAGCTAATTAGGAAAAGATAAAGTGCTTTGTATTGCTCAGGAACAGCAAGCGACACAACTATGTAGTTGAGTGAGTTCCACAGGGGCCCCAAGCCTGAAGTGGGTAGCAGCCCGAGGGGGTGCTGGGTATGGCATGGGTTACATCACAGCACAAGACCTCACTTAAGAAACTTAGATCTTTTAGAAAGATCAGTAGGCCCTTGACCCCCTGGGGGCGGGGATTGTCCTTGAGAAATGCAAAGCGACCAGGCTTTGCGCTGCAACAGCATCAGTGAAAGGAGACCACGCCTCTGCGCAGAGGCGTCCGCAGCGTAGACTCTCCGGAAGTGCTGCCCAGCACTGCCCGTCTTTGGCCCATCTACCCTCCTCATCTTTCTAATTTCTGCAGGCTCCTCAGTTTCCAGGAAAGGCGGACTCCGGCGTGAGGGTGGGGCTCACGGGGCCTGACAGAGTCCCCTGTGTCACTCTCCCTAATTCCTGAGCTGGTTATAATTGAGGTGTGTGCTTGTGAAGGTTAGTAAGCACAGGACGTACTTGTGCTTACATCCTCCTGTGTACCCTCCGTAGTGCCGGAGCCCAACAGCTGCTCATCCTCCTGTGTACCCACCTTAGTGCCCCATGGATGGCCTGTAATTGCTTAGCGAAGCTTGTGTGGAGTGGCCAGAGAAGCAAGTGCGTGAGCACGAAGGGAGGCACCGCTCCAAACTCTATTTTAAGTTAGTGTTCTCAAATTTTCATGCCACTCATCAGTTCTTGTCACCTGTGGCTGGCTGGCTGACGAGGTGCCACAAAGCCACAAAAACAGTGTCTTGACTTGGTTTCTCTGCTCTAGGCTCCCATGTTACGGTGGTCATCCACTGGCTCATCGCATCAGTGCCTACGAAGAGTGAGCTGGATGCCTGGCACTGCGGCAGTGGCAAGACAGAAGAGTGAATGGAAGAAATCGGTGTTTGTTCTTGTGACCACGTACAGAGTCTAGCAAAAGCCATGGGTATCAAAGAAATGAGACAAATTACTTGCATTGTAGCTGTGACGAGTCCAGTGAGGCAATCCTCTCCTGGGTGGGAGGCTTTCTTAAAAGTGTGGTGATCAGGGGAGGGATCATGGAAAAGGACTGCTTTGGCAAGAGGAGAAAAAAAAAAAAAAAGGAATGGACAAGTCCAGCAATGTACGCTGTGATGGCAGCATCCTAGGAGCTCAAGACTAGCGTGGGCTACATGACAAGTTCAAGCCCAGCCTGAATAACGTAGAGAGACCCTGTCTCAAAATAAAAGTTAAAAGATCAGACGGGTGGGTAGCTTAGAGGTAGCATACTCGTCCAGCATGCAGGAGGCCAGAGGGAAGGGAGGAGGACTATGTGCTGGGAGAAACAGCAAACACTGGGGCAGGATGAGGCTGTCAAGAGAGTTTGAGCAAGGCTGGAGGCAGGCATGCAACCACTGTGGGTGGACATGGCCACCTCTCAAAGGACAAGTTCCTGGAGACTCTGGGTGGCCACTTAGGTGTAATTGCTTGAACCCTTTTTGCCTGGGGTGGTCATAGTGAATGGCTGAGGGGGTGGTCCTTTTTCTCACAGGCAGGCCTTGTCCTCCCGGTGAGCCTCTGCTGGCAGGAGTTGAAACTGATTCCCAGCTGGGAATGGAACTTGCAGGTATGGCTAAAGGCTCTGGCAGAAACACTGCACCAAGGAAAATAAAAAAGGAATCAAACTTCAGAAAGGCTGACTGGTTGACAGCAAAGCCAGGCCATGGTGAACCAGAATGCTCTCCTAGGCTTTGCTCAGTGATGTGTGTTCACTTGGCACTCTACAGAAAACAGGGCTAAAGTTGGTTTGGACAGAAAGGGCACATTTATGGGAAGTAGTGGAAGGCTAATATTTTGGAGCCTGGAAGCATCGACTAGTGGGTTATTTAGGGGTTTTCCTCAGCTGAGATTCTCTCCATCCACCCACAGTGGTACTTACTGAGTGAAACAAAGTGTCAGCATTTTCCTTCTGAGGGGTCATTTTTTCCCCAAGGTGTGAACTGCATTCTACATAATACGTCACAGTTTTCTGATCCAAATCATTAAATTAATGTTGTTTATTTGGCTATACTGTATCTCCACTGGCATATGGGAGCTGTGGGTGAACACGAACTTTCGTTTTGCAGTGCTGGGAAACCCAGACTTAGGTGATGCTCAAGATTTTCATCAAACTTTTGCCTGAGGCTCTGTAGAGCCTGAAGCCTTGAATTGCTTTTGTGGGTGAAGTAATTATGAGGCCTCTTTATTGGCACTGTTTTCCCTAAGATCTCCATATTTGTTAATATTCTTGGCCTGCTGGGAAATGAAATTATTTATAACCCGTGAAGCTGGGAATTTCTAAGTCTTAAAGCCAAAGGAGCACTTTCTAGAAAACCTCATGGGTGTCATTTCCACAGCAAAGTGTAGCCTTCCTCCCTCTCTCTTCTTTCTTCCCCTTATCTCTTCCTCTTCTGAGTTGCTGGGGATTCATCCCAGGGCTATAAAGTACTGTGTTCCCACACTACCCATACCAGCCTTCAGGGAGCTTATTTGGTGGCCAGCCTGCTTTGCCGACCAAACTTTGGCCAGGTTTCTGAACCATTTCTGAGGCCCACTGGGGCGTGTCTGTAGAGTTCAGGGTACAGTCTAGTTGTAGCCAAGTAAAGAGCTCCGCCTCCGACATGGTTAGAAAGAACTCCGACCTGCGCATCTGAGCTGATTTGCTTCCTGGTCTTCCCATTGTTGCCCAGGAGGTGTCTGGTCACCCTGTTGGTTTAGAGTTCCCTCCCCACACCCTGTTATTTCTTCTTAGTACTTCCATCCGTTGATCCCACCCCATCCTCGGCTGCAGTGATGTTCATCTTCACTGTCAGTTTGAGTGGCTTTGAAATCGCCTAGGAGACACACCTCTGTGCATGACTGTATTTCCCGAGGACCCTAACGGAGAAGACGCACCCTGAACGTTGTGCGTTGTGCGGTGCTCTCAGGCTCACTGGATCGCAGAAGCAAAGCAGGGCTGGACCTGCAAATACTAGGAATACTGGCTGCTATGGAGTTTTGTTTCGTTTTGTTTACTTTTTCGAGGCAGGGCTTCTCTGCATAGCTCTGACTGGCCTGTAGACCAAGATAGCCTTGAACTCAGATCTGCCTCTGCCTCCTGAGTGCTAGGATTAAAGGTGTATGTCGTCACCACCTGGCTTACAGACTTTTTTTTTTTTTAATCGTTTTTTAAAGTGTGCATGGGAGTCCAGCTTAGCGCCAGCACTCACTTCTCTGCTTTTTGGTCAGCCAAGATGGGTAGTCCAAATTGCAAGTTCCAGCCATCAGCAACTCCGCCATGGTTGACAGTGTCCTCCTAAACTGTGGTACAATAAATTCTTCTTCCCTTAAGTTGCTTTCTGTCAGGTATTTAGGCATGCCAACCTACAGAACTTTCATTCCCCACTTGCCCATATGACATGGCATTGAGCCCAGTCTTTCTCTGACTGTAAGACCCTGTTGTCGAAGTTTCTGCACCTATAACAATGGTCCCAGTGACGTCTTCTTTGCCATACCTTAACAAATACTATTAGTTTTTTTTTTTTTCTTTAACACACATTTAATCAAATGGGATTTTTGGCGTAGTCAATATGCAATTACATTCCAGTAAGAAATAATGACAGGCTCTTATTGAAGCTACATAAATAGCCTATGTAATCGTAACATCAGTTCCACTTAGGTCTCCATAATGATTAATTTGGTTACATTTCTATCCCCATCCCCAGGTTTATAACAATATTTGGCCATAAAAAGTAAGTGAATTTCCAAAGGCTTGCTTTTTTTTTTGGCTATTGTTACTGTTTCACAGACAGAGCCAATCAATTAATTCCATTTAATTTTCAAAACTGTTTTTTTTTCAACTGTCCTGAAGACATATTATCTTAGTCTCTATATTAATAGCAGTTCTAAAGCTAAGGCTGGAGCATCCTGAGTACAGGAGAGATCTGAGGTTCATAGAGAGGTCAAGGTCCATCTGGCAAAAAAAAAAAAAAAAAAAAAAAAAAAAAATAATAATAATAATAATAATAATAATAATGTATGTTAAGATCTTTCGTAGAATTATTGTTTCCTTTTGAAAATTTAAAGTTCAATTGGGACAAAATGATATTTAAAGATTGTTTCAATGTGCTATAAGTATAAAAAGTAAATACTGCTTTGAAGATGGAACAAAAAGGTAAGATATTAATTTTTTAGAGTGAAATGTCATTAAGTAAAATATATTATTTAAAACAAATGCCTCATTCCAGTTCATGTGGGGATAAACTGGCAAGGAAAGGTGAGGATGGATTAAACAAGAAGGAGTTCACTTATGTCAACTGAAATAAAATATTGAGATGGACATGGTAGCACACATTTTTAATCCCAGCACATGGGAGGTAAAGGCAGGCAGATCTCTGTGATTTGGAGCCAGCCTGGTCTACATAGTGAAACCCTATCTCAGACAAACAAATGAAGAAATAATCATAATACAGTCAGTTCATTCATTCATTCAGTCTTGGGAATTCCTTTTTTTTTTTTTTTTCTTTGACTATGGGCCAAGTGTCCAGTTTCTACAAAGCTGGGTGCTTTTTATCTGTTTTCTGCTCAGTTTTGTCCATGTGGCAGGAAAGTGGCATGACTGTGTTCCAGTCAAACTTTGTTAATAGCTGGTCAGGGTTGTCCCGAGAGCTATGGTCTGCTGACCTTCGTTCTAGAATCTAGACCAAAACAACTCAGAGTTTCTCGTTTGTCATTTGGTTGAGTTTGGCAGGTCCAATGCCAGTATTTGCTGAGAAGCCTACCTTTATAGGCAAGTGACGGGTCCTTTGGGCTCAACAGTCAGGACTCCTGGTTCGATTTGGTTTTTCCATGTTGCCTTGTTGACAGAGAGTTTCTTTATGTAGCTCTGCTCCAACCTGAGCTTGCTACTCTCCTGCCCAATCTCCCCAGTGATGGGATTACAAATGCTCACTACTGTACCAGTCAAGACAGGTTTTTCACTGATGCTCTTTTGTTATTTTTTCCTGACCTTAGTTTGCAGCCAAAACCTTTATAGACGTAAGGAAAAGGGAGCTACTGTCCAGGCATAGCAGGGCTAGGCCGCTCTGCTGTGCGGGAGTAGAGGAGTAGAGGAGAGTCTCATGGTAAGATTTGCTAAGCGGCCTGTTGTGTCAGAGTGCCAGCAGCCACACCATCCCAGCCAGAGAGTGGGAACTTGCCGTCAGTGTTACTTAAACCTTGAGACAGACTTAAAATATTATTTATTTAGTGAGTCGGGGGATGAGGCATCCCCCAGAGGACATGTGGGGGACAGAGGACAAGTTGCAGGCATTCTCACTTTCTTCCATGTTGCTCTTGGGGCTCAAACTCAGGTCGTCAGGAAGCTTCACCCTCTAACCAAGCTCTCTGGCCCCACATTGTAAAGGAAATGAATTCACTGACTTTTTTTTTTTTTTTTTTTGGTGTAAATCTTTATATGTGAATATTAGAATGTTTCATTTTAAAGAAAAATGTATGGCTGTTTTTGGGCAAGAATCACTAAATTATTTAAATTGAAACATACTAAAACCAATGTTTCTTCTTGACAAGTAGGAATAACTAAGATTGATCTCATAATTAAACTGCTGTAATCAATCATTTGAAAAATATCATGTATAACTATTTTTAAAAGATTTTATTGAGCTTTCATTTTATTATACATATATATTTGGTCTTTTGAGACAGGTTTTTTCTGTGTAGCCCTGGCTATCTTTGACTCACTTTGTGGACCAGGCTGGCCTTGAACTCAGAGAGCTCCACCTGCCTTTGCCAAGTGCTGAGATTAAAAGCATGTGCCTTCACGCCCGGTGATCTTTTATTTTATGTATAAAACTTTCTCCTGCATGTATTATGTGTACTGTGTGCATGCCTGGCGCCCACTGAGACCGGAAGAAAGCACTGGACTCCCTAAAACAGGTTTGGATACCAGGAACAGAATCTGTGTCTGGAAATGGTAAGTTATAATTTGGAGGGGCCTCCTCCCCTCACCCATTCTAACTCCCAAATAAATGACACAGAGACCTATTAGATTTATTAATAAGGTTTAGGCTTTATAACTGGGAAAATATGATCTATTCCATCCCATCTAAACCAGTCTTGCTATTTCTCAGCCATATTTCCTGAGTTACTTTCCATATTGGTCTTGCCTGGGCTGCTTCTGCTCCATCAGGTCAGCCACATCCTTTTCTCTCTTTTCTTCGTTCTTCTCTCTTTTTTCCCCTCATGGTCCCTACCTGAGACCCCACGACTGGGAATGGAAGTTCTGCCTACTGTCCTCTCTTGCCCAGCTATAGGCTGTCAGCAACTTTATTAACCACATCAAAGATAACTGGGGAGCAAAGTTTACACGACATTCATCATTGAACATAACAATGTCCAAATTCAGACTACAAACAGATCGGGGTCCGGGATTCACATCTGAATACACAGAGCACCAGATCAACCCCCAACATGGTCCTCTACAAGAGCATCAAGAGCTCTTAACCTCTAAGCCATTTCTCCAGGCCCTGAATAATGATTTTTTTAAAATACTTTTTCTTTTGTGAGGTAAAAGATAATGCCTTTATGCTACCCAGGGTGATCTGAAAAATCAATAGCAGCTGGGAGGACAGGTAATGGGCTTCTCTAGCCTGCCTGGGTTCCTTCCCCAGCACAGCAAAATAAAATCTCTCTCTCTCTCTCTCTCTCTCTCTCTCACACACACACACACACACACACACACACGACATTTTTAAGATTTTACTGTTCTGAATAAGGAAAATGAATGAAGGCATAGCAAAAAAAAATGTGAACTGTCAGAAGATATGAACAAGATATGAACCTATATTATAAATGTTTAAAGACCACCCATAGCTATAAACAAACTTAAAACAATGCATTGGGGCTGTGGAGATGGCTCAGTTGGTAAAGTGCTGGCTGTGCAAACATGAGGACCTGCGTTTAATCCCTAGAACCATTGTAAACAAGCTGGATTCCGTGGCCCAGCCTTGCAACCCAGCACTGGGGAGGTGGGGACAAGAGGATCCCTTGGGCTCAGCCTAGCAGGATTGATGAGATTAAGGCCAGTTAGAGACTCTGTCTCACAAAACAAGGGTGGACTGGCAAGGTAGCTCAGCCAGGGCTTTAGTGACCCTGACCATTCTGTGATTTGATAGGATGAAAAAAACCCTACACCCCCATTCAGCCCTGCCATTTGATGACTTAGGGACCAGCCAGTAGTCAGTCTCTTTGAGCCTCGTTTGTTCACGGGATTAATGCAAGGATAAGAAACACCATCAAGAAGAGTTCACGCATAGTAGATACTTCTGCAAGTTAGTTCCCTCCTTCTTCCACTGCTACCTTAATCCCTGCTCTCCCCTGCTCTTTCCACCTTCTGCAGCTCAGAGGGTTCTATGGCTCCTCCACCAAGTACTGAATTGGAGGTGCACAAAGATATACTTGGAGTTCTTTCACCATAACCAAGAAACAAGTCAGACACCAGCAAGAACTCCCTTCAAGGGCCTTCAACATGAAAACAAGCACAATGGTGTCTATAGATCCTCTGTCCTTAGGATCTTTAAGACTAGGCACTCTGACCTAGGATGAGATTCAAAGATGCCCTCCAGGGCTTCCAGGGTGCATGGGCTTTAGGGGAGGAGCTTTATGTAAGAAGATGTGGATGGAAGCCTGCGTCCTAACCCCCAGGATTTGTAAATGTTACCTTTCTTGGAAGAGGACATTGAAGAAGCTGAGCTTCTTAGTTGGTGTGATGGTTTAAAGAGAATGGTCCCCTTAGGCTTGTATATTTGAATACTTGGTCCCCACTTGGCGGAACTATTTAGGCAGGAATAGGAGGTTTGTCACTTAGAGCAGGCTTTAAGGTTTCAAAAACCCATGACAATCCCAGTTACCCTCTTTGCCTACCTGTCTCTCTCTTTCTGACTCTCTGTCTCTGTGTGTGTCTATCTCTGTCTCTTTCTCCCTCTTTGCTTCCTACTTACAGATAAGATGTAAGCTCTCAGCTACTGCTTCAGGGCCATGCCAGCCTCCCTGTTTGCCTGATGCCATGCTCCTCACCATGACCATCATGGTCTCACCCTCTGAAACTGTAATCCCCCAATAAACTCTTTCTTCTGGAAGTTGCCTTGGTCATGGTGCTTTATGACAGTGGGAGAAAAGTAACTGAGACAAATGGGAAATTATTTTACATGGATTAGTTATGGAGGGCTAGACACAGAAAAGAAAATGACAATGAAAACAAAAATTGGAAAAACTTATTTTGAAGATGGAGGAAAGAGCCATAATTCAAGGAACGCAGCAGCTTTGGGATGGTGGCGGGTTACAAAAATGGTTTCTACTCTGAAGCTTCCAGAGAGAATAGAGTTCTGTTAATACCTTGATGTGATCTTGTAAGACCTATTTTGGACTTCTGAGGTCCAGAGCTTAGGATATTATTTGTTTTGTTTCACACCTTCAAAGTTTGTGACAATTTGTTCCAACAGACAGAAAGAAACTAGTATAGATTGCTTTCAACACTGACAGAGAACAGGTGACTGCTCTATGTCCCTCAGCTGCTGATGGCTTTGAGCCTAGACTCTAGGATTCATTTGGTCAGAACAGCCTGAGGTGAAGATGGAGACTGAGACAGACATAGTACAAGAAGTAAGGACAAGGCTGAAAGTGAGTCTTATCCTGGAGATCAGCACTCCCTCCAGGGGGCAATGCCCTTACTGTCTTTGAAAAGCTCTAACTGCTTTTATGAATAAACTTGGCAGGACTGCCAAGATTGTTTGTGACCTAAGAATTCACACAAAGGTAGATGGGCTGTGTGACTGCTCTGTTTCTTAAGAGGTCTAAGGGGGACTTGGAGGAGCTGGAGACCCTCAGCCTTTAATGATGAGCCTGGGTCAGACATGTTAAAATCTTGAAAGGATCATGTCAGAGTGATGGTGGGAAGGAACCCATGATCAGTGGCAGAAGGCCAGTTCTCAGCACTGTTTTCATACAAAGAGCCATCTTCCAGGCACTCTTTGATAGAGGACACACCCTGATCCTGAGTTGGAGCCCAAGAGATAAGAGACATCCTCCCATTTTGCCTAAGGCCAGTCTACGTGCCTCAAGGAGCTGGAGGACCCTGCCTATAGATATGGCCTGGCCTTCCTCCCAGGTCACAGAACAAGGCAGACAATAGAGCAGGGCCCTGACATTCACACCAACTGAATGATTACACTGCTGTTTAAGCGTCACCTCACTGCAGGCTGGGTGTGTGTGTGTGTGTGTGTGTGTGTGTGTGTGTGTGTGTGTCCGAGCACGCGTGTGCATGTACATGTGTGTGCTCCAGTTTCTGAAAATGGCTTTACACCGTCTATCCACCCTGAGGGGAGAGAAGTGAAAGAAGGGGCTTCTTATGCGTCCCAGAGCATCATGCCCCTCATCAAATCCTGCTGCCATTTTCTTTCTCTTGCAGGTAAGCAAACAGAAGCTGGGAAAGATAAGTAATCTTCCCGAAGTCATGAAGATTTTATGTGGAAGAACAAGGCTCAGGCCAGACTCTTTCCACACAGATCTCAGGTGAGGCTGTGCTCCCTCACCTGTGAGGGAGCAAGAGAAGGGAGGTGGAGTGAGAATAGTGTTAGTACAGGATACACACCAGACAATAGGATGGAAGAGTTGAAACTAGGACTGCCCTAGAAAACAAGCGCAGCTCTTGCCAAGAAAGGAAGTCAGACACTAACTATAGACCTCGGATGCAGCCAGAGGAACCCGGCAGCCTCAGGGCTTCACAGCATCTCCCACCGGTTATTTTCCATTCTCCTTGCTTGTCCCCTGCAGCGTTCTGCATTTAAATCTGAGGGGGAGAGCTAGGAAGTGGGTGAGCAGCAAGCCCACTCACGAATTAGTTTTGGAGGAGAGAGAAATATAGTGTTGGCAGGGCAATTTTGAGAGAATCCACGTAAAGGGGGGAGGGGGCACTTCTCTGCTGGCTCAGGAGGAGGAAAAGGGCTCCTGGGACCTGGGACCAGTGGCTGTGGGCATTTCATTCTTTCAGGCCAGACTTGCTAAGCCCCTCCTAGGTGTTCAGTACTTGGCTAGGCCCGGTCAGGGAATGGGTCTGGTGGAGGATTTGTGTTGTTAAACTGTCAGAAAGGACTCTCTCCCAGAAGGAAGGTTTAGGGTAAAATCTGAGGGATTTAGGGATTAGCCTAGAAAGGAGAAAGTGGTCCAGGTACAGAACATCACAGGGTAGGTCCTAGCAGGAAAAGGACTAGCAAGCAAAGAGTTCATTGTGGCCAGAGCAGATGGAGCTCAGAGAAGCAAGGGGCAGTGAGGAAGGAGAAGCAGGTCATAATGTTTTTGTAAACCAGGGAGTGGTCTTGTCCTTCCTGTAATTAGACATCCTTGAACATTTAACTGGGATTTCAGAGTAGGATTCACATCTCTAAGGTCACCCCTGCTGCCCTGTGGAAAATAAACAAAGTGATGCAAGTATGAAGAGGTTAGAGTATTAGAAGTAATTTGAAGTGTTTGAGCTGGGCTCTTGCTGCATTGCCTAAGCTGGTCTTGAACGCTTGGGTTCAAGTGATCCTCCTACTGCAGCCTCTCTAGTAGATGGGACTGCAGGAATGTGCTACTGCACTGGGCTACAAATAGCAATTAATGAGGCCCAGACAGGAGGCATGGTTGCGTATTGTCTTAGTCACTGTTCTATTGCTGTGAAGAGACACATGACCAAGGCAACTGTTATTAAGAAAGGCATTTAATTGGGACTTGCTTCAAGTTTCAGAGGTTCAGTCCATGCCATGTGAGGAGCACAGCAGCACGAAGGGAGGTGCTAGAGCAGCAGCGGAGAGCTACATCTTGATCCATAGAGAGAGAGAGACGGAACCTAGCGTAAGCTTTTGAAACCCCAGAGTCCACCCCTGGAAACACACCTCCTCCAACAAGGCCACACCTCCTAATCCTTCTAATCCTTGCAAACAGTGCCACTCCCTGACTAAACGTTTAAATATATGAGCCTATTGGCCATTCTTGTTCAGATCACCACACCTATTCTGGGCTGGAACGATGGAGGCAGACATTTACTGAAGGGAAAACCAACAAATGTTGTGATGAGTTGGTATAAAGAGCAGCTGAAGAGGAGCCAGGAGCACCCCTAGGGGCAGGTTATGGTAAGTTTCTGGAGTAGGGCACCAGAAATGGTGGAGTCAGGCCCACCTCAGGCACACCAAAGGTGGACGCTTGTGCAGCTTCCTCCACACAGACAGAGTAAATAGTCCAGAATAGCTGCATATCTGAGCTTAGGCCAGAGTAGCTGCATATTTGAGCTTAGGGGTGTGGAACTCTGCTGGATAAGATTGAAGTCTGACATTTCCAGACAGCCTCCTCACTTGGTCCATGATGGTAGACTCCCTTTTCTCTGTGGGGTTCTCTCTCCATCTGATCTGGTAACCCCAAATCTAGTAAGGAGCATCACATAGCCCTCAGGGAAAGATCACAGGCCTGGCCCTTTTCTGATAAGAAAACCTGCTCAGCAAGCACCTGGGAATTCCTAGAGATACCCACCTTATGCTTATAAGGTGTCTTGACTTTCCACCAATAACCTTTGACTTTACCTGGAGCTCTTCCCCCACCCATGGGATAATTAAGTACCCTGTTCTCCTTCTTGTGATAGGACTATGCTACTGCATGTAAATGAGGTACTGTGCAACTACGTGTAGATTAAGTATCCCTGGCATTCCTGACCCCACTGAACCAATCACATTCATCCTCAACACCCCTCCCATTGCCCAAGGTTTTATTTGAAATCTCTGATTTCAAATAAAAGTTCTTGGTGCTGCGTGCTATACCCTGTGTGATACCATCAGCCTTCCACCATGGCCACCTAAGATCCGTCCTCTCCTCCCTGGAGCTTCACCATTGAACTCCTGGGCTTGGCTGCCAGCTAGGCTGGCTGGAGCCTGCCAGACCAGCAGAGTTACTGGACTGTTTGAGGCCGGTCGGTAGGCCACGTGCGGCCTGCCACTAACTTACATCCTGCCAGGCTTGCACCTCACTCACTGGACCTGCCTCCCGGCCCACTGGCCTGGGCCTTATTGGACCAAACACAGGCTTTCACCCACATCCCTGCCATTAGCAGTGGTTTAGCCAAAGGGCTGTACACTTTGGTGCAGGCTTCTGTACCAATTTCCCCGATTTCCACTGCCTCTGATACTGACAAGCTCATTCTAAAAGAGCTAACTAACTATAACACTCCTGGAAAACTTTCCATACCCCGGCCTAGCCCACAGAGCTCTCCCTAAAGTGCTTTAGCTGTTTCTTGAGCAAAACAGAACCCCGATCCTGGGGTGAGCAGCCAACAGTTGCATCCCAGACTTCCACTGGCAGAGCGTGACAGGGGGGAGGCTTACGCAGAGGTGCACATGGGGAATTAACATCAAGGTGCTTTTTAAAGCCAGCCAAGGGGCAGTATCTCCTAAGGAGAGGAGACACCCAGGCCGAAGCTGAGGCGTGCGGCCATTTAGAGATGCGGTGGAGGTGGCAAAGAAGCAGCAGCACCTTCATTCAACTCCAGTGCTCCAGGTGATGGGGTGGGGGAGGGTGGGGCCAGAGCAGGTAGTATTAAGGGAGGAAGCCGCTAAGGCAGCGGTTCTCAACCTGTGGG
>NW_026596443.1:2354694-2401007 GCF_907164565.1 Psammomys obesus | reverse complement strand
AAAAGATAACTAAGAGCAGGCTCCATCCAGACCAGGCTACAGAGAAATCGATTTGTTCATTCAACAAGTACTTTTTTATTTTAATTTTTCTTTTTTTTATCTTTTGGTTTTTCAAGACAGGGGTTCACTGTGTCACTTTGGCTGTCCTGGAACTAGCTCTGTAGACCAGCTGGCCTTGAACTCAGAGATCCATCTGCCTCTGCCACCCGAGTGCTAGGATTAAAGGTGTGTGCCATTACTGCCCAGCTACAAGTACTTTTTTTAAAAGACAGGGTCTCACTATGTAACATATGCTGGCCTGGAGCGTGTGGTCCTCCAACTTCTGCCCACCCTGTGCTTTGATCCCAGCCTTCAGCAAACACACTTTCAGCATCCACCATGTGCCGGAAGTGAAGTGAGACACTAGGGATCTAGTAATTAATGAGGCTGATGACGTTCTGCTTACACGGAAACTTTCTTCTGGTGAATCGAAAGGTCATCTACAAGAAGGAAATCACTGGGGAGCACAGAGTCCCAGGCTGAAAATAACCCAGAGCGGGGCGCGTCAGCACTGGGCACTTCTCTAGTAAGTGACCCACAGGATGAACTGCTGGGCCAGAGAAGGTCTGTGAAGAAGGGACAGTCCAGAGGGAGGGACAGATCAGGCAAAACTTTGAGGTTGGGGAAGGTGGGAAGAAGAGATGGGGGACTGAATGAGTTTAAGCAGAGGGGAGGAAAGAGTGGCTGCTGTGTGTGTGTGTGTGTGAATGCCTCACAGGGAAGGGCCAAGAGGAGGTGGTTCAGAGAAAAGCAGAAGCTCTGCCTCAGATGAGGACTTGCTTTTTTAATGTCTCTCTCCCTATGTATGCATGTGTGTGCAGGTCCCTAAAGGGGCCAGAAGAGGGCACCAGAGCTCCTGGAGCTGGAGCTGCAAGCAGTTGCAAGCCACCTAATGTGAGTGCTGGGAATCAAGCTCTGCCTTCTGGAAGAGCAGCTGAATCATCTCTCTGGCACCCGCCCCATTGTTAATTGCATATGAACTTGAGCAACTTTTCTGGGTCTTACTTTACTTGTTTATATACTTAACCTTGGAGGTGTGATGGGCCAGGCCTGGCATTCCGGTATTCAGCAGGCACAGGCTACATAGAAAAACCCTGTCTCAAAAACCTAAAGCCCCAAACCAACTCAAAAACAAATGCAAACAACAAAACCCCTTAATTTTTAGAGTTCTTTTGAGGATTAAGTGTTCTAACAATGCTTTGCCATGCTGGCTTTCTAATTGGTTTCTGCTAACTGCCTGGAAGCCAGACACTTGGAAGAAGCTGGGTCAGAGGCCCTCGGGCAGCGTTTCTAAGCCTTCCTGACGCTGAGGCCCTTAGTTCCTCATATTGTGGTCACTGCCCCCAATGGTAAGAGTAGTTTCTCTGCTAGCTCATAACTGTAATTTGGCCACTGTTATGAATTGTAACGTAAACATCTGTGTTTTCCATTTGTCTTAAGGGAGCCCTGTGACCCAACCTCCCACCAAGGGGTGGAGAGCCACAGATTGAGAACTATTACTGTAGAGCAGTTGCCTTGATCGGCAGTCCTCCAGCACTCCATTCTCTCCTGCTCTCCTCCAGTCACCCCCACCCGCATCCCCGCCCTTTCTCTCCTCACCACCTTTCTCTTTTCTCTTTCTCTTTCTGCCACAGTTTCTCACTTTCCTCCTTCACGTTCTTCCAAGCTATGTCATGTCAACTGCACTAAACCTGGAAGATATTTTAGACACAGCATTGTTCCTGTTTATCTTGTTCTTTCATTTATTTAATTGTTTATTTTTATTTTTGGCCTTGCCTTAAAAATCAAAATTTTCATGTTTCACACATCTCTCTTAATTAAAAGAGCAACATCTGAACCAAAAAAATAAGTGATTTTATACAATGGTATGGCCTGGGATGATTGTCTTTTTTCCACTGAAGTCACAGTCTCTTAATAGAAAATGGCTCCCACCACTGGATTAAAGGATTAGAAAGATTTCGTCTCCAGGCATCTGGGACCTGCTGTGTCTGAGGCATCTCTCTAGCAGCAAGCTGAGGGGGGGGGCACTCAGGATGCTCTCCAGAGGCCAGTAACCTCTGAGTCATCTCAGAGATGCTCTAGATACAGCCTGGATGTCATATTCCGCTGCTGGCTACCTTTGGCTAGCTCCATGGCAGAAGTGGCACAGCGTGGACAGGCAAGACAGTACAGTGAGGTCACTGGTGGAAACAGAGGCCCTGAGTAATTGGTAAACAGGCCCTGAGGCAACCTCAGACACCTGTCCTCCCATTGTGTGGCCCCCATGCTTGCCCAAGAAAGGAAAATGTCTGGTGCTCCAGTGTGTGTGGACCCCAGGGTAGGAGCTGTGGACCCAGCTTCCTAAATCTAGCTCAGCTCATATTTAAGGGGTGTTCTGTCTGGTAGAGTAGGATGCAGGGGGTCTGTGTTTGGCATCAGGTGGAGGATAGGGCTTTCTGTTTTGTTCTTCCTCCTTGAGAATGGACAGCCAGTGATGTCAGTGGCTGGCGTGGTAACCAGTCCACTGTAGAGTAGGACTCCAGGGAGAAGTGACTTGCGCTGGGTCGCAGAAGAACACAGGGAGAAAAGACAAGTGAACTTCCCTCTACACCAGGTGGAGACATGGTAGAACTGCAAAAGGGTGATGTTCTTTCAGTACTATGACTTTAAGCGTCTGTGACCCAAATCCTTTCTGTCTCAAGGTCTTCAGTGTGGCAGGAGGAGTGGATGAAGCCTGGGCTGTGAGAAGAAGGCAGTCCAGGACTTATGCATTGGTGTAAATAAACCACATGTGATGTACTGACAGCCACCTCTAAACATGAGTGAGGTGCAAAGTAAGGGCATCCACAAAAACCATTGTCAATGTGAGGGTCTCAAGTTGAGCCAGACTGTGAGAATTAAGTGATAAGACAGCAACAAGGAGGCTCAGGGAAGACAAGATTGATAAGTGACTGGTCTGGGCTCATTAGGGTGGGCTAGCTCCTTCTTACCCTGGATATTCTGATTCAGAGGACCATGAAGACCAAGTGATCGTGGCAAGAGTGATGGACACTGGGTCATTGAGCCCTTTGTGTCTAGACACCTCTCCTTCCCAGGCAGTCCCCTCAGTCCCCCACCAAGGAATGGAGGGGATGGTGGGCCATGAGGACCAGGAGGATGTCTTTGTTAAGTCCGAGCTTTGGTTGCCTGGCCTCCTCAGGTTATTATTGGTCTGTATGACAGCTGGGAATGGCAAGAACATGCAGGAGGGAGTGGAGTGGATTTGGGCCACTCTAAGCTCCCAAGATCTCCCATGCCATCTGGTGGGGACCAGGGAGGGCGATCACGCCAGGAATGTCTGTCCACTCCCTCCCCACTCACACCCCGAACAAATTGAGGAGCAGCTTAAAAGAAATGTGACAGCAGGTCTGAGGAGTGGAGTTTCTCCCTTTCTGGTATGTCTGGAAAATATGTGTTGCTCAAATAGCTGAAGGAATTAAGAGAAGTCTATTTTTTGTCTGAGCCAGGCTCTGGACTCAGGGGAGAGGGTTTTCTTCTCAGTCAGAAGGTGAAGCAGAAAGGGTGCCTCTCAGGGGCACTCCCACCCTGCCCAGCACAGAAGGCTCAGGAAAGGCATACTGTTGAAGAGGGGACCCATGGGGCCTTCAGACTCCTTCCACCCCTGAGACACTTTGCTACACAAGCATGTTAAAGCCTGTGATCTCTAAAACACGCTGCCACTGCTTCCATTCTGCCTCTCCTTTGGAGAAGCTCTTTTCCCAGAGTCTTTTCTGGGTCCCCAAACTCAATGACAACAAGCCATAGAGTCAAAAGACACACAGCTCTCTCCCACACCAGAGCCTTACAGTATAGGGAAATGACTTGAGTCCATGGCCTCATGGGATGGGGCTGGGAGTCTAGGTAAAGGAGGAAGGAGAGAGGAAAGCAGAGGTGGTTTCCTGAGCTGGGTCCTCAAGAGACCCCTGGAAGACCTTGCATCCCTTTAGTTTGGGGGTGAGAACAGTGTACCAAATGAGGAACTGCCATAGGAGAGCTCTTAGTTGACCGTGAGAGCTTGAACAGTCTGGGTCCACTCCAGTGACCTATGGAAAACTAGCAGACTTACAGCACCTGACTCAGTTCTCCTGGGGGCCCCTTGCGAGGGGCAGGTGAAAGAGAGAGGTCCTACTATATCTTACTCAGGACACAAAGGCACTGAGTTCTCAGTAAAGCCAGAGATCTGACGTTACCTTCTGTCACTCCCAGGTCCCTAGGACTGGAAGGGATGATCTTCAGACTGATCAAGAGAGTCAGTCCTCAGCCCACTCCAGGACAAACATAATGTTCCTGTAGCTACCAAAAGCATTTGATTAAAAATGAAATTAACTGGTCTACAAAGTCCAGGACAGCCAAAGCAACACAGAGAAACCATATTTTGGAAAACAAAACAAAACAACAACAACAACAAAAAACAAAACCCCCAGAAATTAAAATAAAGCATTGTTCCAAGATGACTTTACTGGTGGCTGTTACCAAGTCTTTTTTTTTTTTTTTTTTGACACGATCCTCACAGAAGAAAAAGAGGCAATCTCTACCTCATTTTCTGAGGCTATCAGAGCCTGAAGACACAGATTAGGTCATTGTTCCCAGGGACAATGTCTGGGACAGCAGGCAGGAGTGTCCGAGAATAGGAGAAGTGTGCAATTCCCATTTATGTAGTACTTTACACGCGCAGAAAATGGGAAAGAAAACATTCATCAAATCTTGCAGTGCACCTAAATGCCTGTAATAGATCATGACCAAGTTAGAATAATCCTAGGGCTGTACGAAGAATTTAACAGAGAGAATAGTTGATAACATTATATTTTATTAGGTAGGGTAAAACAACAACAAAAAATCTTAGCAAAGTCAAAACAGGAGAAAGCTTCCCTGCTCTGGTAAAACCCATATTAGGCTAAGCCAGGGATGCACCGCTATGATCTCAGCACTGGGGTGAAGGTGTCAAATGCAGGGCCACCAGTTCAAGACCATGCTCAGCTGTATAGTAACTTTGAGAGCAGCCTGGGCTGCATGAAACTCTGTCTCCAAAGTAAAAACAAAGCCAACAAATTCCACAGTGAACAGTGTGCTTAGTGATGGAACGTTGGAAACATCCCCTTTTAGACTGAGAAAAAAACAACAGCACCACGATGCTGTTAATATTCAGCACCTTCTTGAGAGCTTCCTCTAATCAGCAGGCAAGAAAATGGACAAAAGACATTGGCTCTGGAAAACTCACTTGTGAAGAGGGTGTGGATGACTATATAGAACTCCACAGGACTCTGTAGAACTCTAGGCAGAATCTACAGTGTAATTAACAAAATTAATGAGAGCACGGCAGGTGTGGTAGTGTATGCCAGGAGACTGAGGCGGAGCTGGGGCGGGTACAGGACCCGTGTTGGTCTGAGACCCTGCCTCAAAATGAAACAAACGGGAATTAGTGAGAGAGTTGGAAAAGTTGCTAGACATGATGTCAACACAAAAAAGTCAGTGAAATCACTACACCATGCTGCTGCAGAGGCTAAAGAGAAAGGTGAACTTTACAAAGGCTGAAATTTACAATAATAATCAAGACTTAAACCTAAGTATGAGATTTTTTTATTATTATTTTTCTTTACATTTTATTTATTATATATCCAGATCAAAGCCCTCTCCCTCAACTCCCTCGTTCGACCCCCTCTCCCTCTTCCCTTCATCCCCTTCCTCTAGTCCACTGAAAGGGGGAGTTCTCCACTATTGCCATCTGCCCCTGGCTTGTTAAGTCTTATCAGGACTGCCTGGATTCTTTTCCAACGTGGCCAGCAAGGCTGCGTCATCAAGTGTGAGTAATCAGAGATCAGTCAATTGAGTTCATGATAGAGGCAGCTCCTACTCCCCTCATTTGGAGATCCACATGGAGACTGAGCTGCCAATCGACCACATCTGAGCAGGGGGTCTAGGTCCTCTCCATGTATGGTCCTCCATTGGTGCATCAGTCTCTGCAGGACCCCTGGGCTCAGATCTTTTAGTTTTGTTGATTTCCTTGTGGAGCTCCGGTCCCTTTATGTCCCTCTAATCCTACCCCTCTCTTCCTCCATAAGACTCCCTGCCCTCTGCAGAAAATTTGGCCGAGTCTTAGCATCTGCGTTGATCCCCTGTTGGGTGAATCCTTTCAGAGAACCCTCTATAGTAGGCTCCCATCCTATTTCCTCTCTTCCACAGCTTCTGGTGTCTATCCTGTTTGCCATTCTGAATGCGAGTTAAGCATCCCTCTTAGGGTCCTCCTTAGTGTTTAGCTTCTTTATGTCTGTAGATGGCTATCCTATATTATATGGTTAATATCTTCTTATTAGTGAGCATATACCATGCCTGTCTTTCTGTTTCTGGGTTACCTCACTCAGGATGATCTTTTCTAGTTCCATCCATTTGCCTGCAAATTTCATGTTGGAAATCAATCTGGCGCTTTCTCAGAAAATTGAGAATAACACTACCTCAAGATCCAACTATACTACTCCTAGGCAAATACTCAAGATGCCCCACCATTCAATGAGGACATTTGCTCAGCTATGTTCAGAGCAGCTTTATTTGTAATAGCCAGAATCTGGAAACAACCTAGATGTCCCTCAACGGAGAAATAGATTCAGAAATAGTGGTACAGCTACACAATGGAATACTACTTAGCTGATGTATGAGATATTTAAGAATAATATCTTAAAATATGCTGTGAAAAGACAGCAAAACAAAGAAACACATCGTGACTGTAGCCAGGAAGATTCAATGTCATAAAAATACTGATTTCCCCCAATAGGTTCATAGTTCAATGCAGTTCTAACCAAAGCCTGACAAGACTTTTTAATGGAATTTAGCAAGATGATTCTAATATCTGTGTGGAAAGACAAGTGCTGAGGAGAGCTGAGGTATTCCTAAAACTAAGACTCATGGAATAATTTCCTGTCTTGGCATTAAAACTTGTGCCAAATTTCACTGAGTGAATTCCTGGGGCAAAGAAAGATCTCGGCTAGAAGAACAAAGAGATTCTCTTGCACTCCTAGAAATATTATGCAGTCCAGAACAGGGACAGATTGGCAACTAGCTGGTGCTGGGAAAACAAAATAAAATAGGATCCTACCACATATTATAGTCAAATATAAATTTCAGAAAGATTAAGCCTTAAAAGGAAAAATTTAAAAGATATACAAAACTGTTATAATACAGAAAAACCACTTTGACTTTAAAGAAAGATTCATTTTTTTTTCTTTTTTCTGTTTTGCCTTTTTATGCAGGGTCTTGTTACATTGCCCTGCCTGGGTGTAAAATTCTTTGTAGACCAGTGATTCTCCTCTCTCTGCCTCCCAAATGCTGAGATGGTAGGCGTGAGCCACCATATCAGGCTTGTAGAAAGATTTAAGACAGAAAATCTAAACCATGAAGGATAAGACGATGAACACAGCTTCATTCTAAAGACACCTAGAGAAGTGCGGTGCTCACCCTGATCCAGTGCTCAGGACCCTAAGAGTTCCAGCCTGACTGTAAAGTCAGGAGAGCCGAATTGCTCCTCAGCCCGGGGGTGTAGTGGGTGTGTCAAGCGTGATGCATGCCATCATCAAGGAGGCAGCAGGGGCTTCGTTAGGACATGAGTGGGCCAGCACTGTTAGAGGAAGTGCTGGATGTTCATGGAGTAAGGCTCAAGGGGAAATAAACCCACATTCTTTTCTTTCTTAAAATATGTTATTTTTATGTGTATGGGTGTCCACCTTGCATGTGCGTCTGTGTACCACTTGTGTGCATTGATCATGGAGACCAGAAGAGGGGGCCAGAGCCCCTGGAACTGGAGTGAGCCACCATGTGGGTTCTGGGAATGGAATCCAGGTCCTGTCATCTAGAGGGGCAGCCAGTGCTCTTAACCTCCGAGGCCCCTCTCATGCCCTTAACCACACATTCTTTTCAAACTCTACACCCCAAGTCCAGCACTAACAATCCAGGCCTGGGTAGGGATGGCTCCCGGGGCTGCATTATCTGCTTTATATGTTAAATGGTTGCAGAGGTAACAGGCAGCCTGGTGGGTCCAGAGAACAAGGCTGGTCTAAGATTGATGCTTGCTCAGCTTCAGAAAGACAGGAGGGCTGTCTCTCTCAGGCAATCGAGCAGAAAGTCACCCAAGGGGACACAAGAGGGCACCTGTGTGTAGAGAACTAAATATTAATTACAAGAAGGCCAGACCTGGCCTGCCTCTTATTAGCCCCACGAGCCTGCAGCACTGCAGTGTCAGAGACACCACTTCCCTCTGGGGCTGACCTTTCTCACTGCTGGAGCATGCATGTCCTTCCACCAACTGCAAATGGTGTTAGGCAGGACCCACTCCTACAACCCCCCCACCCCCAGCCAGGCGCTGGCACAAGGTAAATGCTCAGGAAATGCTTATAGTTTTTAGCTTTATTAATTTTGTATGCTCAGACCAACGGTATAGTTAGATGTTGTAGAGGAAAGAGCTGTGGTTTAAGGACAGAGAGGGCAATGGTGACTCCCTCACTGTCTTGATTTGGTTATGGTCCTACAACCTGTGCCTGCCTGCATGAGAAACTGAGGCATGAAGTAATGTCGTGTATAGTACAGTGTATAGTCATGTATAGGATAGCATACAAAGGTCTGTCAATCACAGGGCAGAGAAGGCAATCACATTGTGCAGGCTTTTTAAAAAAGATTTTTATTTATTACGTAAATGAGTGCTCTATTTGCAGGTACACCTGCACGCCAGAAGGGGGCACCAGGTCCCGGTATAGATGGTTGTAAACCACCATGTTGTTGTTCGGACTTGAACTCAGGACCTCTGGAAGAGCAGACAGTGCTTCTAACCTCTGAGCCATCTCTCCGGCCCCCATTGGGCAGGCTTTAACCCATTTAGTGTCCATAGTGGTTTGAGCACAAACCTAGGCTGTGGGTCTTATCTAGACCAGCATCTAAATCCCAGCTTTGCCATGCATTGGCCCTGTAACCAGAGGATGATGAGATGTTATTTTACAGGGCCGAGGTGAAGTATTAAGGGATTTCTGGTTCATTCTGTAAATATTTGTCATGTGACTAATCCATCCTCTGTAAGGTTCCCCAGTCAGGCAAGAAATGTTAATTCCTAATGGCTGAATTAAAAGACAAAATGGTGCTAAATAGATAAGCTTGGGAGGGCAATGCCCTGTCACGCAACGGTACTTCAGTCTGGGAAACTCTTTAGGGTGCAGAACTGACTTCTGTACCTGATGATAAAAAGGGGAGGGAATTAGCTGGGAATTTAGCTTAGCGGTACTCAACAGAGCATTTGTCTAGCCAGCACAAAGCGTGGCGTACAATCCCCAGCACTACAAAAACTGGGCGTGACAATTCACACCTGGAATCCCAACCCTGGAGAGGTAGAGGTGGGGATCAGAAGTTCAAGGTTATCTTTCATTATAAATGACCTGATTTTTCCTGAGCCTCAAGCATGTGCAGTGGAAGGAGAGGACCAGTGCCCGTGTTCTGAGGAGCTTGAGATCTGGGGGCAGAGTCCACTGTGCACTGGCGAACCACAGTGGGAGACATGAATGAGGTAGCCCATGCTGCAGAGTGGCAGAAACCCTCTCCGGTACGCCAAGTCTGACTCTGTGAGGGCGACTAGAACTATCAAGGACAGGCGATGTTAAAGCCCAGGGCAGAGGGAGCCAGATGCCCTGCAGAGCAGCCTGGAGTGACTAGGAGGGACGCTGAACTGAACCACACTGTGTAGAGCCCCGAGTGCCTGTACACAGACTGAGCTGGCCTGGCCTGGGGCAGGGAAACAGCAGTGCTCCGGGGGCCCTTACCACGACTGCTGCCACCTGCCAAGAACTGGGATGACAGGCAGCCTAAGATTCAGGGGAACACCCACTGTTCTGGGAGATTTGTGCCACAGCCACTGAACGGGGGTCCTGGATAAGGCATCAAGCTAGAGGAAGAACCAGGGCCAGGGCAAGGTGAGTGGAGTGGCATTTAGAAGAGGGGGCCAAGGCCGGGCTCTGACCTTCAGTCAGGGAAGGGCTGGCTGTGGGACTTCAGACCCGGACAAGCAGCTTAGGTGCCTTTTGGACCGAAGTGGACCTGGGTTCCAGGTTCTCCTAGCATCCCTTGATCCCGACCTGCTGCAGGGCATGGCTGGCATACCCAGCCCTCTACCATCAACTCCCCAGTCCAGGGGAGGGGTTTCCCTCCCCCTTCACGACATAATCCAGACATTTCTGTTTCCCTCTTTCTCTTCTCTTGCTCACTCTCTTCCTTCTGCGTTTTTTCTCTCCTCTTCTTCTCCCCTTCCCTTCTCTGCATACACTTTTCTCTCTCTCTCCCCTCCTTCCCCTGCATGGTGGCTGAGAGCTGCTCTCCATAAACCTGCACGTACACACTTTAACTTGTCTTGCATTAGCTCATTTTGGCAAATCCAATAAGGTTTATCACCGGCCACCACAATGATCCAGCAACATCTGAGGATGATGTGGGAAAGCCTTGCTGGGTTTTTAGGAAACGCCGATGTGACTGAAAGCCCTTTCCAACTACACCTCCTAGCAGTCCTGTTCTCACTCAGCCTCCAGCCACACAGGCTGCCCTTTGTAGCATTCACTATCTATCACCTGACAGGAAGCCATTGGTTCGCTGTCTGCTGAATATTGAATATTGGCCCTGGAAATCCCAACCCACCTCACCCCCACCCTGCACTGCGCACTGCCTCACCCCACTGTACCCATGTGGCACCAGGACTGAAATATCGCAGATGCTTGGTTTGTGCTGAGAAACCCAGCTGCAGTGAGAAGACAGAGCCGCTCGGGCCTAGAGCCCACAATGGAAGTAGAAGAGTCAGTGTGAACGCAGATGGCTTTAGGTGTACTTAAGTACTTCAGGCTCAGAAAGAGCCATTCAGAAACTGGGGTGCACCTGGGTAAGCAGGGCGATGGCCACCTGGAGGCCACACACTGGTATCTGGATGCCTAAGGTTGACCCTGACAGCTGGGTACCAGCCACTGCCTTAGCATGTGCTAACTGGAGGTAAGCCAAGGAGAGGAAGCTGGGACCTGACAAGGGGTCTCAACACTGTTGATGACAGGGGCTTTATTCTTCGGGTTGGGAACACTGTTAGGAGTTTCTAAGCAAGGGGAGTGATTAGATTTGATCGTTAATTTATAAGGATTAAGCTAATTGGGTGTGGAAAATGGATCAGACAAGGAAGGATCAGGGAGCAGAGTACCTGGGGAAAAGTGGTGACCTGAGGCAGAAACTGTGGGTCTGGGGAGAAACAGGGCCATGAAGACCAGAGAGAAGCCATGGGCCATACTTTCAGAGACAAAAGGTTTGGTATTTGGGAAGACTTTGGACAGGAGAGCACAATAGACACTCTTGTCAGTCTTGTGCCTTGTGCCTTGATTTAACCAGCAGATGGAAGACAAAGAGGGGAGAATGCTGACTCCCATGTAGACACTGGATATCCCCTCCCAGGCACCCAGATAGCAGGAATGCCTCCACCCGACAGAAGGAGAAATCCAGGCTGTTTCCTCACCTGACCATGGTGGGTCCCTGGTCGGCCTACGGCCATCCCTACTCTCAGGCACACTCCATAGGAAGCTGCCTCTGGACCCTGCTCTAAGCAGTTAGGGATTACTTCAGGCTCAGAGCCCAGGGGCTGGGAATATGTGCAAAAGCAAGCAGTTCTGGGAAGCAGAATAGACTGCAGAAGGCCAGGGGGCAGCGGTGGCCAAAGTGTTCTTTGGACCTTGTGGTTGCACTAAACAAGAGCCCAGGCACCAGCCTCTCTCCCCACCTAACTCACTCCCAACCCCAAACCAGGCTTCCTGCAAGTGCGTGACAGGATGGACCTTTAGGGAACAAAGATTTTTCTTTAAACGAAACAATCACAGTGTCACCCGAAGCTGCCAGGGATACACATTGCTCACTTGCTCTTCTCTTTTCCTTTGTTCGTTTGAATCAGTGTCTCACTACATAGCCCAGGCTGGCTGATACTAAAGATCCTCCTGCCTCAGCCTCACCAGTGCTGGGATTGCAGGCTTGGGACCCCACACCCAGTTAGATCACTCTATGATAGGTGTTCCTGGCACATGCTTGTCTTGGTCCATTTTAAGCCTTTGTTCTGGACTCTGAACTGGTTAGAATCCCAGTCCTCAACTGAAATATAAAATGCAGACAACAGTTGTTGTGTGTCATCTACCTCCTGGGAGTGGTGGTTGAGGTGAGGCCTGTGAAAGGCCTCAGTAGACTTTATTTCAAAGTACAGGACCTTCCTTATGGAGTGCCCAAGCTCAGGTAGGTGCCTGGGTAACTCAGTCCTCCAGGGACTGGTGGCTTCACTAGCAGCTGCTGACAGAGCTGTAAGCAGGGAAAAGCTCTTCTCTGCTGCCACCCCGTGTCCATTTGGGAAATGACAGCCTAGCAGAGGTTAATCACCTCTTTCCCCCAAAGGCTGGGTGTGGAGCCTGGCCGTGCCCGTATGCTGTCACCTGTGTACTGGCACATGCTTGCTGGCAGGTGGACTCAGTGAGACTTTCATGGGGCCTGACCATCTTAGATGTACCTACTGCCTCTGACCTTTGCTCATCGTGCGGTCCTCCAGGGAAGTTTCTGACATGCTTAGAGAGCTTTCTCAACATGCTTAGAGTGCCTCTTAGAGTTACAACATCACGGGTGAATACTAAGTATTTATTTTGCAGGTAAAGAGGCAGTCCAGGAAAGACAAAAAGCAAACGAAGAAGCTGGGCAGAGGCCAGGTCATGAAAAGAACAGAGAGGCCTGCAGCCACAGGGAAAGCAGAGGCAGGCTTTGGGGGGATCCCAAGCCTGGCCTCAGACTGGAGTTGGATGGGGTTCCAGAGACTCAACCCCAGGTACAGCACTTGCAAGAGACACTGAACACCAGGTCTGGGGGACAGCTCTGCTGGAAGAGCCGGCCCCCTGCACAGCTGAGGTAGCTGGACTTTTCTCCAGGGTTGGGGTACAGCCCATCAGCTTTGCCTTGACAAAAGGTGTCTAGCCCTGGGCTGAGTCCCTGCTCGGGCTCAGAAGGCTGTTGTGGCCCTGGTACTTCCTGTTCTGGGCTTCTTGTAGGCACGGATGAAAGACCTAGAAAGACAAGGAAGGTTCAACCAATGTTGTCCCAGCGGATTCCAAACCACAGGCCAGGCACAGAGCAGAAGCCACCGGAGGCAGCAGCCTGGCCCCGCACACCCCATATCCAGACCACAGCCACACCTACAATCAGGCACTGCCTGCAGGACAACCTGAGCTACACAGTAGCAGGCAGCAATGACCACACACCAGCTGTGACACCTAGTCATATACTAGTGAGGAGCACCTCGGGGGTCCCACAAAAAGGCTGGCTTTTTGCATGATAAGAACAAAGCGTCCTAGGTTGAGACCTGTGGAGGGAATCCGTTACTACACCCCAGTAGGTATTGCCAACAAGAAACCGGAAAAGGGTGCAAAAACACATAGTTTCAACAGTTCCCTTAGCTCCCGGGGTGCATAAAATTTGAGAAATCACAATCTTGGGGCACAGTCGTTTCCTCAGAAAGGGTTATGAGAGGGGAGGGTGTGCACCCCACTTTCTGAATTCAGCCTGTGGTCCCCTTACTCACCCAGCTCCTGCTGCAGTGTCCTGATGAGAGGGTACTGGCCCTGGTTGCAGAAGGAACCAGTGAAGTCATCGAAGTCCAAGGCCCAGACCATGGCCCCTCCTAGCCCCTTCTGTTTCAGGTAGCTGACCTGGGGGCACGAGCAGACGTGGGTGATTAACGTGCTCTCTACTGGTTGTTATAGGCTTTGGTTACCTCAGGGAATGCTTCCCCAAAGTTCTGAAGCAAGCTTTGATTTCACAGTCTTCGTGTCTTCAAGTCCTTGTTCCCCTCAGGGACCCTGGGGGAGTACACTGTGGCTCTGTGTTCCCTCTAAGCTATGTAGGGCACCGTGGTGTTTGTGGAGAAGGGCTGGTAGCTAGGGTGATCAGGGCCTCTTGCTGACCTCACTCTCCTTCATGGGTTCCACCCTGCCCTCAGGGTCCATCTTTTCTTCCCCACCCTGACTGCTCACCCAGTTTCCTCCCTGGAGGACTACCTTCCAAGCTTTAGGACTTGCCACCAGCACACTTCCTCTGCAGTCCCTCCTCCCATCTCCTCGATTCCCACAGAGAACATCCATCTGAAAGATTCTGCCACTGTCCACCCCAGGAGGCCTGCTGACAAACTAGTGTAGCTCTGTTGTCTTCAGGAGCTGAGGGTCTCCTCAGGAGGAGAGGCCAGGAAACACATACAGGAACCCATATTGGGCAGAATGAAAGGTTCCTATAAGCAATTCAATGACACATAAACATGTTCCAAATCTGATCAACAGACTGGATAAAATCACTTGTCCTGCCATGGGTATTCCTCCTTCCCTTGAGCCTAGAGAGAAGCACTCTGCCATTGAGCTACATCCCCATCTTTCCTTGTGCCTTTTCTTCATCAGTGACAAATATTCAAAAGCTGTCACATGAAGAAGCATTTACAGTTTTGGGGCATTTACAAGAACACTCATTCTTGAAGAGGGTTTGAGTACTCATCTATGGACAAATCTTAGGTCTACCTGGTACCACCTCCTCCCAGCAGGGCTGGCCCTCACCTTGGCTCTGAAGCTTTCCACGTCATCAAATCCCACCCACTGGTTACCCTGGAAGGCATAAGGCACTTTCTGGTCCTTGATTCTGTGTTTTCCTTTCCAGGAGCAGACCTGCAGGAACAGAGCTGTGTTAGGGAAGAAGAAGAAGAAGAAGAAGAAGGAGGAGGAGGAGGAGGAGGAGGAGGAGGAGGAGGAGGAGGAGAAGAAAACTAGTAGGTACTGAAAAATCTGCCTCCATCTTCGGCTCATGCTTGTTTATGATCAAATCTTTTCTGTTCCAGGAAATAGCAATGATCCCTTTGTTTCAGAAAGGTTATTATGACCACCTGTTGTTATGATCACATTGCAATGACTACCTTGTTATGAATACCTTGTTTTTATTTCAGGGAGTTGTTATGAACAACATGTTATACTTATGTTCTGCTTTTGTAACCCTCCTTTTGCCTGCCAAATCCCACCTTTGGAACCTCCCCTACCCCTAAACTATAAAAATCCTTATTTTTCCCATGCCCAATGCTGACCTCTTAAACCCCACCTTAGGGGGAGACAGCTCATGTACACAAATTTAAAAAATCTTGCTGTAAACAATGGCTTGCTTTAATTAATTTGGCCATGATGGTTTGAGTTAGTGATCTTTCTTCTTACATCTTTGGGATGAACAGTGCCTGTCCCTTCGTGCCAAGAGGAGACCAGAGATTGGAAAATTTCCATCTGAGGAAGCCTAGATAATATAGTAGATTCTGTGGAGACACCTAGAACTGTAGATTTAAACTTCAGGCACCTGAATATAAAGATTTACACAAGGTGGCCAGGATGAGATGGAGTTCCTTTGGCCAGAATTCTCCATGCTTACCATCTTTACCCAGAAAATTCAGGAGAAGCCCTCTCTCCTCCCAAGGGCCCCTGGCCCTCTACCATACTCAGGATAGTAAAAACCTTCTTACCTCAAAGTAAGCCAGTATCCCTCCTTCCCTAATATAGGGGCCTGGGGAACCAGGCCCTGTGGATGGGGCCCCAACTCTGCTGTCTGATGAGGAGGCCAGGGTGAAGGAACGTCCGTAGGTGGGCATGCCAAGGATCAGTTTGCTGGCAGGGGTCCCCTTCTGTAGCCAGAGTTGCACAGCAGCATCCTAGTAGAGAAGGAAGGTCTGCTAAATCTTGGTTCTGGTTGTCTGAGAGAGCAAGGGGGCAGGATCTCCTCTGCTAGACCCAAAGCTCTTCATGAGCATCCCATTTATGCCCATCCTCTTTCAACATCCCCTTAGATTCCTAAACTCTGTGAAAGAAGCTGTAAGGCCAATAGCCAGATTTAGGGCTTTGGAACCAGGCAACCATTTACTAAACAAATAGTCACTGATAGTCTGCTATGTGCCAGGCTCTGTCCTAGAGGCTTAGAATACATCACTGGAAAAAGCAGACAGAAATTTCTGCCTTGTTTGGCAATGTGTTTACAACAAAACCAATACAAATAACCTTTTGAATTTAAGGGCGTAACGTGTTTGTGATCCTAGCAGATATGACACAGGAAGCTGTGAGCATGTCTTTGTTAACTAGTGTAAGTCTCACCTGAGAACAAGATCAGAAGCTTGGGTTTGCATCCCCAGTATCTAACCACCCACCCCTGAACAAGGCCTTTCCACAATCGTGTGTTAGTGGGAATGTAATCATAGGCCTATGGCTCGAAGAGATTTGATCTATTTACACTGAATAAATGTTGAAAGATAAAGATTTGTTCTTCAGCCTAGATTATGGCTCATTTTCCTCACGGTGAGTCTAGGCCTCTTAGGTAAAGGGCAGTTTTCAATGCATTGATTTTTTTCTGTTGGTGTGAATAATTTACTTGTGAGCTTTCTGAGAGAAAAGCTCAGATCGTCCTGCCAACCCAAATGGCACTCTTTATGTGTTTGGACAGGAGACTCCTCTGGCCAGAAACAATCATCAGACACACTGTGTGACAAGTAGAAGACTTGTGGTCAAAGGAAAAGGCCTTCTTTTCCAGCCCAGACAGTACCCAGCTGTGGGACTCCAGCCCCACGCCAATCAGCTTTGTGTCTTTGTATCCTTCACTAGGCTGAGTAATTTAGCTTCCTTCAAAACCCGTGCTGTTTTTCAGATAAGGTGAGCAGCCAGCCCACAGTATGAACTTTGTGAAAGAACCAGAGAGATACCTAACACCAAAAACAAAGGGCCTTCTAATTTGGGGAGCAGTGCAGTGGTTGTCGTAAGAAAGAGAAATGATATGGTTATTCTTGACTTGTGAGTTTACTCTGGGCTTATGTAAGGTACCCAGACTGCTCAGAAAGAGAGAGTCAGGCAGGAAAACCCAACTGCAGTCTAAGACCAGCCTGGCCTTTCCTGGTGATCCTGAGTGAGCTCCCTTTGGTGTTATTAACCCTGGACAAGAGATGAGAATGTAAAACACATGGAAGCCATATTGGCTGGAGAGTCAAGTTCCAAGGAGGCTTCCTCTTTGGTTTCCTTGTGTGTCTGATGACATAAAAGTGACTTGAGCTATTCAGCTAAGAAGCTGCAGAGAAGTGAGGCTTCCCCCTCAGAAGTGGTTTGGGACAGACTAAAGCAAGCAAGCAAAGACAATAGGAAAATCCTGGTTCCTTCGTATCTCACTTGGTTTTCCTGTTTTTCTTTTCCATTAGGCACTTGGGGTTCAGTTGAGGCCACTCACAGGTCCTGCTGATAGGGTATCCCTGCCTCACCCCGCTGACCACTTACCACATTGAGCTCAGCATCTTTCCCACTCTCTTCTTGCCTTTTGTAGAGGGGGCTGTGATGTCCTGTGGTCTTTCCCCAGGAGCCATAGAAGTCATAGGCCATAAGGCTGATGAAATCCAAGCTCCTGCAGGAGTGTGGGGAAAGGAGGGAGCAGCATGAGAGAGGACACTCTCCATCCCTCACCCTCCACCATTCTCGTTCCCACTGTGGCCGTTGCCATTGTTGTTGATGTCTTTCCCCTACTTATTGTCCCTTCAGCCTCCTTAGGTGTTTCCTGCTCTGTGCTGTGATTTTGCCCTTTTGGAAACAATCTAGCTTGGTGCTGCCCAAGCCTTAGTATTACACAAGTCCCCTGAGAATCCCACTAAAATGTAGGTCCTCACTCAGCTGCATTTCCAACAAGCTTTCAACTGTTCCTCCATCACACACACACTCACAGAGAGAGAGACAGAGAGAGAATATCCCTCTGTGTAGCTGGCCTGAAACTCACTGTGTCGAGCCGGCTAGTTTCAAATGCCAAGATCCACCTGCCTCTACCTCCTGAGTGTCTTGGGTGCCGCAGGGGCTCCACACACCACACTGCAAGCTAACGAACACGCGATTTCCCATATTCTTGCTGATGCTTAAGGGCTTTATTCTCTCTCTCTTCCTTCCCAAAAGGTTTTCTTTCTTTAACAGCAAGTACCCAAGGAAGGGAAGAAAAAGATCACCCAACCAACCTCCACACCCACAGAAAAAATCTGGGAAAATGGAGTAGCAGATGCAGAAAACAGGGACAGAATTCCCAGACATCTGGTAGCATCTGCAAGCCGAGTCATGCAGGCAAAGATCTGCTCCACCCTTGGAGGGCATGAGACTCACAGTGCAATCTTGTCCACCTCATAGCCAGCATTCACATGGCCTTGCCCAGCCGCCACAGCTGCACTCAGAAGGAGCCGTTCCTTCCCTGAGGCCTGGGCTTCCTCCTGGAAGGCCTTAGCTAAGTCCTGTGGGAAGAATGCAGAGTGAAGGCAGGGGCAGGAGCTAGCAGGACCCTCCCCCCCCTATTATATCCCCACAGGTGTTCACACTCTGGAGTCTGAAGCTGCTGGCCCTGGGTGCAGATAAGAACTCAAACACTGTGGGGCACCACCCTGGGTCACTTGGCAGACTAAGTGACCCTAGGCCCACCCAGTTATACGTGTAGCAGGGCTGTGAATCTCTCTTTGTCTACTGCCGGGCTCCCACGGCTTCCTGGGTACTCCCAGTCAAGGTCAAGGCCATCAAAACCCTGAGTGCGCAGGAACCTTGTGGCTGAGTTAACGAAGGTCTTCTGGTTGCTGGCCATGGCCACCATATCTGTGAACCTGTGGAATGATAGAAGAGGTGTCTTGCTCAAGGGCATGTAGGAAAGTACTCAGGATCCCAGTCTTGTGAGGCCAGAAAGGGCTTTAGGATGGCTGCCCAGGGATTGCTGGGATATTTGCTGACATGCTGGTGGACTGCTTAAGGAAAGGAACAATAAAAGTGCTTTCTAAGCCTTAAAATCAATGCCACCAAGGCTTCCCCAATCCCCTGGCAGTCTCTGAACTGTCTCACTGTCAACCAGAACTATCCAAGTCCCCTACCCTCCATGGAGATTGGGAAAAAAGATATAGGTTTCTCTGATGCAGTTAGGGGGGCAAGCAGTGACTAGCAAGGAGCTTGGAACCTGGGACCCCCGGGTTGAGCTTCCTGGCAGCTAAGTGGAGTGCTGTGCAGTGGGGACCACCTTTGTGCTGCCCACAGTCTTCCCGAATCGCCACACTAGACCCATCTCCCTCCTCGGTGGACCCCCAAAGAATTCTTGGACTTCTTAAGGATTTTAAGGTTTTTTACAGACTGATTCTATTTCTATTTACTTTTATTAACTTCTAACTTAATTAAGCTAATGGTGTCTATTCTTAAGTCCATGTCTTTGGGAATACCAAGCTAAAAATTCTAACAATCTCAATAAAAATGTAAGTGTTATTTTGGGAAGTTGAGTCGTAATGTTTACCAGATTCTCAAAAGGTCTCATGGCCCAAAGATATTTTTTAAATATTTAAAGCTTTGGAAATTATATATTCTAGATTTTTTTTCTAGGAGATGTCTAGCTTCATTGTTTCCTTAAATTAAAAAAAATTACAGAAATGGAAAATAATTTGTCAGCCAAACTCAATCTCACTGACTAGATATCCCATTCAGAACTCAGAAAACACACTGCATGCTGTCTGGGATTCCTGGTTCCCTGCCCCCATGTCATGGAAGAGTAGAGTGAGGCTGGAGAGGTCAGGGCTCCCTGTGCTGTTTTAGATTCTGGACTCCTGATAAGACTGCATCTATAGCAACCTGGAGCCATGCCCGCACCTCTGCCTTCTCATCCTGATGAGGGCCTAGAACCAGAGGGAAAAAGCCTCAGTCCTTTTCATGCTTTGGCCTGGCCTACTTTCCCTGAGGAGGGCCCTGTCTGCCAGTGTACCACATTCCCATCCACGGATTCTGCCACCATGTCCACTCACTTCTGGGTACCAAAGTTCCAGCCCCCGATGGCTAACAGAGTCTTGAGCTTGGGGTTCCTAAAAAGACAAGAGATGTGTGAGGCTGTATCTCTCGGAAAACTGACAAGAGTAATAGGTTAAGAGGGGTGGTAGGAACAAGCCTGAGCATGCAGGCCCCTGGGTATGCAGCCTGCACTGACAATGGGAGCTAGAGTTGGGGAGAGACATGTGGGTAACATAGGGGACCCTGTGTCTAACTAGGGCAGCACCACACAGGTGCAGGAACACAAGGAACTGAGGCAGTAAGTGACCAGAGTTCCCAGAGGGCCTTTGTAAGGTAGCTGAAGTTGGATACATTTTAGGGCGAGCCCAAGAGGAAGGATTTTCCACAGAGTGGGAAATGGTTTTGCAATCCTGATTCTATTTGGATGTTAACCAGCAGGGCCCTTTTACAAGTCTCTCATCCACCCCATGACTTCTCTATAAGCACGGATGACCAGATAGAGATGATGTGACCTGCCCACTGCCACACAGCAGGTTGGTGGCAGGGTTGCAGTGATGGAGAGTTTTCTGGGTGTGTGTGCGGGTAATCTTTCCACCAATCACCCAACTACCCCTAAAGAAGGCTCACATCCTCTTTAGGCTGTTCAACTCCTGGTAGAGAAGTTGGTCATTCCACTCTACAGGGCTGAGCTGGTGATTTTTCATGCCGGCAAAAGCATAGATGAGGTGGGTACACAAGTTGGGGTCCACATCCCTGGGTAAGAATCGAGCTGCCCCCGTCCGGTACTGGGCCCAGTTGGTGAAGTAGCAGATCAGTTTTGCAGCAGAGCCTGACCAGTAAGAAGGAGGGGAAAAAAATGTGAGTCAGAAGTGCCCCTAAAAACTGGTGGCCTCTGCCCCAGGCAGATAGCACCCCTGAGTGTCTTATAGACCTAAGCTAAGGGCTGACAGCAAGAAATAAACACAGCTTGCTTTTGTTTGGGCAAGCACCTCATGGTTGGGAAAGCATTTGCATAGGTTGTCATAGGGCCACAGGCCACCTGTCAGTGGCAGCACCCTCATTACCAAGCTCAGTTCACCATGTGCAAACTGAGGTTCCTGCGCTCAAGCCCCTTCTCAGTCAGCTTGACCCTTGAGACAGCAGAGCAGGGTACTAGGATCCTGGTCTCCTGACCCCTTGACATCCTAGGCTCAGAGTCCAGGTCCCTAGGGCCAGAGCCCGCAGGCAGGCTTCTCTATCTGTTCCAGGGATTGAAGCCTCGGGAAGCCCGAGACAGCCCATCACAAGGCCCAAAGGGAGTTAACATGACATTTCTTTTGCCAGAGGAAGAGAGGTGGAACCGTCAAAGCACAGCTGGGAATACTTCACAATGCCAATTAAAATGCAAATGCATGAAGCGGCAGAGAGCAGTTCCAGTTCCAGGCCTGGGCTCATGTTTCTTTAATCTTCCATTAAAGTAGTTTGCATTTATTTGTTATTCCTTGCAGAGATCCTACATTTATCAATGCCACAGCTAAGGTTCTAGTAAAGAGCCTGTATTACCCAGGGAAAGGTAGCTTGTGTGTCTGGTGTCCTTATAACCTGTGAAACCCTGCAGGGGAGGCCCTACACCCGGTGGGAGCTGTTGCTGATGTCCCTTGGAGGGCAGCCCTGAGCCAGGACCAGGACACCAGAGCAATAATTACTGCCTTCATTCCTGCATCAGTCAAAACAAACCCTGGGTCCATCTCCCATTCGGTCCTAGTCCATCAGGACTCCCTGGGGCCACTTCCTGTATAACTCTGGGATGTCCGAGGGAATATTTTATGCCAGAGACCTGGCAGCATGCTGACATTGGTGTCTAGGCCCCCAGAACTTCCTTTCGTTTCAACAGGGTCTCTTTATGACCTCTCAACTGTCCCCCTCTGTGTGTCTAGTGAGAAGATAGAGGAGGGGACAGGAGTGTAAAGCGACTGTAAGTGAAAACTCAGGCCACCCAACTCTGAGCACATGGTCATCTTTAAGAGAGAAGAACCTTTGGATAGTCAATGGCCTGACAGAAATAACCCAGGAACAGAGCTTGTTAGAAGCCTTAGAAGCCGTGTGTACAAGGGTTGGTGAACGCCTCTTAGCAAAAGAAAGAAAGAAGATGCCGAGGGCCACCCAGGAAGTATTCAGGAGGCACATGCCACCACTGTACATCAAATGTTACAAAATACATTTTATACAACAGAGACAGTACGCTGGGTAGGTGAAAGCAGGTCCTGTAGAACGCTAGCCTACTGCTCATGTAACCCAACTTCCTCCTCTTAAATTAAAGTGGGGAAATCTGCCCTCACAATGTGTCTCATAGTATAACTCTATAGCTGTTAGCCTGTAGACAGTGCTCTGTTCAAGGTGCTTACAGACATTAATTCCTGGCCTACGCAAAGTCTTCTTACTGTGCCTGGAAGCAGCTGGGACTTCACTTGGCTTTTGGAGAAATCCCCAGCCTCACTACTTCCTCATAATTGTCACTTCTGTGGGTGCCTGCCTGACCCCTACTGTGAGGCCAGGAGGGCAGATGAGCATCCAATGCTAAGCCTAGTAGGCTTACCATCCTCAGAATAAGAGCCTGAGGGGCCCTGGACCACTGGTACCCAGCAAGTAGGTGGGATGGGAAAGGGACTGTGAGTTTGAGTTGCTGCAATGCCTAGGAAATCTCTTAGATCTTTTGTTTGCTTGTTTGTTTGACATGGAAGCCCTCTTCTAGCTCTTTTCAGCTTCATACCCATCAGCAAATCCAAGCACAAATGTTCTCACAGAGACCACAGCTTTGGACTTGTTCTTTTATCTCTGGGCTCAGAGTCAGTGGGAAAAAACGGTCAAGGCAAGGACTATAGGAACTGTGATACATACTAGAAGGTGTGCAGATGCTGTGAGAACACAGATGTGGGAGCACAGGACCTCAGAAAGACTTGGGAGAAGAGGACACAGCCAGTGCCATGCTTGGAAGGAGTTCAGCTAGTGGGTGAGGATGCAAAGATCTTGGAAGAAGAAATGGTGGGGCTTTTAGGAAAGCGAGAACAAATACAGGGCGCTGAGCTTTGAAGGTTAGCCCTCCTGGTCTGTCAGTGTGTCCGTGTGTGTGTGTGTGTGTGTGTGTGTGTGTGTGTGTGTGTGTGTGTATACACGCATGTGTATGTACACATGTATGTGTAGTGGCTGGAATGGAGGAATATAACAGAAACAGGGTTGGGCTGAGGGAGCAAGTACTGGCCTCAAAAAGAGATGCAACTCACCCCACTGGACCATCAGCAGAGTCATCACACCTAGGCAATGAAAGAGAAGACAGAGGTCACGATGTCATTTTCATCATCAAAGGTCCAGGCCTCGTGTGCCGATGGAGGCACAGGGGGTGCAGGTCACCAAGTAAAGTGAGTTTCACACAAGTCAAGCTTTCTCCTTCCAGAGGAGACTTGGGAGGAAACTGTCCATCTCTTCACAGGCTTGACAGCCAGGGGTCTGTCCTTGTCCAGACTTCATCCCAGAAGCCAATGGAGTTTTCATGGCTATGAGGCTGCTCAAGAGCCCCAGTTGAGGGTGGTATGGATTTAGGGAGATCATGGAAGACCAGCAGATGTGGGGTATGCAGAGGAAAAGCATCTCTGCAGAACAAGAGGAAAACCCTCCCCAGTGCTAGGGAGAGCCCACCTGGAAGAGCTGGGTAGGAAACCCCCATTTTTTTTTTGAGACAGGGTTTCTCTGTGTAGCCTTTACCACTCTGCAATTCACTCTCTAGACCAGGTTGGCCTCGAACTCAAAGAGATCCTCTTGGTTCTGCCTCCTAGGTGCTGGGATTACAGGTGTGTACCACTGCCACCCGGCTAAGACCCCATCTTCCGATGGGCTTGGCACCTGCTCCCCCTAGTCCCAACGATTCACTTGGAAGAAGAGGCTAAGATTGTTCCTAGCAGCCTTGGAGACCTAAGGCTTGCAGACTCCTTCAAAGAATTTGTTTTTACCTTTCTGATGACCTTGGATTTTCTTTTTATTCTAAAAACAAAACAACAAACAAACAAACAAAAATTCTGCATGAAATTTGCAAGCAAAGTCTTGGTGGTGGGGGAGTGACATGGTGAGTAAGAGCACTCACTGTTCTTGCACTCACATTAGGTAGCTCACAACTGCCTATAACTCCATTTTTAAAGGGATCTGATGTCCTCCTCTGTCCACTGTGGGCACCTGGATGAGTGTGGTACACATAAATTCACCCAGGCATATGTACATACATTATAAGTTGTTAATATATATCATGTAAATATGTAAAATAATATTTTTTTGTAAGAACACCTAGTGTTCTTGGCCCTAGGCTACCTTTCTGGAGGACAGGCAATATAAGCTAAGGGAAGGTGACCCTTGGCTGGTGCTTCTTGGACCAGGAGGGGGAAAAAAGCCCAGTATAGGGGCTCACTGACTGTATTTTGAGGACAGGGCCTATGAAAGAATGCTTCTTTTACAGTATAAGCACTTGTGGGCTGAAAACAATAGCCAAGGCAGGAGGCAGGAGCAGGCAGAATGGACCAAACATCTCCTGAGCCCTTTTACTTCCTTGCATAGCATGAGGGAGCCACAGGCCATTGAATAGCCTCATAAATGGCCCTTGAAGCCCAGCCCATTCTCCCTGTCCAAGCCTACGCACCTGCCCAGGCCGTGGACTGTACCATGATGCTGACTCTGGCAGCTGTCGGCTCCGTGCACACCAGCTCCTCAGGTCCTGCTCTGCTCTCATCTGACTGGCCTACTGCAGAGCCAGGAGTGTTGCAATAGATGCCTGAGGGAGGAGAGAGAGAGAGTGCCCAGTGGCATGAGTTCAGCAAACCTGACACAATAGTCTTTGGCAATTCTTGCTTTTCTGGAAAAATGAAAGGGTGGAAAGTGGGCTTTTGCTATTGCCAAACGAGGAGGCAGAGAGAAGAAAGTAGGAAGGGCACGCAGCCTTTCTGCTGCCCAAGCATGACTCTGCTCTTTGTGTGGGTTGGCAGGACCATGTGCAGACCCAAGCCTCATGAGGCCCAGGAGAAGACAAGGGACTCAGCAGCCAGGGCAGCTGTGGACTAGATCAGCTCTCCCACTTCTCTACAACCTACTCTTGAACTTAGTTTCCCCTTCTTCATGACAATGGGCTACAGAGATAAGCTGTTTTCAAAGTGTTATCTTTTTGCTCTCTACAGGATACTAGCTTGTTACAGCCATGACTGAGAAAAAAAAATCCACAATAATAATAGTGATTAATAATTCAGTGATATAGCTGGATCTTGAGGTAGCACTATTCCTAATTGTCTGAGAAAGTGCCAGATTGATATCCAAAGTGGTTGTACAAGTTTACATTCCCACCAGCAATGGAGGAGGGTTCCCTTTTCTCCACATCCTCTCCAGTATGTGTTGTCACTTGAGTTTTTGATCTTAGCCATTCTGATGGGTATAAGGTGAAATCTCAGCATTGTTTTGATTTGCATTTCCCTGATGACTAAGGACATTGAATATTTCTTTAAGTGTTTCTCTGTCATTCAGTATTCCTCTATTGATAATTCTGTTTAGCTCTGTACCCCCATTTTTTAATTGGAATATTTGGTTTCTTGAGTTCTTTATATACTCTGGATATTAGCCCTCTGTCAGATGTAAGTTTGGTGAAGATCTTTTCCCAGTCTGTAGGCTGTCATTTTGTTCTGATGACAATGTCCTTTGCTTTACAGAAGTTTTCAGTTTCATGAGGTCCCATTTATTGATTGTTGATCTTAGAGCCTTTGCTGTTGGTGTTCTGTTCAGGAAGTTGTCTCCTGTGCCAATGTGTTCCAGGCTCTTCACCACTTTTTCTTCTAACAGGTTTAGTGTGTCTGGTCCTAGGCGTATATCCAAAATACGCTCAACTATACAACAAGGACATTTGCTCAACCATATTCATAGCAGCTCTATTTGTAATAACCAGAATCTGGAAACAACCCAGATGCCCCTCAGCTGAGGAATGGATACAGAAATTGTGGTACATTTACACAATGGAATACTACTCAGCTATTAAAAACAAGGAAATCATGAAATTTGCAGGCAAATGGTGGGAGCTAGAAAAGATCATCCTGAGTGAGGTAACCCAGAAACAGAAAGACACACACGGTATATACTCACTCAGTGATTATTAGACATATAATATAGGCTAAAAATACTAAAATCTATACTTCTAAAGAAACTAAATAACAAGGAAGACCCTAGGGAAGATGCTTAATCCTCATTCAGAAAAACAAACTCGAAAGACATCGGAAGCAGGAGAAGACCAGGAACAGGACAGGACCCTGCCATAGACAGCCTCTGAAAGACTTTACTGATCGAGGTATCGAAGCAGAGGCTGAGAATAATAGTCAAACTTTGGGCAGAATGCATGGAATTTTATAAAAAAAAAAAAAAAAGAGGGAAATAGAAAGACCTGGGGTGGGTGTGGGTGTGGCAGACCAGAGCTCCAAAAGGAGACCAACAGAACCAGAAAAAAAAAAAAAAAGAGCCCTGGGGACCCTGAAGAGAATGGTACCTCAACCAAGGACAATGCATAGAGAGGACCTAAAACCCCAGCTCAGATAGCCCATAGACTGAGTCTCTAAGTTGGGTCCCTTGTAAGGTGTTCTGCCCAGTTCATGAACCCCAAAAGACCAGGAATAAATAGACTCCACTGTAAATACAGGAGGTACAGGAGGTGTTTTTAATTGTAAATTACAAGCTGAAGCTTGCCCCCCCCCCTCCACCAAAGCGGTGAGAGCTGAGGGCCCTGTGCGCAGGTTAGTTGGGTGATTTAAAGATTCTGGTCCCTCCCAGCATGCCCAAGGCAGGGGTAATTCCTGCCTGGAAAGCATCTATTGGTCAAAATGCTACATTTTGAATTGATTGGCTATAGGAAGGTCCCCAGACCATTAATGACCTGAGTCCCTCTCTAGGGGGATGGGCCAGTTTCCTAGCAACTGTATCTCTAGTGGGTGGGGAAAGAATACAGTAAGGCGGGTTCTTCCCCTCAGTGTATTATGGAATTTCTCCACCCACCTAGTTCAGGCCTTAAATATTAATAATAGCGGATGATTTCTAATCTTTTGGTCTCTCAAAGGGAAGCAGGGGCTTTCTCTGGCATGAACTCAGTGGCTGGCTCTCTGATCAACTCCCCCTCGGGGGTGTAGACTTGCCAGGCCACAGAGGAAGACAATGCAACCAGTTCTGATGAGACCTGATAGGCTAGGGTCAAATAGAAGGGGAGGAGGACCTCCCCTATCAGTGGACTAGGGAAGGGTCATAGGGGGAGAAAAGGGAGGGAGGGTGGGATTGGGAGGAAATGAGGGAGGGCCATAGCTGAGATACAAAGTGAATAACTTGCAATAAATGATAATAGTTTAAAAAGAACATCTGTTCTATTACACATTAAAGAAATTATGATAGTCGAGACCTGTACAGTGTAGCTTCCTACAGCTGCTGAAACAAACTGTGTGACTTATTTTCTCCTGGTTCTGGAGGAAGCGACCTGAAATGAGCATGTGGCAGGCTGTGGCTTCTCCAGAGGCTCTAGAGGACAAGCTCTCCTTTCATCTTCAAGGTTGCTTGAGGCATCTGTGGCCTGTGGCAGCATATTGCCACTCTGCCTACTCCATTGCACACGTCCTTTCCCTGGGTCCTTGTGTAAGGACACTGATTCACTGTGGTCCTACTGCGGGATCCCTTCCTTCTTTGCCTCTATCAAGATCTTTATTACAACTGAAGTCACAGCCTGAGGTTGGGATAGAGATACCTTTTTTATGAAGTAACTTTTTTGGCCGTTTCAGACATGTCTGCAGTGGATTTGGTTACCCTTATTCCTCTCCCCCTTTCACATCTACTTTATTAGTTCTTTGAGAATCACATACATTGTGTTTTGATTATACTCAGCCCTCCCAACGCATCTCAGACCCACTCCCCTTTCCTACCTAATCAGTTTTGTGTTTCCTCCTCCTCTTGTTCTTTCTCCTCCTCCCTGTTAAGGCTGATTTGTACTGTCCATATTACTCTTGAATGTGTGGCCATCCACTAAAACATGGACAGCCTACCAGGAACCACATCTTTAAAGAAAACTGACTCTCCCTCTTCCACTAGTTACTAATTGCCAATAGCTCCTCTGTTAGGTCCAGGACTTTTGTGCCCACCCCCCTCCTCCACGCTGGGATTTTGTCTGGCTTGGGCCCTTGCAGGTTCCATGTGTGCTGTCACAGCTGCTGGGCACCTGCCCTGTCATGTCTGGGAAACACTGTTTTCCTTCAGTTACTCATTGACTCTGGCTCATCACAATGATCAGTCCACTTCTGAAGTGATCCCTGAGCTTTTGGAGGAGAAAGTGTGACATAGATTTTATTTAGGGCTGAAAAACCCACATCCTCTAGTCTCTACCCCTGGACAGTTCTGGGTCTCTGTGCTGATCAACAACTACTAAAGAAGAAAAAACTTCTCTGATGAGGGTTGAGAGATGTGTAAATCTATATGTATAAGTTGATTTCATACTATGCCCATTTAGTAGAATAATAGTAGCAGGTTCTCCTCTAGGGCCTAGGGCCTGTCTATCCACTGATTCTTGGCACCAACAACTGCCAGTTATAGGTTTCATCTTGTGGAGCAGGCCTTAAATGCACACAGAAAGTGGCTGGTTACTTTAATGGTAGCCATGCCTCTTTTGCCCAAGTGGGCATGCCTTTCCAGGGCAGCAGTCGTTGTATCTCTGAGTTAGAGCTGGGCATGACTGATTATCCTCTTCAGTAGCACATGTAGCACCTTCTGGTAGGGATGAAGGCTCTGGGTGAGTGCTATAGCAGCTTGATTTTTCCATGCTCTATTACTCAGTCACGTGGCGTCTTCAACAACGGGACTTACCATCAAGTTCTAGGAGCATGGCCAGTATACTTAGAGGTCTGCGGGACCCCACTTCCCAACATCTCTAAAAGCAGTAGCCATTCCTGACACGGGACTTTTCATTGCTGGCCTGTGGTGTGTAGTAGTGGCATTGTGAGCTGTTCATACGTGTGTGTGTGTGTGTGTGTGTGTCTGTGTCTGTGTATACTTCTACAGTAATGTTTCCATTTGAATTTTTTTCAAAATGTCCTTAGTGTTAGTTTTCTATCCCTGTATTCCTTTCTTTCCCCAGCTCTCCCCTCCAATTTACTATTCTTGTTCTACTATCCCCCTTCAATGCTTTATGCCACCATTTTCTATCTTTCCTTCCTTGAAATACCCACCAACACAGCCTTTTACTAGTTTCCTGACCTCTGTGGATACTCCAAATGAAAGGCACATATCTGAAGATTTATTCACAAATGAGAGAAAACATGTTTTGTTAGTCTTTCTGGGTCTGGGTTTTTAGCTTCACCCATTTACCTGAGAATTTTATAATTTTATTTTTTCTTAACATCTGAGTAATATTCCATTGTATAAATGTATCACATTTTCATGATCTGTTCATCAGTGATGGACATCTAAGTTGTTTCTGTTCTTTGGCTACCATGAGTACATGAGCAACAAGCCTGGGTGAGCAGGCCTGTCTATAAAAAGATATAGAGTCCTTAGGGTATTGTCCAACAGTGGACAATACAAGCAAGCAAGCAAGCAAGAAACAACAAAAGAAAGACAGAAAGAACTCAAAAGATTGGTTTTCTAAGACAGGGTTTCTCTGTACAGCCTTGGTTGTCCAGGACTCAATTTGTAGACCAGGCTGGCCTCAAACTCACAGTGATCTGTCTGCCTCTGCCTCCCTGAGTGCTGGAATTAAAGGCGTTCACCACCACACCTGGCTGCTTGAATTCTTTGTATAGTCTGTAAGGGTTGGAGAATCACTGAAGACTCCAGACTCAAGTAGTATGCAAAAGCAGAGAGCATTTATTCTGCAGAAATTCTAGCATGCAGGGATCACCACCCTTTTCAAAATGATGACCATGAACTAAGCACGCAGGCTCTATCTAAAGGCAAATGGGATTTCCAAATAACCTTAATTTGATTGGTTGGTAGTGGCAATCTCCCCACCCAGATCTATCTTTTGTCATGTTCCCTGAGCCTTAGAGAAGTTGGAATGGTTGTTCTGGCTATGGATGGGCATTCAGCCTTCACTATTCCCAGCATCTGGAGTAGCCATGAGTCTCTGTACTGACAGCTGTTCACTGGAAAGAGAAGCTTTTCTGATTAAGGCTAAGATTAGCTTTCATCTAGGAGTATAAATGCAAATACTCAGAAAGCAGTTTCAGCCATATCAACTCAGGTAAACAACAGCACTAAGCTGCCCCTCTAGGGCTCAAACTTTTGCAGCCATGGGTTTCTAACTGGGTTTATGGTAACAATTCCTCAGATCCAAACAAAGAGCAGTTTAGGGAGTTCACCAGTTAACTCACTACAAGACATTGTGAGAGACCAAGGGATTAAAAATCAGTGGCTATCATTTCAAAGTTTAAAGCACAAGCCTGAACTAAGCCCAGCTAGGTGGAGACATGTCCAGCCACCTTCGGGAAAGAACTAGCCTCACTGCATTCTTTCCCCACCCACTAGAGATACAGTTGCTAGGAAACCCACCCAGATGGCCAGGTCAGAACCGTGTATGGTCTTGACACCTAAAGTAAACCAATCATTTCAAAAATTCCAATCATGTAACACCAGAGCATGTAAGTCCCTGCTTGCATTTTGGGGGTCCCACGAACTGGGCACAACAATTGGTGAGTACAGATTAGCAATGCTGTGTGCAATTTTTGGTGTGTTCATAGACTTCAGGGTCCCCAGGGAAGCCATAACTTCAACAGGACTTAGTGTTTGAATTAATATGAGTGGTCAGCTTTGATCACAACTGCCATTGCTGCCTGTATACCTGTGCTAGTTAGTTTTTATGTCAACATGACACAAGATAGAGTCATTTCAGAAGAGGGAACCTCATTTGGGGAAACATCCCAAGCAGATTAACCTGTGGGCAAGTTTCTGGTTTTCTTATTTGGTGATTGGTGGACAGTGCCATCCCTGATCTGGATTCTGTAAGAAAGCAGGCCGATGAGAAATGCAATGCTAAAGTTATGACAATAGGAAAGGAGGAAGAAATGGGGCTCTTCCCGATAGAAAATAGGTTGGTAGTTGCTGGAGCTCAGCGCTTTATGGATGAAAGATGTTTGTCAGCTCTTTCTGGGAAGGTCCCACCAAAATGGTTTTTTGCAATGACTAGATTCCAAGGAATGATGGACAGAACTTCTCCATTGCAGCCTGAGATGACACAGTTAGGCCAAAACCTAGAATTTTCTTGTTTCTTTGTTTGATTTTGTCTGAACATTTTGAGTTATAATGATATGGAATTGAGATAAAATACTTGAACAGGGTAGTGACAACACAATACAAAGAGACAGAGATAGGTGGATCTCTGTAAATTTTAGACCAGCCTGGTTTACACAATGAAGTCAGGGCGGGACCCCATACTGATAAGATAAGGCTGCTTACAAAAGATAGTCTAGGATTCAAAATGACACATTTTGCCTTAAGGTTAGTATATAAGTCTTAATAATGGATGACCTGTCCTTACAGATCTAGAAGATGGATACACACCAATCTTGGGTTTATGTAAGGGGAGGATGAATCAGGTCTCTTTTCATTTTTTTGGTGTTTGGCCCTTTTTTTCTGTAGCTATGTAGCCTCTCGAAGGTAACATGCAGTTCTGCATTTGTATATTCACGAGTTGGAGAGGAAAGATGGCACACTGCTCTAAGAGGTCAGTCAATCTCCTTCAAAAGTGGGGCTTCAACAGGAGAGCTGGTGCCAAAGGGCAATTTGGCCTAAGAAATATGTGATTTTGGGTCAATTTAAGGACCCAAAGTTAGGCTGGGAGACGAACATGCAAGCTGCATGCCTCCCACAGCCAAAAGTCATTAAATGCTGACTTCACTGAGGTGTCACACTGCTCTTGTTATACCCAGTTCGCGAGCCCCCAAAAGATCTACAGGAATCGACTCCGTTGCAAAACACATGAGGGTCTTTTTATTGTAAATTACAAGCTGCAGCTTGGGCCCACAACACCCATCGCTGAAGCGGTGGGAGCTGAGCGCCGTCCCCAGGTTAGTTGGGTGATTTATAGATTCTGGTCCCTCCCAGCATGCCCAAGGCAGGGGCAATTCCTGCCTGGCAAGCATCTATTGGTCAAGATGCTACATTTTGAATCGATTGGCTATAGGAAGGTTCCCAGACCATTGACCATGACCAGGTGTCCCTCCCTAGGGGAATGGTTCAGTTTCCTAGCAACTGTATCTCTAGTGGATGGGGAAAGAATGCAGTGAGGTAGCTCTCCCCCTCAGGGCATTACTAACTTTTTTACCGCACCTACTCTAGGTCTTAACGATAGCTGCTACTTTATCTTTTGGTCTCTCACTCTAGTTCTTGGCTTTTCCCTCTAATTGTGAGACACTTTCTCAGGGGACAGGTGGTGGTCATGCCTGGGTCAGAGAGATACAGGTGGCAAAGTACACACTAGTCTAAGTTAGGTTTTCAGAACTCAAAGACTGTAATTCATATGTTTGAAAGGCAGAACCGGTCATTCCTTATGGAGCAAGTATGGCCACAGCAATTGTCAAAAATCAGGCCTAAACCTCTACACAGGTACAAGGTGGCTAGGGTATGCTTAAGCATTAACCATAGAAAGAAATTGATATAAAGTTTATTTAAAAGATAATTTTTTTTCTGTTGTTCTGGGCAACCAGCTTATCCCTTTAAATGTGATGCACTTTCCAGGGGACAGGTGGCAGCTTGGCCTAATACAACAAAGGAGGCATTCAAACAGCATACACATGGCCAATGAATCCTTGGCTCCAATAGCCTCAAAGCTTATCATGCCATTGTTTTCAATGGCATAGATAATTTGGTTTACAGTTTGGTTTATAATCCAGACTGGCTTATGGAGCGGTAGATGTTTTCTCATACAAAGAGCAGAAAACATCCTTAATTGAGCTGTGCATCCTGCATACTTCATGCATTTATTATTTTAGAACTACATGTTACTTGTGAAAAATTATGTTTTTTAGAATAAAAAAGCTGACACAGGTGACACTGGATCAAACCTGACAAGATTCTCCTCCAGGATGCTGAGACGATGAAACCTTTATCCCAGCATCCTGCAGGTCTAGCCTCTGCTTCAGTTGCTGGTCTCAGCCTCTGCTCCAATTGCTGGTCTAGCCTCTGCTTCAGTTGCTGGTCTAGCCTCTGCTTCAGTTGCTGGTCTAGCCTCTGCTTCAGTTGCTGTCCCTTCAAAACCTTCTCCCAGGGCAGCTTCCAAGAAAGTTACTGATATCAATTGTTTCAGCATTTCAGACTGTTCCAAACAGGGCTTCTATTGAGAGGGCCTGGTTAAATATTCATTTTCTTGCTAGACAGAACAGGCCTGAGGTTTCTGTTTCTCAGAAAAAGAAACTTCAGTTGCAAGAAAAACTACAGAAACTGGCTTAGCACAATTGGCACAATTGGAACAATTGGCCTAGGGAGATAAGGTTTCTTAGCTACTGGTTTGAGAAGCCCCTAAGCCCTGATCAGAGTCACAGAGCCTCCATGGGCACGGGTCAAGCCCTGACCAGAGAGGTCACATAGCCTCCATGGAACCAGCCAATCCCAATTGAGGTTATAAAGCCACAGTAGGAATTCCCCTCTCTGGCTTTAAAAAGAGCCTTCAACTCCCCTTGGGGCCACCACCACGTTGTGAAGCTGGTGGCCCCAGCATGCTGGACTTCTGCAGAATGAACACCTCTTGTTGCTTGCATGCTACTCAAGTTTGTGGTCATTCTTTCAGCATCTTCTGGACTGTAACACTATGAAGCCTGAAATTTTTCAAAACTTAGAGACTGGACTACAAATGTTATTGCTAGCTTGCTTAACCACTTTCCCCAATTTTTATTGCCCCCCCCACGGTATTCTATGCCCCAGAATCAGCAGAAAGAGACCTTAAGAGATGATGTCCCATGTCCCTTAAAGGGGTTAGGCAGGTTTTTGGTTGTTCTGCTGGGAGTGAATGTTTGTTGTCACTAAGGGATGTTAAGTTGTTAATGGTCTTATTTTTATAAAGGTATAAAAACTTAGACTCAGGGATTTCTCTACTTTTTCTTTGCTCTAACTTTCTTAGGTAAGAAGAGAGAAGGAGGTTAAAAAGAAAGAAGGAGGAATATAGAAATATCTTATAGGAATAATGAGACAAAAGTTAGATTATTATCTCTATTCTTCAACTTAGAGATATTGTTATATTTAAATAAGGTACTTTGATACATTGGTATAAATTTTGGTAAGGTTACATTGTTACACACACATATTTATTTCTCCTCTGGCATTAAGTTCTGTACCCACCATCTCATCTATAATACAAGGTTTACTTCCAATACTTTTCAAGCTGCTATTACAAAGTGTTCAGGATAATTAAGTAATACAAGTTAATTGTTAGTTAATTAACTCATAGTCATGTCAGATACTGGTCTAATCTATCACAAATTAATATTAATCTTAGGTTTTACAGATAGATATGATTCTATAGATAATGTAAAAATGAATAGATAGATACCATCTTCAAAAACCTCAGAGAACTACAGAATATGGCATTTCAAGATGTTTTCATTATTTTAAGGTTTCTTTGACAATAAGACAGATCAGCTCCTGGCAGCACCCAGCCTACCTCAAAGAAGATGATGAGCATCAAAAAACTTTTATATGAACATGGTTTCAAATACAGCAAAGCCACTGGGCAAAGAAATGCCCTAAAATTCTAAATTCTAAAGAAATGTCCTAAAATTCTGCCTAAAATGCGCAAGTTTGGATGCAGGCCAAGATGACTGCTAAGCTCTGCTAAGACAGGGTTAGCAAGTCCTTAATAGTTCCTTTCATGTTGTGTGGCAATTCCACTGGCCTGCTTTTAGGGGCCTTTATGGTCCTGGCACTGTCCTATGTCACTACCTTTTACCTATGACATCACGTGGGTCAGATGCTTCAGATATAACTGGTCTGCCACTCTTACCTGCTCTCTCTCTCTCTCTCTGCCTTGGTTTTTCCCCCCTTTTCCGGGTACCCTCCACCCATCTCTCTCTCTTTTTCTTTCCATCCATCCAAAAATTCTCTTTTATATCAGATCTGTTGCATGTGGCATTTTAAGACATATCCTAACACTGGTGTGTTGGCCTCGAACACACCTGGTAATGTTTGGTCTGGTCACAACAAGACCCCTTATACCTAACATGCTGCCAGAAACAGGTTTGTCTTCTGTTCCCCCTAGAGCTAACCGCTGCTCAACCACATGTGCCCAAAACCTGCACTGCCACCACTATAATCTACTCCAGCTTTTCATGGCCGCTCACTCACACCAGACTTCACTGCTAGACTTCACCCGGCCACAGGCCCCTCTACACCCAGGGACGGCTTTAAAATTACCCGCCACCGTGGCCTCAGGCAGCTTTAAATTGTGGGGCTGCCTCAGGGCCTGCGGCCTTGGTTTTTCACTTTCCTGCTGCATGCCCGCTGCTGCATGCCCGCTGTATTAGCAAGCTCACGAGTGAAGGAGGGTTGTTAAACTGTGCAGATGCCCTCTCAGCTGTGCCATGCAGGGACAGTTTAGAACTTCCGAAGGGCCAGGACCACCATGCCGACAGCAATTGCTCCTGGTCCCAATGTGCCGCCATGGCTGTGCACAACTCATGGCTGGACACCATGTTGATTTTGGAATAAAGAGGGTGGAGCTGGCTTCACTGCCATCTCCACTAAGGGCAAGCACATGGTTTCAACACTATCTTAACTAAGGGCAACCAAGGGCAGTCACATGATTGGCAGCCATCTTGATTATAAAAAAGCCATGGTTGCCCTGGGCTGGCTGCTTTCACTACCTTGTTTCTATGCCACTGTTTTGGGAGCTGCAAAACTGCAGTCTCTTGTAGACCCTGAAAGGCCACTGCACCCCTTCCTACCTCCACTCTAAAGCTGCCTATGTGCTTCTATCCTTTCCTGCAGATGAGATTCCTTCTGTGAGAACTCGGCCTTACTGCTGCTAAAGCCCTGGTACCAGACACTGAGTTTCTCACTAAGCCCCTGACCTGCCGAGCTATTTGGTTGACAAACTACTAGTTTCATTTCTATTTCTCCTTTCTCACTGGCAGGAATGGCTTCTCCATAGTCTCCCTTTTGGGAAACCTCCAGCTTCTACACCTTCTAGTCAAATGTCTAATAGTATTCAGTAACACTAGGAGCAATCAGTGAAATGAAAAGTGATTCCCTATTTCTCTTTTCTCAAAGTCCTGTTTCTCTCTGCTTGCTATCCCACTAAATAAAAATACTCTCTGATTTCTTTTTATATTCTCAAAAAAAAAAAAACCATCTTGAGATTAAACTGTAAACCTTAAGGTGAGCACGTGGTGTGAAACAACAATTTTAAAACTTTTTAATCATAATTAAAAACTGTTTATCTCCTTTTAGACTAAGAAAACAAGTCTCGTTTTAAATTGGTATAGATTATATAAATTCAAAGTTATATTTTTACAGCTTGCTATATATATGATTCAACCCTGGTTGAAAATACTTTTTATACAATCCTGCATTTTCAAGGTTATAAAGGTCTATTCAGATTAACAAGCTAATTTAAAATATGTGTTCTACTGCCTATGCCTTTACCAGTTTCTAAATGAATGAATTTATGAATGAATGAATGCTGTTTCTCCTGCCACCAGCTGCCCGTGATCTGGATTTACCACTAGGCTTTCTGGCTAGCAAATTTAGTATAATAAATTTAAATGTAATTTTAAAACTATTTCATGCTGTTCTACTGTATTGCTGATTTTAAAACTTGTAACTCAGGGTTACTACATAAAAGTTTTTGCCTAGATACCCTTAAACTATATGATATGATTCCAAGGATACTCTAAATTAAGATCTATTAATTTTAGAGACATTCATTTGTTTATAGCATTGAAGCTTGGTCATTATGCTATATCTTTACTCTCTAAAAGGTTAAAATATATTTGGTCTTGTTTTCTGAATATGGTAATATTATTAATCTATAGTATAGCCTTAGACTTTTATAAGCTATGGACTTTTTATAAACTAAGTCATATAGAAAACTGTTATGCTTTCTCTCTATGGACTATGTTTATGACTTTTAAGGCTCCAACTTAACAGAGATGAAACCTAAAGTCCTAATATTTGATGGTTAAGAAATGCAAGTTAATGATTAGTCATCTCATAGATGATCAAGTTCTTTAATATGTCCAAAAATATATTTAGAGTCCTACAGATGCAAACATGGTCTCACTGCCATCCAAACTGAACAGCTGAGGAAGGTCCCTGAATCCCCATACAGGAGTTGGTAAAAAATGATTTTTAAAGCTCAAGAGGAGCCTTTCTGACAGGCCCAGCTACAGCAGAAATCTATGCTCCAGGCCTTGGCTGCTACCCTGAGGCTGTCAGCATTCCCACAGAGGAAACCAGAGGTCTATAGTGCCCCATTGGGCAGGGGTCCAGCCTCAGTCAACTCCACCAGGTGACTGTTTCAAATGCAGCCAGGAAAAACACTGGTCGCACAGCTTCCTCAGTAAGTCATGCCCTGCCTGCCAGCAGGCTGGCCTCTAGAAGCCAAAATGCTTCCATGTAGGCCTGTACTCTGTGCCCAGCCATAGAGGCTCAACCAGCACAAGCACCACAGACACCTCCAGCCTTCGAGGTCACTGGTCTGGCAGAAGACAGATGGCTCCTAGATTCAGCAACCTCCACCACCTTCGTTGAGCCCAGGGTAATGCTGCAGGTCTGTTTTAACCTCACACTTGGATCCCACAGTCAGTTTGCCAACTGCTGTCATGGGAGGCTTCAGATGCCTCCTCAGTCCTCTCCATATGCAGGGGATCAGGCCTTATCCTTACTCCTAGAGCTGCTACCATCATGTCTAGACATAGTCTACCTTGTTACCAGACTAAAAAGAAAGTCTCAGATATAATTTTTTACTATTCCTTTAGCTAAAAGAACTCACGTCACTGTCACTGCTCCCTGTAGTTTCACCTATGTCTTATGGTGAATAGTTAGATATGAGGCCTAAGGATACAGAAGTTTAAGTTATGAAGATCTGAGAAAATGAATGTCTAAGAAAGTGTTTTAAGGTTGGCAAATGTGAATTATATGAAGGAAAGCTTCTAAAAAATGTTTGAGGGTCTAAGATATTTCAAGGTTGGTAAATGAAAATTATGAAGAAAAGCTTCTAAGAAAGTATTTGAAGGTCTAAGAAGGTGCTTTAAGGTTGATAAATGCAAGTTATGAAGGTTGGAAGGTCTAAGGTGATTTCAGGTAACCTAAATAGATAAAAATGCTTCATATTTCTTCCTGTTGCTATGCTGCTGTTGTATTAAATGTCCAGAGCTTTGACATTTATCACTGGAGCTCTACTGTATTAATTTAACTCTGATAAACATTGTAGTCTATGATCCACTATCATGGTTCCAAGCTCAATAATTTAAATCTCATTTGGTTTGTCTTTTAAGTATAGACTTAAAAGTTGTTTCTCATTGTGCTAGACTTATATATATTCAGTCTTCTGGATAAAGAGAAGAAGCCTCTCTTCCATAATATGTGATCATACTAAAAGTCAAGATCAAGTGAACTTTTGCCCCTTCTACTTCATGGAAGGCTTCTGCCTTTTCAGAGCTCACCTTACGTACGGAGTGTTTATGCTGTTACCACCAAGGTGTATGTCCACTGCCTTTTTCTAAAGCGTATATTTTACTGAAGATTACAGTGGTGATGCTAACACGTCTAAAGTTTATCTCCTTTGTAAAAGGATTCTTATAAACTATAGAGAATCCACCCAAATCTACCTCTGGTCAATTGGGCTCCAGATAAGTACTGCACCTATTGCCTAGTTCAGAAGGTGGGGTTCCTCCTCCTTTCCCTGGTTTTGGGACTCCCCTTTCCTGGCTACCTGATTGCTTCTTTTCTGCACCCAACACCAGCTGATTGGTGAGTCTTCCCTTCTGGTTGACATAAATGCTTTCTACTATTTTCACCAACCTACATTCAAACCCTTTATCTTTTCCCTTTGGGTGAGATTTTCTCTCTACTAGCACAGTTTTGACTCCCTCCCTTTCTCACTCATTTATGAAATCCTAGAGCTAGGTACCCATCTGCTACCAGCAACTGTGCCCTTGGTCTCTGACCAGTGCTGATGAGCTACTAGAATAGATTGTGCCAGTCTACTGAGTCAAACCTTGCTCTTGGGATGCCCTGATAGGTCACTGATTCCTACCTGCCCAATGGGATAGTCCATTTGTCCATTCTCCAGATTTTCCTCTGGGATGTCTTCTGGAGAATTTCAGATTTCTACACCTAGTGCCCACTTTAAGGGCCTCTAAGCTTACATGCTTCTGAAACCAAACTTGGCCTCAATTTTCCTTAGATGACAGATCCAAAATAAAACCTTTTTAATTAAAGCCAGTGATTGGGTAAGTGGAGTTTTCCTATGTTCAAGCTTCTCTTCTTCAGCCCAAAACCTGTCCTCTCTGCTTGCTCTCCCAAAAAATTTCAAAATGTACACCTGAAAGGAATTTTCTTCCTACCCACTTAACTTTGTTTTCTGCCCATATATATGTTTCAGTATCCTGCCATACCCAGGAGCTTCCTATGTCCACAACAGTGCCAAAGCAGCTACTCACAGGCTGTGGTGGCTGAATCTGCACTTTCCCTCCCATCGGCAGATGTTCTGAGATCCTGGACAGCAAATGCAACAGCCTGCTATGCCTGGACTTGGCCAACATTCCAGCCTGTTGGCCTCCCTATCATCACCCCAGTGTCAGCAGGAAGTAGCCAGAAAAGATTCTTCCCCCTTTATCCATTTATTATCAACAAAAGGCTGGAATGGTGTGCTTCAGGCCTCAGGACAAATGGCTCCAGGTTCTCCCTAGCTATTTGGTCCCTATCTACTGCTTGGGGATGGCAAACCCCACCACCTATCCTGAACTTTCCAGGGCAGGGGCTTGCTCTCCTCCCCACATAATCCAGCTATTTTGGTGCTCTTCTCTCTCTTGCATGGTGACCAAGAGCTGCTTCCAATGAACCTACATTTATATACTTTAACTTGCTGCATGAGAAGCAGTCCAACATCCCCATTCTTCCCTTGTCACCCTCCCCAGCTTCTCATTTTTTAATCAAATAAAAAGGAAGAAATGTTATGTTGTGCAGGCAATTCACCTGGCCTGCCTTTAGGGGCCTTTAGGGTCCTGACATTGTCCTATGTCACTCCCTGTGTCCTATGATAGTATCTGAGCCAGGTGCTTCACTATAACTGCTCTGCCACTCCCACACGCTCTTTCTCTGCTCTCTTGCTCTCTCTGCCTTGGTTTCTCTCCCTTTCCTGGGAGCCCTCCTCTCTCTCTCTCTCTCTCTCTCTCTGAGTTGCACTCTCTCTGCCTCAGTTTCTCTTCCAGAGGTCCCCCTACCATGTCTCTCTCTCCTCCTCCTCTATCCAATAAATCTCTTTCATATCACATCTGTTGTATGGAGCATTTAAATATATCCTAACAGTTCTGGCTTCACAAATATGTCTGTCAGATATACCAGGCCAGAGAGCTGAAGATGATACTCCAACACTATAGAGATTTTTGGGTGGCTGTCCATGCAGTGACTATCACTGCCATTTTTGTTTTCTGGAAGCTGCTAACCTGCACTTGCTGTTTACTCAGGTAATTAATTTTATTCCTTCTCAAGTCTCTGATAGGGTTGAAGGCAAGATAGTTAAAATTTTATAATTAAGCTTAGTTGCTTAGAAAATTAAAAAGATGTTTTAAGGTCTAGATAGATGTTTTTAGGTTAATAGACACAAGCTATAATGAAAATAATTTGGATACAAAACTCTAGATTCCCCAAGATGGTATTTTCTTCAAGGTTGCCAAATATCTTTAGCATGGATATTATGTATGTAAGTTCTGCCTATTGGTTTTTATAATTTTTTCATAGTTGTTCTTACTTTATATTATATTTAAAAATGGACCTTTTATTTAGACAGAAAAAAGGGGAATTGTTGAAGGTTGGTCTGGTGCTATGTATTCAAATGCTAATTTCAATGCCTTGAGGTCTGGTTACCACCCTGCTATGGCATTGTGATAAATGTTGAACTATCTCCTGTACCTGAGTGATAAGAAGGAATGTTCCCCAATTATCCCTGATTGGCCGATTAAAAAGTCTACACCTGGGCAGGGTAGGCAATTGTAAGGTGTCTAAGGTTCTCAAGCTTTGAGGACAGAAGGATCTTGGGAAGGAGAAACAGGAGGAGGAAGGAGGAAGAAACATATCACCATGGGCTATTGAGGGGAGAAGCACATGGCCACTGGGCATGGATGGAGGAAACTGGCTCAAATGAAGAATATTAGCAAATATTTTGGGATTATGGATGGGAGGTAGCCCAGACAGCAATGATTAAAGCATATGGCCTGGTGTGGCTTAGAAGTGATAAGAATAGTTTAGAGGGTTAATATCTTCCATGCTCCAAATAAAATAAGGCTATTCAAAAAGTTAAAAAAAAGGAAGGAAGGAAGGAAGGAAGGAAGGAAGGAAAGAAAGAAAGAAAGGAAGGAAGAAAGGAAGGAAGAAAGAGGAAGAAAGAAAGAAAGAAAGAAAGAAAGAAAGAAAGAAAGAAAGAAAGAAAGAAAGAAAGAAAGAAAGCAGGGTGAGCAAGCCACATTGAGCAAGTGAGAGACCAAATAATAATTAGGGTTTTTTTGGGGGGGGAGGTTATTGAATTAAAGTTTAAAGCACAAGCCTGAACAAAGTCCAGCCAGGTGGAGACATGTCCAGCCACCTGCAGGGAGGAACCAGCTTTACTGCATTCTTTTCCTGCCCACTAGAGATACAGTTGCTAGGAAACCTACCTAGATGGCCTGGCTAGAACCACTTAAAGAGAAACCATCTTCTGGTAGCCCACCCAGATGGCCAGGCCAGAGCTGTTTATGGACTTGGCACCTAAAGTAAACTAATCATTTCAGAAGTCAATTTTTCTTATCCAATCATGTAACACCAAGGCATGTAACTCCCTTATACAATCATGTAATGCTAAGGCATGTAACTCCTTTACCCAATCATGTAATGCCAAGGCATGTAGTTCTCTGCTTGCAGTTTTCCCCTTTAAAAACCTTGTTCCCCTAGACCACCCGGCTGCATACCTCTTTGTTGCCACAGGGAACTTGTGACCTGGGCTCAGGCTTGTATCCAATAAACCCTCATGTGGTTTGCAGAGGAGTCAATTTCTGGTTGTCTTTGGGGGGTCTCACGAACTGGGCATAACATTTGTTGACTCATCCAGGATCCCCAGAAAGACCCCAGGACCCTGACCCAGAGGGTCTTATGCTGGCTGGTAAGTGTCTAAGTGTCTCTGTGCAGTCTCCATGTGTGCGTCTACTTTCTGTCCTCTATTCCGAAAAACCTCAAGATGTCCATGGAGGTGGCAAGATGTGATTATAGGAAGATGTGCAGGGTGATCACAGCTGCTAAAGTCAGAATGTTTCTAGCTTTATCAGTTTTTTTTTTTTTTTTTTTTTTTGGCAGGCACTCAGGTAGAGTTCTGCTGTTGGGAGGTGGTTCAGAACCACCCACTGCTCTGGGGATTCTGTGGCAGGGAAACTAGAGAGGGAATCTGAAGGTCCATGGGTCTGAGCTTCAGTTGTGATATAGCTACAGGGCCACTCAGTCTGTATCTATTTTATTCCTTGTGTTTAGAAACCTGTTCAGGGCAGATGTTGTGCCTGTCCTGGAGGAGGAACCTGTTTCCTCTTTTGCCTTCCCTACCACTAGTGGTGGCCAAGTGCTCTCATCTTCTGTGCCTGATGGCCAGACTGCCTCTTCTCATGATGCCATGAGACCACAGGGGCCAAGGACAACTGCCTAGGTGGTGGACTGACTAGTCATCTCTTATTTTGATTGGTACATTTATTTGGCTTATAATTTATCCTTCTCAGGTGTCTGATCACATTGATTGCTAAGCTAAACTAATGGTAGTTTTGCAGCTAAAAAGCAGATAATTAGATCCACTATTAGTTCATTGGTTAATTCATTAGCTAGTTAGAACTACTCAGTACTAGATCTTTTATTCAGAAAGGCAAACAGGTTTGCCTTGCACGCAGGCTTCATGTTAATTGCCTGTGTCTTACAGTGAATAACTGGATAGATGTAATGTCTGAGAATATGAAAGTTTAAGTTATGAGAATCTAAAAAAATTGTTTGAGGGTCTAAGAAAATGTTTCAAAGTTGGTAAATGCAAGAAAGATTGGAGGGTCTAAGTAGGTGTTTTAAGGTATGTGAATGTAAATTGTAATGATATAAGAAAGTAGTTTAAGACATATTAAAAATGGGAAATATTTCAGATTTCTTCCCCTCTCTGCTATTGTTGTGCTTATGTTATAAGATTTCAGAAGTTCAGAGTTACAACATTGATCAGTAGAGTTCTGGTAAGCTAATGGAGTACTGACTACTTATTATTCAGTCACAAGCTTGATATTTTAATTTCATTTTGGTTGTCTTCTGGAAATAGACTTATAGGTGCATCTTATCATGCTAAAAACATTTGTCTAATGTGTATATCTGACCCAAAAACTATAACTTTTACTAGGTTTTAATAGCATGAATCTACTTCTGCTGTATTATAGACACCTGTTAACTGCTTTTTCTAAAGTATGGATCTCAATATGATGGTGATACTAATATACTTCCTTTTGTAAACTAAAATTCATATGAGTTTCAGGAAACCAAAAAGTCACTGGATCTGGCATAGCTCAAACGGACCCCAGATGAGTTTTTCCCTTGGTCTTGTGATTTCTCACTTTCCCCATTTACTAGACAAATTTTAACTTCTATCTCTAGTCTGAATTTGTCTCAGCAGATTTTCACCTGGCTGATAGAATCTAATCAGGGATCAGTTATGGACTGCAAGGTAAAATCTGGACTTCCTGAAAGTTGAGATGATTGTTCCCTGTCTCTTCAGGTGGATCAACTAACCAGACATTTCTGAAGATTGCCCCATTGCCCAGCCTTTGGCTGGCATTTCAGTCTTCCTATCCCCTGATGCCAATGGTCCTATTTTAAAAACTGAAGCAATTTCAGTAAAAGAGACCTTTGCCCATAATCCCACCTAACAGGCTGAAATGCTAGGTCAAAAGGGGCTCCCTGGTATTAGCTGTTGTCTTGGGGATCTGCTTAGCTGGAGCAGCAACTGGATAATAGCTCTCCTTGGCTTACTACCCTTTTATCCACCCTGATGGGACCCCTACTCATTTTGATTTTTACCTTTGGGTCTTGTATTTTAAATTGCTTGAGGGCTTTCATGAAGAAATGTTTGGGAGCAATATAGTTAATGGTACTCAGATCCCATTGTGGAAAGGTAAATCTGGAGGATACCAGGGGTCATATCTGGAAGACCCAAGATTGGGTCTTCAAATGATCACGGGAAAGGAGGAATGAGAGACCAAAGAATTAAAAATTAGTTTTTGGGAGGTTATTGAATTACAGTTTAAAGCACAAGCCTGAACAAAGTCCAGCCAGGTGGAGACATGTCCAGCCACCTGCAGGGAGGAACTAGCTTTACTGTATTCTTTTCTTGCCCACTAGAGATTCAGTTGGTAAGAAACTGACCCAGATGGCCTGGCCAGAACCACTTAAAGAGATACCATCTCCTGGCAACCCACCTAGATGGCCAGGCCAGAACCACTTAGGGACTTGATGCCTAAAACCAATTATTTCAAAAGTCAGTTTCCCTTACCCAATCATGTAATGCCAAGGCATGTAACTCCCTGACCCAACCATGTAATGCCATGGCATGTAGCTCCCTGCTTGCAGTTATTCCCTTTAAAAATCTTGTTCCTCTAGACCGCCCTGCTGCATACCTCTCTGTTTCCCCAGGTAACTTGCAACCCAATAAACCCTCATGTATTTTGTAGTGGAGTCGATTCCTGGTGGTCTTTGGGGTCTCACATACTGATCATAACACAAGCAAGTAAGAAATATCCCTCATGGCCTCTGCATCAGCTTCTGCCTCCATGTTCCTGCCCTGTTTGAGTTCCTGTCCTGACTTCCTTTAGTGATGGACTATGATGTGGAACTATAAGCTAAGATAAACCCTTTCTTCCTCAAGTTGCTTTTGGTCGTGATGTTTCATTATAGCAATATAAATGCTAACTAAGCAAGTCCTTTAGTCCTCCTGAGCTCTGCTTTCTTTGCTCATCAAAGGAATTCTACAGTGGAGGGCTGTGAAGCTGTTATTCTTCTTGTTGTTGCTTTGCTTTTTGAAGATAGGGTCTCACTATGTAGCCAAGGTTAGCTTAGAACTCACTATCCTCATGTTTCAGCCTTTTGAAGGGTAGGCTTGCAAGAGTATACCCCATGGCAGCCACTTCTGCCCTCTCTTTCTGAGGTCATCAGAGGCCTGTCACTTCTGAGATAACTCCCTCTAGGTCCCTCAGAAGTTGACCTTAGCGCCATTATGCTGCTCTGTGACTCTGCTTTCCTGTGAAGACATGGCTTTTGTTTCAGTGTTTCTGCCTCCACTTGGGATTCTGGGATTAACAGAAATGCCTGGATACTGAACTGTGCATGGGAAGGGATAGGCTGATGGAAGGAGGGAGGACAGGGAGGAGCACTTCTCTAGGGAGTTTTTTATCCCCTCACCTCCATGGCAGAATAGCTTGCAGCTTTGTGTCACCAAAACCACCTGATAATAGTATCTGGCTGCTCAAGTGTCCTAGTGTCTCATGGCTTCTGCATGCTCAGTCGGCACCCTCAGTATCTCCACTCACCTTGGCTAGTGCATCTACCTGCTCTTTTCTGGTTTGATTTTTGTTCTTTTCTTCCCCTTTTTGTCCTACATCACTTCTTCAAAGAAAAGTCTATAAAACCTAGTTTAGACAAAGAAATGGGCTCCCCTAAGCAGCACTGCTAAGAATGTGATTTGAGGGCTCTGAATCATGTCTCCTGAATATTAAGATTAATATTAGGAGTCCTTCTCTGGACTCCTAAGGCATAGGCTAGCAGCCCCCAAAGAAGGCCCAATCTCTAGACAAGTGCCTCAAGAAATGCAAACATGTCCCAATTCCTTAAACTCACACAGGCCATGTGCAGTGGCTCATATCTGCAGTCCTAGCACTCTGAAGACTGGGCCAGCCTCAGCTACATATGAATTTAAGGCTAGCTTAAACTACACAGTAAGACACTATCTCAAAATAAAATAAACAATAATGCCACAGAGAACTTCATTTCCATAAAAAAGGAATAAAAACAGGTCAAAGGTTATCACTGTTATTTCTCAGAAATGAAATTTTGATTGTTACACAAGAATACATATATGTATGAAACAGACCAGACACATACTCACACAACACACACACACACACACACACACACACACACACACACACACACACA
>NW_026596443.1:2290048-2354684 GCF_907164565.1 Psammomys obesus | reverse complement strand
CACACACACACACACACACACACACACACACACACACACACACACACCAGGAAACACAGCCCATCTTTCCTGCACAGACAGAACATAATGAAAAACCCTGCATTGCACTGACTGAAAAGTAGTCAGGCTGGGGTGCTTCTGGGGAACTCTGGGTAGAAATTACTGGACAGGAGGCAGGAGAGTGACACAACAATGAAGTTGACTGTGCCACTGTGTTTGGGATTTGGCTTGGCTCTAAGGTGATCTGAAGGCCAGACCTGATTCTAACAGACATCAGGGAATAACAAGTCCTTAGGGGAGGCTGAGGGCAGGAGGTGGAGGTGGGATCATAGCTGGTAAAGCAGTGGAGAAAGTGTCCCCAGGGATAAACCAGAATGCCACCCAAGTAAAAGGGTCTCAGTCCCCAAACAAGGTCACCTTCTGTAAGAGAGATCTCTACCTCTGACATAATCTCCACTGCTCAGTCTCCTATCCCTTTGTTTCCGGGTTCCTCTCTAGGGAAGCTGTCCTTAGTTCTTAAACCTCACAGAGAACTCCCTGAGTGGTGCCTTGTTCCTCCCCAGTCAGTTACCTCACACAACCTTCCCCAAGTTCTACATAACTCCTTTTGTTTAGAAGAGCAAAGAAAGTTCCAGTGTTTAGACAGAATGAGGTGTCCCATGGGTTCCCCAAGAAGTTACTTTGGGGCCTTTAAATTTTTCCTTCCAATCCACCTGGGTCCTCTCCCAGGCTCGCCTCCCCAAACAAATGTGAGCACACTCAGTGTGGAATAAAAGGAACCTCGAGACCAATCCCCAGCTCCCACTGCAGAGCAGCCTCCTCTGTGACTAGCATCCGTCCAAGCTGGCTAATCCAATCTCCTCTGTAAAATGGAGGCAAGGCTGTCTTTTTGGTTGTGCTACAGACCAGATGGACAAGATGTGTCCAGCTCTCCTTGAGATGCTGCAGTTGTGATGGCCCACTGTCCTCTGCCTGCCTCACTGCAGCTCCTTGTCTCTGTAGTTGTGTTGGCCACACCCAGGGCTCAGCTTGTCTTCAGGGATCACCATGGGGTGAGCTCTCAATGGATGTCCCGTAAGTTCTTTTTTTTTCTTTCTCTCTCCACATCGTCAGCTCTTTCCTACAGCAGTCACCCCGTGACCCAGTCACCTAGAAACGTCCTCCTTTCTCCACCTTGGTGGCCAGGTGTTACCAGCTGTCCTCCCTCCTATCCATCTGCTCCATCTCCATCCTTTCTTTCTGCCCTCTGCCAGGCATTTCTCGAGCAGCCAGGGTGTCCTTTGAGAAGCTTTAATCACATCCTGCCTGAGTTAGCTTCTTACCAAGACCCCCTCAGTAGCCTCCCATGAGACTTACAGTAAGACCAACTCCTTAACTTATGTCTGGAAAGTTCCAAATACGCTCTTCAAGGAGCCTGGAATACGCCACTGCCTGGAATATCCTTCCCTGCAGTCTTTACATGCTTCTCCCTGTTCAGGCTTTTCTTGACCACCAATTCATTCACTCATTCATTCACTGTTTTCTACGAGCAGAACATAAGCTTTCTATTATTTGCTCAATCTCTCAATTTTCTCAGTTTCACAATGGCTACTTAATTCATATTTATTGAATGAATGAATGAATGAATGGCCTACTGTGATGCAGTGATGTAACACTTGTAAACAAGTGTGTTTAAACACTGCCCCAAGTTCCCAGCACAGAGCTCCTAATTGCCTACGAGACACAGACTGAGGTTCAGTTTGGGGTCTGGTAGTTGGCCTTTGTCCTCAGTTTCTGACACAGAGTTCCTAGTCACTTGGAATTTCCTGAGCAACAGGAATGCCATTTGCTTTAATGAAACACCCCATGATAATCTCCTGTGTGGGAACTGGTCACCAGAAAAACCAGTCACAAGTGGAAGATTGCAGCATTCAAGTCCCTATTTCATTTCTGCAGAGGAAGCTCTAATTTCTATTAAGAAGAAACAATGAGGGATGGCAAGATGGCTCAGCAGGTAAGGTGCTTGCCTCCAAGCCTAATGACTAGAGTTTAACCTCTGAAGCTCACATCGTGGAAGGAGAGAGAGCTAAATCCTGCAGGCTGTCCTCTGACCTCCAGATAAGCACCACGGCATGCATGCCTTCCCCCAAGTGTAATGAATAAATAGGCATAAATGATGCCTCGATATAATGTTATGGGAAAGCTGCTTTCATTGTGCATATACATTCAACTGGTCTCCTCTTCCCACTCGTGAGTCTCTAGGACATATAATGCTATATAAATCTACCGGGACCAAGCAAATAAAAGATGGGGCAGAAATTCAGCAGAGATCTCAACAAGTGTTTGGAAGATGGAAATGGAATGAGCAGGTGTGTGGCTTAGCAGATCTAAAAAGGCTGAGTCCTCTAGTTACAAGGAGAGGTCACAGGCAGCAGGACCACTGATGCCAAAGCAGCTGGGAAGTACAGGAGTCAGCAGAGCTTTAAAGTAGGCTAAAGGTCATGTGAGTGAACTGTCAGATCCTGAGATCCTCTCTACCCACATTAAACACATGCATAGATGGAGCAGTTTCTGAAGACTTGAAAACACCTGGCCTAGCACAGAGTGGAGGGCTACAGGGAGCTGTGGCAGATGCCGGCCCAAAGATAGACTCAGAGGACAGAAAAACTAAATCAACATCTGCACACCAACAACCTACCCTCCACTCCACCCCTAGAAACTCAGAGATGTTGCAGGATGTTCTTGTGCGCTGTGTATTCAAATGCTGATTTCTGTACCCAGAGATCAGATTGCAGTCCAGACTTTGGCATTGCCTTTATTATGAAGCATCTCCCGTCTTGGTATGTTGTAAACTTTGTTCTCCATCACCTTCTGATTGGTTAAATAAAAAGCTGAACATCCAGTAGCTGGGCAGGAGAGGGTAAGGCAGGACTTTTGAGCTTAGGGGGAAGGTCTCAGGTGGGGACCAGAGAAATAGAAGCCACCATTGGAACACAGATGAAGAAGGACAGCCTGAGCAAGACTAAGGTGGCAGGTAGCCTTAGTGGGGAGTAGACCAGGCCAGTGTTGTAGGTTAGAATAGCTGATTATCTGCTCAGCTATAGTGTCTGAAGCTTCATAATACATACAAAGGTCTCCATGTCATTAATCAGAGCAAGGATGGGCATAGAAAAAACCTTGCATTTTACACAGGTTAAAAAACAGTTATTTTGGCCCAAGAGAAGAGTTCCCAAAGCTTCAAGCTACTGAAATTCAAATGATATTTGCTAGACCCTAATTGTCTGGCCCTTCCTACCACTTTAACAAGGAACCTCAGATAAGGAGTCTCTCAAGCCTCCAGATTCCAATGGCTTTGGGTGATTTTGTTGCCTACAGAAGAAAGGCTACATAACCAAATGTATGAGCAAAGAGTCTTAGACAGAGAACAAACAAACAGAAAACAAAACAAAAAAAAAAAAGAAAAAGAAAAAGAAAAACAAAACAAAAACCTTGGAAAAACCAGAGTGGGGTGGCATCCGTGAGTGATTTTGACTTTTTAATCTGAAACAATTTTGCTCTGCTCTGTGACTGGGGATGGGGAGATGGGGCTGGGGAGAGGGGCTAGTTCCTGCCAACATCAGGGCCAGCAGTGAAACAATCTACAAAGAGGCAAGAAGGAAAGCTCAGTTCAACCAGACCTAGTCAGCCAGACTGGATCAAACTTCTGGAATCTGATGCCAGGAGGTTTATTGTAAGCATATTTAAACAGCACAATTTGGGAAAATGTTTCCTAGTGTAATACAATCCCCAGTGCACATGGAGGCATAATTATATCAAAGCTCAACTCAAGGTACATGTCACTTCTTCCAAGAAAATGGTTCTGGAGCTAGGCTACACATATTAGCTTAAGGGCCTAGGGAAGGATCAAGTGTGGTCCTTCATACAGAGAGTATAGATGTTATTTGAGTTATTAGCCACCTCCAGTCCTGGTTGTCGGAGCTTGGGGGCAGCGTCTGGATGTACATATAATGTAAAGGTCATCAATACTATTAATATCCAGTGCTGGTTGGGGGGTTGATATGTCCTGGCCCCTCAGACAATGCAAAGGTCACTTAGACTATTCACCTCTAGTCCTGGTTGTGGGAGCTTGATAGGGCCCTTCAGATAACACAGATCACTAGACTGTTAATCACCTCCAAATCCCAACCTTCTGCATAGACAAACACGATATACATATTTTCCTTGAATAGACAACCATGCCTAACATTCCTGATTTCCCTAGTGATCTGTGGACTCGTGGACTTTTGTGCTCCCAATATTGTTCACTGACAATGAGCATATGTTACTTCATTCTTTAAAATTACTTTATTCTGTCAGGCATGGTGCTGTACCCTCAATCCCAGTACTTAGGAGGCAGAAGCAGGTTAGAGCTCAGTGAGTTCAAAACTAGCCTGGTCTACATAGCAAGTTCTAGTCCAACCAGGCTATACAGTAAGACCCTGTTTCGAAACAAAAACTAAATCATCTTTATACTAATTAGCGGGCATACAATTTGGAACAAGCAAGATAAATAAATTTTAGAAATCTGCTATACAACATTGCTATAGTTACCTTTTATGTACTGTACACGTGCTAAAAAAGATTGCTCTCATACTAAGAGTTTTTATTTCAATAAATAAATAAATAAATAAATAAATAAATAAATAAATAAAACACTGTGCCTATTTGTCAAAAACTTCTAGGTAAGAGATTGCAGCAGTTTGAATGAGAATGATGCCCATAGCCGTATATGTTTGATGTTTGGTCCCCAGGTGGCACGCTCTGCCTCCTGCAGCCTTCCAGCTTGAGTCGTGAGTTCCTAGCTGTTCCTGCCACCATCATGTTCTGCCATCACGGACTCTAACCCTTGGAATGGTAAGCCTTATTAAATACTTTATTTTATAAGTTGCCCTGGTCATGGCATGTCATCATATCAATAGAAAAGTAAAGTAACTAATAAAAAACTTGGTACCAGGGAACAGAGTATAGCTATGACAGACCTGACCACACTGGTTTTTTTTGTTGTTGTTTGTTCTTTTGTTTGTTTGTTTGTTTGTTTTAAGACTGCAAGCATAGCTTAATGGGCCATTCTAGTATGTGCATGAAGACAGTAGTACTGAGAGCAGTTCGGACTGTGGACCCGGTTCAAGAGGTTTCACAGGGGAACAATATTAACAATGGGGCAAGAGAACATTTTTGTGACATTTTGGTGAAGAATGTAGCTGCCTTCTGCCCTTGTCCTAAGAATTTTTCTGAGGCCAAATTTAAAAATAATGATTTCTTTGGCAGAGGAGATTTTAAGACAGCCTAATGTTTACTCTGTTGCATGGTTATTAGCAATCACTCTTATGAAGGTCTACAGTGAAAAAAGAGCATGTGAGGTACAAAGAAACACAAAATGTACAGTTTGAGGAGAAAAAGAGCACAAAATGTACAGTTTGAATGAGCATAGCCTCCATAAGCTCATATATTTCAGTGCTTGGTCCCCTAGTTGGTGGATTATATAGGGGAAAATTGGTAAGCATGGCCTTGGTGGAGGAGGTGTGTCACTAGGAGTGGGCTTTGAGGTTTCAAAAGCTCATGCTAGGCCAGCTACTCTCTCTCTGCTTTTAAGAGATTAAGAAAAGGTCTGATGTGAGTTGGAATACAGAAAGAGATGCCCTCAGGATAAAACACCCCCCTGGCTAAGTTTCCAATTTTTGGCAGGAGAAGGCCTGAGGGATTCCCTCCTCCTAAAAAGCAACAACACACGAATGCTACTGCAAGTGTGCCTGCAGGGGACAGCCAAGCTTGGCAGCAGCGGCCATCCGACTCCGGCTGTAGAATCATGAAGGATGCGTGAGTAAACGGTCACAGAATCTCCCTCTGACATTAAGAAATACCACCGAGGCCAGGTAATGTGTGGCAGGGCAAGCCCTGTGTGAAGGCCCTGAAGGGAAAGAGGCCATGAGAGGCTGTTGTATGAAGCTGCTAAAAGTCAAGTCTGTATTGTGTTGGAGACCCCAAGATGTTAGAGGTGCTTGAGCCATGAGATATCTGCTAAGGAGGGCTGTACAGAGTGGGACCAGCCCAGAAGAGACACGGATCATGCAGACAGCGAAGCTGGAAGGGTAGAACCACGGAAGCCCATTGGACACGGAGTTGCAGGATTTGGAGTTTGCTGTGTTGGGTTTCAGTCCTGCTTTGGTTCAGTATTTCCTCACCATGCACGGTTGCTCCCTTTTGCATGTTCTGTGTATGCCATTGTGTGTGATGTGCTTGAGTCTCAGAAAAGGTTTTAGACTTTGGACTTTGAAATGGTGTTGGAGCTGGAAGACTAGGGGGCCCTTTGAAGTTGGACTAACTGCACTTTGTATTGCCTCACCATGAGTCTACGCGGCCAGGGAGAGAAATGTGGCAGTCTGAATGAGAATGGCCTCCGTAGGCTCATGGGTTTGAATACTTGCTCTCCAGCTGGCAGAACTGTTTGGGAAGGATTAGGTGCTGTGGCCTTGTTGGATGTGTGTCACTGGGAGCAGGCTTTGAGGTTTCCAAAGTATGAGGCCATGCTTGGTGTGGCCTCTGCCTCCTGCTTGTGGTTTGAGATGTGAGTTCTCAGCTGTTCGTGCCACTATGCCTTCACTATACCATCATGGACACCCTGAACCAGAGGCCCTATCAAACACTGCCTTTTACAAGTTGCCTTGGTCATGGCATTTTATCATAGCAATTTAAAAGCAGCCAGGGCACACACGCTTGCCAGGTCTTGGAGGCTGTGTTGGTCCACTCTCCATTACTTTTGCAGAATGCCTGGGTTAAGCCAACTTGGGAGTAAAGGTTTATTTTGGCTCCAGGTTTGGGAGGCTTCCGTCAGTTGACTCTGCTGTTTAGGATCTGTGGTGAGGTCACACATGTAGATAAAATGCATGGTAGGGTCACTTCATGACTAGGAAGCAAAACAGAGGTAGAGGAAGAGACCAGAGTCCTACATCCCCACCAGGGCGTGATGGGCCCTTTTCCAGTGGTCTTCTCACCTCTGCAAAGCCAGGAGGGGTCACCCAGAAAAGCCCTTATGGGGCATCTTGGTGTCAGGCTTCCTCAGGGAGTGGCACACGGGTTTCTATTTCTGAACCTGCCACCCATGTCCTGTATGCTGATTCAGCCTAAGTACCCAGCTTCCTCTCCAGGGCTTCTGGAGAGAATCATGGAGTGTGTTGCCACACGCTGAACTGGGCTCTACTGGGCCCCACAGGATCCCAGTATATGCTGTGCCCAGCAGTCTTGTTGAGGATTCTTCTAATATTAGATATTCACGGTTTTATTTCTTAAGGTTAACATTGCCAAAGGCTTGTCTGTTTCATTCACTGTTTAAAGAAAAATATCCCATATATTTACTAACTTATTCTGCAATTTTTATTTAGTTTTTGATTGTTTGAGACACAGCTTGGCTGGTCCGGAACTTGTTTGTAGTAGTCCTGCTGCATTTGATTGCCGAGTGCTGGGACCATGGGTGTGCACTACCAAGCTGCCGTGATCTTTTTAATAAGCTCATAGAAATGCTCAAGTGGGATAGTGGCCAATTACTGCAGGTTGAGTGTAGACTACCTTGACAGTTAAAAACTTCTGGATGTGGACACATTCTTTATGCTTTACCCCAGAAGTCCCAACAGCTCTCATACTGAAAGCTGAAGAAAAGATTCTTCTCACTATCCAGAGAATGGAGCTGAGTGGGGATGGGAGGGTGGAGTGGGAGGTAGAGGGAGGTGGGGATGGGGGGAGTGGTCATTGGGAAGCAACTGACCAGCATCCCAACAATGCCCAGTACCACCACCACCTGCCGGGAGCCAAAGCCATTTAGAGGAGCCAAAGCCAATTAGTGAGCCAAAGCCATTTAGGGGAGCCAAAGCCAATTAGTGGAAAAGTTACCAACAGCTGCACTAGGACCCTAGGTCATGGGTGATAGATTTATGTGAGAACATCTGCTCGTTAGTCTTAGAGCATCCTTGAGACATCTTAAGGAAACATTCTTACGGTATCTTGCAGGAGGTATCTCAAACCTAAAACACTTTTGCTATTTTCTGCAGCAGTAAATTAGCCTTCCCTCTTTCCTGCCTTCTCCCTATATAGTTCTGTAAAAATTTCAAATAAACGAGACCTTGATCAGACAAACAGACTTGGCTTCCTTCCTCGAGTCTCTTTGTCCTACCCATTCTTTTCACCTCCCCCCCCCCCTTAGGACTCCGTTGAACTCCCTCAGGTCGGGATGACCACCCACCCACCCACCTGTACACACACACACACACACACACACACACACACACACACACACACTTTCTTGTCTCATGAAAGGAAACACAAAAACTAAGAAATTCTTTGGATAGTCTGAAGCTCAGAAACTCAAGTCCAGGCAAGAGAGATGGCTGAGTGGTTAAGAGCACTGGCAGCTTTTCTAGATGACCCTGAGTTCAATTCCCAGCACCCACATGGCAGCTCACAACTGTCTATAACTCCAGTTCCAGGGGACCCAATACCCTTACACAGACATTCATGCAGACAAAACACCAATGCACATGAAATTAAAATAAATTAAAAAAAAAAAAAAAAAAGAAACTCGGGTCCATGAAAAACTGAGTTTTCACCATGATCTTATTAACCAAATGATCCTCCCAAGTAACAGTGAATTACAACTAAGAGAGCTGTAAGAATCGTGAGAATTAATTATATTAAGAATTGTTTAAGAAGGATTTGTATCCCAATCACGGTTGCCTAGTGCTTGTAATCCTCGCACATGGGAGGCTGAGGGAGTTCAAGGCCAGCCTTGGCTGTATAAAACCATGTCTCAAAACAAAAACAAAACTGAAGAAGGAAGTGTAAGAAAACTCAAAGACAGTTATAAATCCAGCAAACATTAAATGGCGCCCAGCTCCTTGTCGAGTTAATATAAAATATCACAGCAACATAGTTCTCTCATGATGTCTGTCTTTCAACAACAACGAATTACAAGGCACACTAAAAGAAAAGAAAAAAAAACGCAGTTTAAGAAGGAGCAGTTATGGATTTTAGTTTAGATGTTATACATTTTCATAATTCTTAGAAACTATAATAATAATACTGTTGTATTTCAAGAATAGCCACACAAACCACTCAGACACCAAGCTCAGCCAGATACGGGTGTTTTAGTGAACACCTGTTCCAAGATGATTGTGTTCAGGGCCACAGAGAGGGCTCAGGGGCCTAACTGTGACGCTGATCTGCTTTTAGGGAAGCCTTTTTTTAGTAGGAAAACCAAGCATAGATGGCAAAGGGAGGGCAATGTTACATTTTGGCAAGCTATACAAAGCAATATTACAGCTTTGGCTAACTAGACAAAGAATTAATCAGCTAACCTTTAAGCTGATTGGCCCTAAGTGAGGTAGTGAAGTACTGGTTAGGGTCTTCCAGAATACAGAGTGTAGCCAAGTGTGGAGATAATGCAGAATGCAACCAAAGTGTAGCCAAGTGAGGAGATAACAAAGTTATGACACCATTGAGGCATAGCAAAATATAAGGTTAGCTTGACCCTCTGCAGGGTCTGTTAGTGTAGGTTAGCTTGACCTTCTGGCAAGGTTTGTTAGTGGCAGCTATGAATAACTACTTCTAGGTGGTAAGTTAAAAAAATTGAACTTAATTTCATCTTCTAAACAAAAATGGATACTGAATACAAAATGGCTTCAGGTATGTTACAAAGAGCAGGCCTCAACAATAGTACAACTAATTGGAGCTTGAATTTTTTTTTTTTTCTAGTAATCCCTTGGTAACAACTAACTCCCCTTAGCCCTTCTCCAAACCTATGCATTCAATTTCCTCTCCACTTTATGTTTTAAAATGGTTTTGTGGCATGTATACAACATTTATCATTTTATGTATATGGGTACTTTGCCTGCACAGGTGTGTGTGTTACTTATGTGTAGTGTCCTCAGAGACAAAAAGAGGGCATGGGATCCCTTGGGACAGTAGCCCGCTGCAGGTGCTGAGACTTGAACTCAGGTCCTCTGGAAGAGCGGTTAGTGATCTTAACCGCTAAGCCATCTCTCCAGACTCTGGCCTATGAATTTTGATCTTTGTTGCTTTAAAGTCTTTATTTCTAGTTTTTCATCTAGTATTGTTTTTCTTCTGTCTGAAGAATATCCTTTAATACTTTCTTTGGTATAAGTAGGCTGGTAAAATATTCCAATCTCTCTTTATATGAAAATGTTCCCCTTAAAGCACGTTTCTGCTGAGAATGTAATTACTTTCTCTTGGAACTCTAAGTACATCTCCCTGTTGTAGCAGCTGTGTTCCTGTTGAAACATCAACTGTCAATGTGTATCTTGCTCCTTTTAATAATTTCAAGATTTTATATTTCTTTGTATCTATTTTACTCTGGTATACATTTTATTTCGTTTTGTTTCATTGTTGAGAATTGAACCCTGAGCCTCATGTATGCTAGGTAAGAATTGTCATTGAACTATACCCTAGCCTTCATTTACCCTTTTAGAAATGCTTTAACTTCATGAATCTATGAATTGACATCTTTTGACAACTTTCGGAGATTTCTCATTCGTCTTTTCCCCACATATTCTTTTTTGAGACAGTATCTTACTCTGTATCCCATGATGAATTTGAACTCATAGCAATCCCCTTGCCTCAGACTCCACGTAGCTATACTAAATGTAGCTATTCACACATTTTGGTCTTCACATTCCTTTTTCTCTTTCCTTAGTCTCTAACTAAATATATGTTAAAACTTCTCACTTATGCTTCTTACTCCCCATTTATTCTTTTTCAATTTTCTTTTGTCTGTACTATATTCTGAACATTTTCCCCACATCTATATTCAACTAATTCTATCCTCAACTTCATCTAATCTTCTGCTAAATTCTTTCTCTGAGTTCTTAAACTCTCACTCTCCTTTTTCAGTTTAACAATTTATTTGGGTCTTTTTAAAGTCAACTTTGTTTACTTATATAATTTCTAGTTCTTTGGAAATTTTCTCTACCCTGTCTTCTGTTTTCTTGAATATAGTTAAGTACAGTCATTTCAAAATGTGTGTGTGTTTATAAATATAACTCCTGTATCTGAAGTTTGTTTGATTCTGTATCTATATTTGTGGTTTCTACTGATTTACATTTCTGTGCTTTTGTTTCCAGGTTCAACTTTGTATCTACTTTTAATATTTTTTTTTCTTCGCTGAAGTAAACTTAGGTATAGTAACATGTAGCCATCTCTTTTCTCTTTTCAGTGCTGGGAATGGAACCCAGAGCCTTGTGCATGTTAGGCAAGCCTTCTACAACTAGGCCACACCCCAGCCTTTGGTGTGTTCATCTTTTTTGTTATTGTTTTGTTTTTGTTTTTTGAGACAGGGTCTCGTTAGGTAGCTCTGGCTATCCTGGAAGTCACAATCTAGAGCAGTCTGGTGTTGAGCTCACAGAGATCCACTTGCCTCTGCCTTCCAAGTGCTGGGATTAAAGGTGTACACCCAGCTTTAACGTGTTCATCTTATGTGTACAATTAACTGAATTTTAATAACTGTGTACTTGAGACAGCCCATGTTCCTAACAAATCTTAGCATCCCCTTCCTTTTATTTTAAAAAGATGTATTGTATTTTTGTTTATGTTTATATGTGTATGTGCACATGCATGAAGTACCCACAGAGACCAGGAGAGGGCATCAGATCCCTTAAAGCTGGAGTTACACACAGATGCTACAGCCTGATGTGGGTACTAAGAACTGAACCCAGGGTCCTCTGCAAGAGCAGCAAGTGTTTTTTAACTGTGGAGACATCTCTCTAGCCTCTAGACAGATTTCATTACCTCATAGATCTGTCTTACACTCTTCCTTCTCAGTTAATCTGTAACCTTAGTACCCAGATCACTGATTTAATTCTCTATGTCTCTCTTAAGACAGATTTTTTTTGGAACTATTAAGTACATGCCATCTGTGTCGACTTCTTTCCAGCAGCACAAAGGTTTTGTGATTCATCTGCTTTGTTGTGCACATCAGCAGGTTCTTTCTTTTAATTACAATAAGAATTCGCTTTAATGACTATAGTACTTCAGTTTGCTTCCCCCTTCTGTTTGTGGACGTGGGTTATTTTTAGGTGTTTGGCTGCTATGAATGCAAGTTTCTGTGACTATTCCTGGGTGAGTCTCCTTGCAGACATGTTTTCATCTTCTTTGAATGAGTAGACGAATGTGAAACTAGAATCATTGCTTAGTTACAAGTTTAATTTTATTTTTAAAATCTGCTTTCTTTTTTCTATTTTCTTTTTGAGAGAGAGTTTCTCTGTGTAACCCTGGCTGTCCTGAAACTCGCTCTGTAGATCAGGCTGGCCTCAAACTTACAGAGATCCACCTGCCTCTGCTTCCCAAGTGCTGGGATTAAAGGAGTGTGCCACCACCACCTGCCTTAAAAATCTACTTCCTAAGGTAGTTATCTATGATAGTTCCCACACTGAAGAGCAACGAGTGAGGCTTCAGTCATGTCACAGAACAGCATGACCATCAGAGGTTCAGGTTTGTTGACTCACTGGCATGTGAGCTGTAGTGAGGTGTAGTTGTGTTTTTTAATTCCTTTGCTAACAAATGGTATTGAGGACTTCTTTTTTATGAGTCTATTATCCACTCATCTGCCTTCATCTGTGAAGTCTACTCATGTCCGTTTGCTACATTTTTACTGAGTTGTTTACTTATATTACTGAGAAGTTTTTGTGATCTATATAGAAGTTCATTTTCAGATACATGCACTGTGAATGTTCTCTAGTATAGTCTGTAGATTTGTCTGTTGGTTTTCTTAGCTGATTTTTTATTGTGATAAAGAAATAAGATTCTAGAAAGCCTGCTCAATGGTTAAGAGCACTGGCTGTCCTTCCAGAGAACCTGTTGGACTCCCAGCAACCACAAGGTGACTCACACCGTCTTTAACTGCAATCTCTGAGGACATGACACCTTCCTCTGACTCTCCAAGATGGTGCACAGCCATACACACAGGCAAAACACCAAAACACGCAAAATAAAGTAAATAAATCTTTAAAAAATATAACAAGATTTTCTTTCTTTAACACTTTGAAGTGTTCATACTGTTATATTTCTATAGTTATATAATCAGGCTATAAAACTTTTTCATGTATATAAATTTTATTTCTCTCTTCCCACCTTCTCTTACCTTTTGATTTGAAACAGTTTTTGCTTTAATCCAGGTTGGTCTTGGAGCTCACCATGCAGCCTACTTTATTCTGGAACTTGTAATAATCCTCCTCCCTCAATCTCCTGGATACTGGAATTACAGCTGGGTGCCACATGGCCAGCAGTTTTCTTCTTTATTGAGACAGACCTGTAGGGCTCTGTGGGATATTGTGTAATAATTGTATACACGCATACAATGTTTAACAATCAAGTTGGGGTGATAAAACACTTCCACATTATGTTAGCATTCAAGTTATTTTGAAACTCATCATAGATTGTCATATAGTTACCCGTGGTTACCTATTGTGCTATAGAAAAACAGCACTAATTCCCCCCCAAAAAATGTTTTGATGTCCCTTAACTTTTCTCTACTCCAGTCTCCCCATTCCTAGTCTCTGGTGACCATTTTTCTTTTATATCTTAAACTTTGTGTTTAGAGTATGTGTTTATTATGCATGTTTGTGTGTACATCCTTCTGCACATAGATGCATCTGTGTGGAGGACAGAGGTTGACACACTCTCTCCCCACACTCCTTCCACTGAACCCCGGGGCTCCCCATCTGCCTAGCATAGCTGGCCAGCAAGCCCCAGAGACCCTCTCGTCTCTGCCCCTGAGCACCGAGGCTTGAGCTCCGTGCTGCCGCACCAGGGGACCATGCTTGTGCAACAGGTACACCGTCGGCTGCGCCACCTTCCCAGCCACCCCTTACATCTGGCTATGAAATCAGCTTTTTAGTTTCTACAAGCAAGCAAGTGTGCCTTTCTGTGTCTGGCTTATTTTGTGTAACACAGTGGCCTCTATCTCTGCCCACACTGCTGAAAATGACATGCTTTAACTCTTCTCCAGATGAGTGACATTTTATTGTGTGGAACTTTTTTTTGAAACACTGAGATTCTATTTGCACTAAACACAATTCCCTCTCAGAGTTCCTCCTACTTTTTCAGTTTATGCTTTTATGAATTATTTGTTTATTCTAGTGTTTGTTTGTTTTTTTAATTTTTGAGATTAAAAAATACACAATTTTCCTCCTTCTCTGTCCTTCCTCTAGTTCCTCCCATGTACCCAGTCCTGGCTCTCTCTCTCTCTCAAATTCATGGTCTCCTGGGACTAATTCAGATACTCATGAGGGATTATCAACACCAGGTTAATTAAAGTGGGAAGACCCTCCCAAAGACTGAACTCCACCATTCCCTGAGCTTGGGTCCTGAGAGCGCACACAGAGCACGGACATTCAGCTCTCTGCTTTCTGACAATGGACAGGATGTGATCAGCTGCCGGAAATCCCTGCCACACAACATACTTCACCATCAAACTGTGATCCAAAACAAGCCCTTTCTCCCTTGAGTTGCTTTTGTTGGGGTATTTTAACCTAGCAGTGGGAATGGCAGCTAAAACAATACTCCTCGATGTTTGCGGAGTGTTTGTCAGTGTCTGGCTGACTCCTGTTTGTAGCGTGTGGCAAGATTTTTTTTTCCTCTTTGAGGATCATAAAATGCCATTCCGTGCAGGTGTCACATTTTCTGTATGCGTCCACTTATTGCTCCCCTGTCTTGGATATGATGAAGGTGATGTGATAAGGTGAATGGGCAGTTGTTCTTCAGCCCTATGTGCTGTCACCAGAAGTGTGTTTGCTGGAACATATGATGATGTTTTTTGTTTTTTGGGTTTTTTTTTTTTTGAGAAATCTGTCTCAAATAAATAATTATGCAATTATACTATTTTGCCTCTCCATAAACACTGTATAAGAGTTTCGACTTTTCCATGCCCTCATTATTTTCTCTTCTTTAAAAAATAATGTTCTTGAGAACTTCATTATGACATCACTCTCTTGTTCTTTTAACAGTGGCCACCCTGAGGGCATCTGTGAGATGGCCTGACATGGCCGCTTTGATTTGCATTTCTCTGCTAGTCAGTGGTACTGAGCATCTTTTTCTCCTCCAGAATTGTCTTCTCAAATCCTTTGGTAAAGGGGCGGGGAGGCGGGGATAGGACAGCAAAATCGAACCAGAGCTGCGGTTAGTTAGTAACTGCCTAATTTCAGGAATAATTGTTGTTAACAAGCAGACAAACTAACAAGCTCTGGTGAAGGAAACCCGGCCCCCGACTAGTGTAAATATAAACCGCGGCAGCCATTATAGAAAGAACGGAAACCCCTAAAATTAGAATAGTTAACTTACAGAGATATCTATTCCCATGCTTTTGGCAGCTCCATTCACAATAGTCAACCTCCACATGGATCACAGCAGAAGATGACCTTGGGGTTGTAACCCTCCTGCCTCTCACGTGCGGGGTGACAGGTGTGGGCAGCACTCCCAGCTTTCCTTCGCCCATTTTAAAACTGCTATTTGTTGTTGTTGTTGCATTGTGGAAGTTGTTTTTATATTCTGAATTCTGACCCTTTATCAGATATAATTTACGAGCATTTTCTCCTACTTGCTCCACTCAACCTAATGTTGAGATTTCTCAAGCCTTCTGTACGGATATGACCTCTCTGGGCTTGCGCTTTTAATCTAATTGAGAACTGTGGCAGGTTTCTGCTTGGGAATTACCTAGCTCAGTAATACTGGGCAGCGCTGGTGCTGTGGTAAACTGATACTGGAGCGCCACCTAGTGTGCACCTCTGGTAATCCACACTGAGGCGTGGGATGTGTGTTCTGGATGAACCCCCATCTCAGCAGTCAGGTCAAGATGAGAGGGAAGCCAGCAGTCCTCCTCTACAGCAGAATGTTGGCCGTTTGTTCTCTTTTCCCTCAGCCTGGAGGAAGTGGGATACCTGAGACCTGCCTCAAATTAAAAATTCATCTATTCTGACTTTTTCTGTCATTTGTTGGCATATTTGTTTAGCTATTTTATTGGGTTCTTTTATCTACCACCCTTACAACCCTATTCCATCCTAACCTAATCCCTTCCAACTCCCTAACACTATAGAAAATGGGGGAGATTATGGGAGAAAGATTCCTAGGGGCAAATCCAGTCTTTGTCGACAGAATATCCATCAAACCAGAAATCCAGCAACAGTAAACACAGTAGCAGGAACTGGAAAAATCAGGAGGAGGAGGAGCAGCAGCAGCAGGAGAAGCAGGAGCAAAAAGAGTAGCAGGAGCAGCAGGAGCAGCAGCAGGAGGAACAGGAGCAGGAGGAGCAGCAGGAGGAGGAGGAGCAGCAGGAGCAGGAGGATCAGGAGGATCAGGAGCAACAGGAGTGGCAGGAGCAGCAGGAGCAGCAGCAGGAGCAGCAGGAGCAGGAGGATCAAGAGCAGCAGCAGGAGGAACAGGAACAGGAGGAGCAGCAGGAGCAGGAGGATCAGGAGCAGCAGCAGGAGGAACAGGAGCATCAGGAGCTGAAGCAGCGGCAAGAGAAGCAGCAGCCACCAAAAGCCCCAATGGGGCTCTCCCATTTATACTTTCTCCAGAGTCCTCAGGATTAAACTATCTGCAGCTGTGAAGCAGTCTTTTATCCTGCACCTGGGATTAAAACAAAAACATATTCATATAACATAACTATTTTTTTTAAGGAACCAATATTCTCACTGCAGCTGTTTTAAGTTTTATTTGGGCCTATTCCTTTGGTCTCCATCAGTTGGAACGTTGGACTGAGTCGTTTCCAGGCCTACCTGAGTCGAGACTGGACTTACTGCATCCAGCTCATCACTCAATTCAAATAAATTTGAGGACAGGATGAGAACCTTTCCTTCAGGGGGTAGCAGCAGATTCTAGATTTCTTTGTGCTGTTCATTCCAGCTGGTACCTTTTTGAGCTGAGAGTGTATATCACTTGACTTTAAAACAAAACAAAAGAAAAAGCAGCGGCTAGAGTTTGGGTCTTTGGAGAGGGCTCCTTGCTCTGCAATGTTTGGACCCCAGCCTTCAGGGAGTCTCCACCCAGATGCCCTGCTCCTGGCTGAGGATGGCTGGGCATGGCAGCAGGGAATGGCAGTACTGCGGTGAGTTCTCCTTCCTGCTGCCAGCAGAGCCTGTGGCCTGAGGGATCTTCCTCCTCTGACCTTTGACCTTCGAGCCTCATTCTTCACCCTGTAGGAGAGCTTCTTTGAGTGTGTGCAGACTCTGTGAGCCTGGCTCCCTGAGACTCTGTTTCAGCACCTGCCCACACTAGCTCTTCCTCCTCTTATTGATGGGCACTGCCTTCCCTCAGGGCAAGCTACTGCAGGGCCATCTCTTGGAGACTACTTATTGCTTCCCAAATCTTATTTTTCACTCATTTGTTTTGGTCTGCCTGATCATTACTTCTCCCTGAAGGGATTTTTCAAAACTGTAATTTTGGTAGGTGTTCCAGGCAGCACATGAAGCTATAGTGGGAGCAATGTTCTCTTAGGGTTCTCTGCCTCCTGAGTGGGAGCAGACACCCCCACTTGTTTTTCATTACGTTTAAGGCTCACACTTGCAGATCTGTTTGTAGGAATAATTGATGCTTGGAATGATGTCATTTTCTTCCGGAGAAAACAGCTATTTGCTTATTTGGAGCCTAGCAAACCTAAGTGCAGGCATAACGTAAATCCACTTTCAGAAATTGAGTTTCTAATGGCTTGAACTGGGTCCACTGTCTACAAGCAGAAGAAAACATGATCTGGAACACAGTCTGTCTGTACCTGTCACCGTGTTCTGCTTTCTTCCAAATCTTGGCCCACTGTCTCATAAGACGTTGGTAACCACGCGTCCAAGCTCGTGCCAATCTTCTGTGTGGTTCATCTCGCTGTCCCGAGCACAGAGGGGGTCTCTGCACACGCTGTGCCAGGGCTGCCACCTCTCACTTGGTTTTTACAATCTTTGGGGGGGGGGAGAGAACAGGGTTTCTCTGTGTAGACTTGGCTGTCCTGGACTAGCTTTGTAGACCAAGCTGGCCTCGAATTCATGGAGATTCAGCTGCCTCTGCCTCCCCGAGTGCTGGGGTTAAAGGCATGTGCCACCAGGCCTGGCTTATTCAGTCTTTTAAAAGTGGTATTTTAAAGTTTGTCTTCCCTGTTCCATCTTCAATCATTTCTGATTCCAGCAACTTGTAAGATTTTAATGTATTTCACAAACAGCTTTTAATGTATGACTGCTCTGTCTGGATGTACACTTCATGGCAGAACAGGCATCACATTCCTTTACAGACGGTTGTGAGCCACCATGTGGGTGCTGGGCATTGACCTTTGAAAGAGAGGCCAGTGCTCTTAACTGTGAAGCCATCTCACCAGCCCTTCACAAGACATTTTTAAAGACAAAATCTCCTGTAGCCCAGGCTGGCTTCCAATCCCCGCTCTCCCTGCCTTGGTGCTGGGATTATAGTCATCTGCCACTCACTCCACTTGGCTCCCCATATAACATGACTTGATGCAATATTACAAAAAGCCTTACATTAGTAAATGTCTATTACAGTAGTGGGTTAAGGTTTTATTATAGTTATTTATGTGTGTGTGTGTGTGTGTGTGTGTGTGTGTGCGTGCATATGCTATGACTGTGCGTGGATGCCAGAGAGCAACCAGGGAAAGTTGGGCTCATGGGCTACAGCGAGGCAGTGGGCCCCTTGACCCTGACTGGCCCACTCTGGAATGGGCCATTCCTTCCACCTACTGTGCCTTCCATTTTGCAGCCACAGCTTTTTGCCTTGGGCAGTACCTTATTTTTTTTTATTTTTCATTGACCTTTCGTGTCTCTTTTTACCTCCTTATCTCTTAACTATGCAAAGCCATTTTTCTGACGGAGCACAATGGTTTTCATCTCCAATCCCAGTTAACTAGGGGCAGGAAGACCACCTGAGGCCAGGAGTTCATAGCTGTTGCCGGCTCCTACCACATGACGTTTGAATGCATCCATTCTTTTGGTACATCTCAGTTTTGTTTTGTTTTGTTTTATCAGAGTGAACTCAGTACTACGAAAATCACAATTTTGTATTTTTTTAGGGCTTTGGTGGTGAAAAATTACACAAAAATATAGTCGATAGTGAAAGCATAAAATTCAGTGTGAAGCTCTAGAACTTGAGAATGGTCGTTCTGAATGTTCCTTAAGATGTAGAGACCTTTTGTGCAGTTAATTTTGGTGTAGGATGTATTTTTACTAGAAATTTTTTTCTCTAACAAAGTTAGTCACGATTATTTCATTTGCACAGTTTTAATGTCAGTATTATTTGCTCTTACAGGCAGGAGAGGGCTGAGACAAGTTTCATGTGACTCATGCTCCTCTCAGACTCATGCAATAGCCCCGGCTGGCCTCGCAGTCCTGGTCCGCATGTCCCCACCACCTCAGCGCCGGGGTTCCAGTCACAGGTGCGCACCACCGCACCCTGACTCTCGGCTTTTCCTTTTATGCCTCATTTTTTTCCCTTTCCGCTGAGTTCCTTATTCTGATTCGTTTCTCAGCCGGCAGGAATGTTCCCTCTATTAAATTTTTCAAGGGGGTTTCTAAGGAAGGGCTCTCTGGTCTCTAGTGGGGTTCAGTAACCCGGGGTATCCGTTATTAACCCTTTCAGTTGAAAGTCTATCCTCTGCAGCTGCTGGAGACGTTTCTCTTCCTAAGCAGCTGGCACAATGGCAAACCTTGTCAGCAGAGGGCGCTAGAGAGCCCAGTATGAAGAGGTTTTCCTTCCTACTGGTGGCCAAGTACCCTAGGGGGAGTTCATCTCACCGAGTTTTGGGGGGCACTCCCCCAGACATCTTTCGAAGACGGTCATGTGGGTCTCCCACCTACTTTCCCAGTGGTAAAGCCTACTACACATGCTTGGGTGGCATCGTGGCACAGGTCAGGGATGACTCCACCTGTTTCCGGAGACATCTGAGAGGAAGCAGCTTCCGGCCCAGGTGGCATGGCCCCAGCTTCAATAGCATCTTCCAAAAGCAATTTCCTGTGGCAGTGTAAGCCGCTCAGCAGAAGTGGTGGCCCACTAGCCCCAGTGGGCGACTTTGTCACTAGCCTTAGCTCCCGAGTGTGGACTAGTTACGTACAGAAAGGACCCAGACACCTTTGCCATCAGTGGGTTGCAGCTTTGTCTCCGATGACTAGAGCTCTTAGGCATGCTGTCTTCCACATTCATTTGTTTTTATTTATTTCTTCTCATTTCTCCGAGACACTGCAACATCCCATCCTGACCGACACACAGCCCGGAGGCAGGGCTGAGCTGAGGGCCTTTCTACGCCACTTTCCATCAGAAAAGGATGACGGCATCTCTCAGCTACTGAGGCCTCTAACCCCTGTGCTGGGTTCTGAAACCCACACAGAGCCAAGATCTTGCAGAATTGGTTTGCTAGCTGGGAACCACGTGACAGGAGGTTGCTGAGATGGCCATAATAACATCAGAGAAAATGCGCTCAGTTCATGAAAGCTGTCCCGTTCCTCCCATCTTCTACCTTACACACCGGCCCATCTGCGCACTTCTTAGATAGTCCTGTCATTACATTTCCCTCTGTGGTGTCCTTCATAGACTCCTGGAAAATGTGTGGCCACTGCCTTGCCCGGGCCGGGTCCTGACCTCCTAAGTTAGGATGTAGCTTCCCCCAGAAAGCTACATTCTTCCTTCCTCGCCCTGGAAGCTTTCCTGCCCCATGTAACCCCGTGCCTCTTTCCACCCTGCCTGCTGCTGTCATCCGTGCCCATCTAAGTGTTTTCCTCTCTCTGTTCCATCACGCACCTGCCTGGTTACCGCCGGCAGCTTTGATAGAACCTGATTCAGAGCCTGAGGGAAAACATCTTTGTATGTGTGTGACGCCCTCTGCTGGTACAGGAGTGGTAGCTCATGGCTGAAAACGCTGTAGAAGAGCTAAAACAGCCTTTCTGCTCACGCCTCAGTCCTCTGACCCAGCTGCCAGATTCCCACTTCTTACACTCACAGACTAAAGGTTATCAAGACCCAGTCTTGTGAATAACCATTATCTGTGGCATTACTGAGTTCTTACCGCAAGCCAGGCCCTGAGTGAATGTCTTCATCTGTATTACATCATAGGATAGAGGTGTAGCCCAAATGTTGATAGGTGCAAACCCTGAATTCACGTGTGTGTGTTGGGGACAACTATTTATTCCCCACAGTCTCAAACTATGATAGATCTGAGCATATGGGTCCCGCTGAGGGCTACCTCTTAGAAGGCAGACAGAGAATCGGGCCTGGGAGGTGTTCAGCACATGAAGGGCTTGCTTCCCAGGCCTATGAAACCAAAGGGCACGCTCTGACCCGCCTGCGACCTCAGGGCTCAGAAGATAGAGAATCCAGAACAAGTTGCTAGTCCAAAGGTTCAGGAAGAGACCTCGCCTTGGAGTGGAAGCTGCCGTGCAGCAAGAATGGCATCGACGAACTGCACGTGGTGGTGCATGCCTTCACTCCCAGGCGTTGGGAGGCAGAGGCAGAGGCCTGCGTTCCAGGCCAGCCTGGTCTGCAGAGCAAGTTCCAGGACAGCCAAGGCTACACAGAGAAACCCTGTCTCAAAAAACTGAGACAGACAGACAGACACAGAGAGAGAGGACAGCATTGTTGAGCCTCCACCCTAACACAAGTATGTGTGCCCACACGTGCACACCACATATACAGGCATGGAAGGAAGGAAGAGAGAAAGGTACAAAGGAGCAGAGTGTGTGTGCAGGGTGGGGAGCAGGACAACCTAACTGTGAACAGTGCACCCTTGAGGCTAGAAGAAAAAGGAGCAGTGAGGTCAAGCAGGGGGTCTGGTGTGCAAAGGCTACACAGTCAAAGCGGTTTCAGCATCATCAACCAGAATGCCTGGGACTCGGCTGCACAAAAGCAGACTTATGGTCTCCCAAACGCCTAGGCACTCCACAGGCGGCTGGGGTTTGTGGCCCTGCAGTATCGCACAGCCTTGTCAGGAGGGATCATAACCCCACCTTGTGACCATGTAAAGGACACGGTTTTTCTATATACCTCAGGCTGGTTCTCTCACCTCAGCTCCCCAGTTGCTCAAGTTCCAGGCCTAGACTGCTGCTCTATTTTGAGCTTCCCATCCATTGTCAGGATTCAGGCCCACATCCTCCAGGTTTCTCAGGACGCTGGCCCTGGAGCCATACCCTCTCCAACCTATGCTCTCTGACACCAGGACTTACCTTCACGGTCACCACAGGCTGCTCCTGTAGCTGGCTGTGAGCCTGGACCTTTGCTGCTGGCGTGGTGCTGAGTTTTCCCTGTCCTCTCCCCATGTTCCCACACAGGCATCACCAAACTCGGCATTCTTCGTCCCATGTCGTAGGCAGACACAGTGACCAGTCACCGTGGAGTTCCACTGAAGCCTCCCCGTCTTTTCTCGAGTCTTTTGTTCCACGTTCTCTTTTTTAAGATTCATTTTACTATTTTGTCTGTGTGTATATGTGTGTGAATGTGCACAGGTGTGTAGGTGCCTGTGGAGATGAGAAAAAGGCACCAGATCCCCTGGAGCTAGAGTTTCATGCAGCTGTGGGCTGCCAGCTGTGGCTGCTGTGAACTGAACTCTGACCCTTTACGTGAACAGCAAGCAGGGCACCTTTACCTTCTGAGCCATCCTCACCCCCAAGATTTTAGAAACAGGCAAGCATGTTAGTGGTTAAAATGCCCTTTCGGGGCCGATGGACCTTTCTTCTCTGCGTGCGTGGGTGGGCGTGGGAGTCAGGGCTGCCTCCCGGCTCCTTACAGCCCACAGTGGCGCAGATGGCAGGCTTGGGTTAGCTGTGCTGTGGACAGGAAAGAAGTCCCTGGGGATGACCTCTTGCCAAGGCTGCTGTGCACCCATGTTGTCGGGAACGAATCAGAGCTCCCTCAGGCACAAGAATGGGAGCTCTGGCCACGGCACTTACACCGTAGTTTAATTGTCACTTTAGACAATTTGTTTGTTTGTTTGTTTGTTTGTTTGTTTTTTGAGACAGGGTTTCTCTGTGTAGCCTTGGCTGTCCTCAGACTCACTCTGGAGACCTCAGACTCACAGACATCTACCTGCCTCTGCCTCCCGAGTGCTGGGGTTAAATATGTGTGCCACCACCACCTAGATTTTTTTTTCAATTTATTTGTATTTCTTTTTTGCCTGCCTCCCTGCATGTCTATCTGTATGAGGATGTCATATCCTCTGGAACTGGAGTTACGGAGGATTGTGAGCTGCCACATGGGTGCTGGGAATTGAACCTGGATCCTCTGAAGAGCAACAAGTGCCCTTAACCACTGAGTCATCTCTCCAGCTCCTAACTTATACCATTTTTTTGGCAGCACCATACTGACAGAATATTTTTATTATAATTTTCTGTATAAAAATGTCCATCAGTTGGAGGTTGGAGGGCGAGGGCACATGGTTAGCAGGAACACAGGGGGCAGCTCCAGTAGCTTTCTGATCCTCTCTCGTGCAGTCCTTGCTTAGAGTCCCAGGGGATCCACAGGTCCAGGGTGAAGAGCAGGGATCAGAGGTGAAAGGCTCAGCAGGACAGTAGAGGAGCCTTGGCAGAGGTCAAGAGAAGGTCAGAGTCCAGGGCCAAGCTGTCGGCCTTCTGTCTCTTTGGGGCAGGACACCTAGCTTCAGGGACACTCACTGGAAACAGTTCCATCCGGCTCATGGCACCACATCTCTTGACTCCAGTGAAAGGCCAGGCAGGGTGGCTGACCCAGTGCTGGCCTGCTCCATCAGGGTGTGCGCAGTCACACGCTATTGCCTGATGGCAAGGGAAAGCGCCTGATGGCACAATCTTTGTTATCCTTAAGCAGAGATGGCTGTGATTTTTCTCATCCTCACCAGACTCCCAGAATCAGCCAGAAACTTCTGAGGGCTTGTGAGCAACAAGGTAAGAAAGCCCTACATGACACTGGGAACCTAGAGAACAGATACCCTCCACTCCTTTTGAGGACCTGCAACTAAATTTACCAACAGATTCCGACGCAGGCTTCCCCTGCTGACTCCAGATTCCCGGTATCGCTCAGAAGGGTCTCAGCCCTCTGAAAGCCAAGGGCAGAAGCCAAGAGCCAAGTATGCTGCCCATCAGAGCCAGCTCTCCGTGGGCAGCAGAGTTTCACATGCTTCTATTAAAGCTTTCCAGAGGCAGACAGCGACCTTTAGCCAGACAATCATCGCCCACAAGTTTAGAGTGAAGCTCAAAGCAAGTACATAAATAAAAAATCTTTGTTAGGTCATATCATCTTCAACATTTATTTGAAGTTTGTCTTTTTCTGGTTTGCTGTTGGTGTACTTAAAAACCTTTTATTTACGTTTCTTCTATCTTCTCCCTACTCCACCCCAATCCCTTTCAACATCCCAACACCAGGTAGGAGAGAGAAAGGGTTAGTGGGAGAGGGGGAAACACTCTCTTAGCTGCTTCCTGCTGGTCACAGTTGTTGGGTTCCTTGGAGTCAGTCCAGTCCTCACTTCAGATCTCTATTTTCTTGTTTCACAATAGCAACTAGGAACTGGCAAGAGAGAAGCAGGAACAGCCTTGTTCTTTCTCAGAGCCCCACACTCTCTGGGCTCTGGCATTTATTCTCTCTCCTGAATCCTCAGATTTAAACTATCTGCAGGTGGCAAAGAGCTCCTTTCAGAACCTACATGAAGCAAATAGTCTGCTGCTGTGGACCATCTGAATCAGTCCCACATCCCACATCTGGGACCAAAACCAAAACATGTTTATATCCACAACAGTTTACTTCAAAAGATAGTCCGTTACCCCCACCCTAACACACTTCTTTTTCTGATAAAATTAAGACTGCAGCAAAATGTACTGTGTTTATCCTTTACTGATCCTCGTTTTCGACCCAGGACTCACATTCCTCCATGTCACTGAATTGCTACATTCAGTTTCTACACAACTCTAGGTCACGAGGCCAGTTTTCCTGACTGACATGTTGGGAAACAGAGGTTCAGAGAGGCTGATCAGGCTGCCCAAAATAAGTGACTTGCTGAACTGGGACCAGAGTCCCAGTCAGAGGCTCCAAACCCTTCCCTGTAATCACTGTGCTGCATCTCTGGGATTTCTCGCACATCAGGGTGTCCTCTCTCCCAGGTTGGCTCTTGACTGTCCAAGAGAACCAGGAGCAAGAGTGACAGAGGGAAGCCCTCCCCCAGGTGAGGACAGGAGTTGGGAGGACTGCATGTCACTGCCCCTAGCAGTCACATAGCCTACAAAGGTGCCTGCAGGCTGGAAAGATTATGGGACCCCTTCTTCCACCCTAACTTGGGGACCATGTTGCAGGTAGCCAGGGCCAGATAGGAGTGGAGAGAGCCAGCCCCTGGCTCTGTGAAAGCACTTACTAATGATGATGTCCAGAGAGCAGAGACCGAATAGCCAGGCCCACAAAAAGCAGGACATGAGTTCTGTCTTGACTGTGTGAGAAGCAAGTGGCCTCATGGCCCTAGGGGTGCTGAGCACAGGGTGATGAGGCCAGGAGCCTCCTGATAAGGACCAGGCCTGGTCCACGCTCTCTGAAGAGACGCCACATGGCCTCCAGCCATCTCCTGGGGTATGTAACATCTACTTCAACCCTCCCTGCTTATCTGGGGTGACCCCCTGCTGCAGCCAGTGGGATGGGAGCTCACCCACCTCATGAGTCATCAGCAATGGCAAATGTCTGCCCACTTCACTCCAGCCATTCCTGCAGCCAGTGTGCTCACTCGAAGAGCGGGATGGGAACAGGATGGTGGTTGGGGGTGGGGTTAAGAAAGGTATGTGACAGGTGAGATGGTTTAGTAGATAAAGATGCCTGAGGTCAAGCCTGATGACAAGTTTGATACTTGGGCCCCACAGGCTGACCGTCACCCTTCCACTGTGCTATGTGTATGCGAGCACACACACGCATGCAAACATGTACACCCTAAATAAACTGAAATGAAAAGTGCTGGGGGCGGGTAGCGAGATGGTTCAGTGGGTAACCTGAATTTGAAGGCGTTTGCTTGCCGAGGCTGACAACTTGAGCTTGAGTCCCAGGACCCATGGTGAAAGAGAGTCAACTCCAAAGGTCATCTTCTGATCCCCAAGTGTATGCACGCACACATGCAAATGAGGTGAAAAGAGAGGCTTTGGCTGGTAGGGCAAGATATGGAAGGAGGCCACCTGCCTTCAGCTCACCATGAGTCCAAAGAGTCACTGGGAACATGTGGAACCTCATCGTTCCTGTCACGCGGCAGACAAACAAAGCCTGTCTTTGGAAGGATGGGCAGAATTCACTGTCGTTGCCTGAAATAAAAAGAAAGAGGCGATCACTAGCTGCCTACATCCTTCATCTTCTCCGTACATTCCTGGGGATTTCCCCCCAGCTTTTAATTGCCCATCCCGGGGTATGTTCTCAAAAGTGCCAGCAGGGGGAGCTAGGCCTCCATTTTGGTCCCAAAACTGCAGCTAAGATCCCAACAGGTATGCTCCAGGCCAGGTGTGACTCAGCCCAGAAAAGGCACCAGTAGTTCCGAGTCTGAATTAACTGAGCCTGGGTGTTTATTTATACAGTCAATCACTATGCCCCACTCTGACTTCCTCTGGGAGTGTTTGTGGTTGGGAACCTCTCTCTATCGCTCTCTGTCTCTGTCTGTCTCTTTGTGTGTGTGTGTGTGTGTGTGTGTGTGTGTGTGTGTAGTACATTCAGCCCATGTTCCAGACTATAGGCTGTGGCCAGGCAGGATGGAGAAGGCGGCTGCTGGTGCTGAGGCAGGGCCAGGACCCCTTCTGCTGAAACAAGATGCACAGATGGATATCTTCTTCAGGAGAGGGGTCTAAGAATGATTTCCATGGGGGTTGGACACTGACCTGAGGCAGGCAAGGCCTCTCTTTTTGCCCCTAACTGCCTTATCTGCCACCCCATGGACACTGACTGCAGAGTCTGGCCTGGGCTTCGTCTTTAAGATGGGACACAGACAGGAGCCTATAGAACAAGAGGTCACTGAGTAATGACCATGGAGGGGACAGCTCTGGAGAAGGACCTGTCTAGGGGACAGGTGTTGGAGAGGATCAGCCACAGTAGAGCCTGGAGGAGGGGATGTAACCAGAGGATGTGTCCAGGCAGGTGACAGGAGCAGGCTACACCATGACTCTTGTCCTCAAGGTCTGGACTTCACACGGTGGCTCTGATAATTCAGGGCTTTACAGTGTGCCGTAATTTTGGACATACCCTGGTTTTGAAGGAAGACTGGAAGGGTAAGCTCAGGGAAGCCAGGTAAATAACCACAGCGTGAGAAGCCAGCACCTGCGGATCTACGTCCTCAGGAGCCCGGAATGGCTCCTTAAGTGGCCTCTGCTCCTCCTCCTCCTGCCCCAACTTCCTGAGGCAGAACCCTGGTGAAACAGCAGGCCAGGTCTTGGATGGATATCTCTATGGCTTGTTTTGTTTTCACATTCAGATTATGCAAGCTGGTTAACATCTAGAGCATGGCTCTCGGCAATCACACATGAGGTGTGTGTGGAGGTGGCTGTACAAGTACGGCTAGAGGGCTGGTGTTGGGAGAGTGTGTGAGAGTGTGAGCACAGGCTGGGGAAGGGGAAGAGAACCCAGAGTCTGCCCCTGTGGGTGCTGGGCATTTGTCTGCTTAGGGCATCCATTCTTCCTGGGGAGACCCAGCAAGGCAGAGGGAAGGGCTTCCAGGAGGGTCGCTTCACATGTGACAGTTGTTTGACAGTGTGGGGAAGGTTGGGGAAAAGGTGACTTAGCTCTGCTGTGTCTCAGCTCTGCCATACCTTGAGCCCTTGACATCTGTAATCACAGCAGCTGCTCAAGCCCCACCTTCTTTTCCTGATTGATGGAGATATCACTAAACACTTCAGGGAGTTGCTGGGAGGAACGAAAGAGAGGATGTGTGTTGAACAGCAGGGAAGTGAGCAGTGTCCAAATCAGCATGGCTCTTGCTGTTGACAAGAGTGCTAGGTGGTTGCCATGTCTACACATAGCAGGTTCACAGCCACCTTCTCCGAGCAGACCTGGTCAGTGGTAAGCCCTGCTGCAGACTATTTCCGTCCTCTGGAGCCCTCCTCTTACCACAGCATAGGCGCCCAGATAAGCCACGGGGCACTGTGTCATTAGCTCTTCATCCTGAGGCTGGCGAAGGCGTGGTGGAGTAGATCTGAAAACACCGTGCCTCCCAGCTCTCAACACACGTCCTCCCTGATGGGCTGTTATCCAAGAAGATGGCTTCCAAAGCCAGTGCCTAATGATGGCACGCTACTGCACATTGCCTTGGTGCACTCTAAACCCGGGAGTTCTGGGCTCCAAGTATGTCCACCTCAGCTCTCTACCCATGTGTTTGCAGAGACAATTGCTGCTGAGATGGCAGCCTCAACCATGTTGATCAGGCTAGCCTGGGACGGCTCATAGGGACCTCCTCATCTCTGCCTCCTGATGTGACATTTGTCTTTAGTCTCAGACTCAAAGACTTTTCTTTATATCACATGGCATGTTGGCAACAGGGTTTTACACCCAGTTTACCGTAGGAGCTCCTGAAAGGGTAGACGTACTTCCTAGTAGAGTAGCGGGGAAGACATTTCAGCCAGCTGTGTGGCTCTGGTATCAGGGTGGAGCCCACTGGAGCGAGGCAGCCAGTGGACTCAAGCACAACCACTTAGCCAACATGTGTGGACACGAACACAGACACATATCTGTAACTAAATGATGATGATGATGATGATGATGATGATGATGATGATGATGATGTGTGTGTGTGTGTGTGTGTGCACGTCTTCGGGTGTCAAAGTGCATTTATGAAAGTCAGAGCTTGCAGAAGTCAGAACTGGGATTGATGGCAAGTCATCAGGATTGCAACATACAGCCTTACCTGCTGAGCCATCACGCCAGTCAACTTCCACCTCCCCACATTAAAAAAAAAAAAAGTCAACTTCTTTGTTCCTGTCTGTCTCTATCTTTCCTCTACTAGGATTCAAAGGATAAAGAATCAAGGAATCAGGAGGGGAAAGTGACCTTGTCTCTTTTCTCTGACTCTAACCAGAATGGGCTGGAACCATTGGCTAAGGGTTCCCCTTAAGGCCTGGCAATTCTCACTCCCCCACCCCCAACCCACTGTCTTCCCAGCCCGCTGCGGACTCAGCTTGGCTCTCAGTTTGGCCTTGAAGCTAAATGTTTGTTTGGGTGTCCAAAGTGGGCTCAGGATCTGACAGCTACATTCCTGGTCCCCCACCCCCAGCCTGCTGCCAGGATAAAGGCAGCTCAGGAGCCAGAGCCAGATGCCCTCAGGGTGCACAGACTCTAGCCAAAGCCTGCCTGGGTGTATTTATAGACCAGCACACACATACACGCAAGCTTTGGGAGAGAGAGCAATGTCTATTTCCTGGAAACATGTTTTCACTCTCTCTGTTATAGATTTCTGGGGAGGGTATCCTGATACAGGGAAAGCAGCCTCTCTGCCCTATTGTTGGCCCTCCATGGAAGAAGAGTTCTTTGGGAAACTCAGGCCTGACACTTCTCACTCCCTCCTCCCGCCCCATTGTCCCTTGGGAACCTGTTGTGGCTTCCTGGCCTTGGATGCTATTACTTGCTCCTTTTCCTCCCAGGGCTGCTCACGCTCCTCCCAGCCCAAATGCTGGGCTCACCCCTCTCACTGGCTGTGCCTCTCTGTTCTTGCCTGCCACACAAGGATGTTTGTTCAGTCTTGTTCTTCTGCAAAGACTTATTCCATTCCCACTTGGTACGTCCTTCATAATCTCTTTTCTCACCCTCCCACCATGGGCAGGTGACCTGTTTCTTCTTCGTACCTAAGGCCCCACCTGTTTAACTCATTGTTATCTTTAATTACCTGTATCTCTTTCTCCAAACCATTCTCTTTAAGATCAATAACAGGGCCTTACTCATCTGCACCCCTACCTGTGTGCAGGCCAATGGGGGCCCAGAGCTGATGTGCACAGGAGCAGGGGGCTTCACGGTGTGGCTGCTGAGTGCTCCAGGCTGCTTTCAGTGGAGAACTTGGCTTAAGCCAGCTCTAGTTATGGAATTTGCTAGCTAAGTGATTCTCTAAGTTTCTTAGCTCTCCAAATGTGAGTTTCCTAATCTTCAAAATGGGACATCAAAGTGGACCCTTACATGATAAAGGGGAAGCTGTCAAGAGACTGCATGTCATGGGTCCTGACAAAAACACAGACTATCAGCATATCCTGTGGGGTACTCTTTCAAAATAGCAGTGGACCCTTTCGCTAGCCCAACCCAAGCTGCTCTTTGCCACTGCCATCACCACGCTGCCTGCCTGATGTCAATCTGCCTTCACCCTTGTCCCACTTCATCTGTTTTCATCGTAGCTGTCAGACATGATCCTTTAAGAATATGCCATGTGCCATGACTCCTTCTTACACCTCTTCTCCACTGAGAGGGAAAGCCTGTGTCTTCACTGTGGTCCTGTACAAGCTGCCCCTTCTTCGTGACTCTGCCTCCTCACCTCCCATCTTGTTCTTCCATCTTCAGCCACACTATCCTGGCTCAGGGCCTTCCATTGAATCCTTGTGTCTTCCTACTTACTTAGAGTCTTGAGTCTGTGAGACCCTCCCTGGCTACCCAGTCTAAATTCACCTCTGCCAGGGCATAATAGCAAATGCCTTTAATCCCAGTACTTAGAAGAAACAGGCAGGTGGATCTTTATGATCATCAAAGCCAGCCTGGTCTACAGAGTGAGTTCCAGGGCAGCCAGAGTTACATAGTGAGGCCTTGTCTGGAAAAACAAACAAACATACATACATACATACAACAGAACTCATATCTTCTATCCCTTTTCTCTGCTTTATTCTTTCACTTTAGCTTTTGATGACTAGTTTTTTTGTCAACCTGACACAAATTAAAGTTATTTGGGAAGAGGAACTTCAATTGAGAAAATCAGATTGCCTGTAGACAAGCTTGTGAAGTATTTTCTTGGTTAAAGGTTGATAGGAGAGGCCAAGCCCACGGTGGGCAGGGCCTCCCCTAAGCAAATGGTCTGAGTAGGACAAGAATGCAGGCTGAGCTGAGCGACCCATCCAGGAAGCAGTGTTCCTCCATGGTCTCTGCTTCCAGGTTTCTGCTTGAGTTCCTACCCTGACACCCCTTAATGAGAGACCTGGGAAGCTTAAGATGAAATAAACCTGTTCTTCCCCAAGTTGTTTTTGGTCATGATCTTTATCATAGCAATAGAAAGAAAACCAAAATAGATGTTAATAAACACTTTTTTTTAATTTTGTGTATTTAGTTGTTTGTCTCCCTCAGTAAGGCTTGAGTGCCACAGGAGTGGGGATTTTGCCTATATGCTTGCTGTTGCCTTCCCAGTCTCCTGTAATGCCTAGCATAAACAATTGCTCTCTAAATACCTTACTGAAAAAGGAGATCAGGTCTTGGGAGTTCTACTAGAGTTCAGTTCCCCTCCTCTGTGAGGAGGACCCTGAGGCCATGGCATAGCAGCCGAGGCTGTGGTGTAAACCTGGCACAGCAGCCTCCCAAAGTCTGGGCTGGGCCTGGTCTCTCCTCGATGGCCTTGGGCACTAAAACTGACTCAGAAGGCAGCACCAAGCCCTGATTCTGCCTCAGACTGGACTTCCTCTCCTCTGACCCAGCCCAGCTACCCCAGTGAAAGCTTTGGCTGGGAACGCTAAACCCAGCCTTTTCTCTGGGATAGATGGGTGTTCTCTCTCCACCCAGGAAGAGAGAAGGGTGTTACTCAGCTTTGTAGCCCAGTGACAAACATACCTGAGAGAATCAATTTAAGGTCTTATGGTTTCAGAAGTAGTTTTGGCATGGGATTCCTGGACCCATCCCTCAGAACCTGAGGTGAGGCAGGCAATAATGGTGGTAGAAGCCAGTGGAGAAGAGGGCTGCTCTCATCCCATGGCGGCCAGGAAGTGAAGAAGAGGAGAGGAAAGGACACAGGACAAACTATACCATTCAAAGGCACACTGCCCAATAAGATGCTTCCTTTAACTCGGCTCCTGGCATGTCTACTACCTCCTTAGAGCACCGCTAGCTGGAGAACAAACCTTCCTGCATGAGCCTTTGGAAAATATTTAGACTCAAAGTGTATTTTCAGCAGATGACAGTCCCCAAGCTAGAATCCACGACACTGCCCATAGCAGCTGCCTTTTGTCCAGTTGTATTGAGGTTCCCATAGGGCCTTCCGAGGGGAAAGGCAACATTCCTCCAAGGGAACCCAAGTCCTCACACCCTGGGCTCAAGCCCAGGCTTGTTTCCTCCAACTCTCATCTAGATGTTCTTGGTTCTGCTGGAAGGAGAGCTCCCAGAGGATGGGAATCTGTGTGGGGTCAGGGGTGGGGACCTTTCATGCTCTTCCTGCTCTGGGTAACATGCCTTTCTCCCCACCGTTTCCCCCTCAGCACTCTCTCCTGTGCTCTATGTCTAGTTGTCCTTTTCATCCTCAGGAAGTGCTTGATAAAAGTCAGCAATCTCTGTCCCCAGGCCATTCTGGAGGAGAGCTCTAGTGTGGAGGGCAGGTACCATTGAAGGAGGAAGGTGATAATCTCCCATGGTGCTCTTGTCCCTGCTGCACAGGGACTCACAGAGGCCCCAGATAGGGCGAGACCTGAGAATTGGACCTGAGTTATGATGTGCAGTCTAGCAGCTTTCATTTCAGAGGCTAGTGCCATCCCACACCCTCTGCCTGGGGCCTGAACCCTGAGCCACTTGCAGAATGTGGGGAGTCTAAGTGAAGACTTCCCTTCATCCAGTCCCCCCTCCCCAATCTTTAAAGTGGCCACCATCTTGCATCCCTCTTTCTCCAGGAGGCTTACCTGAGCTTCCCTGCCCATCCTCCTTTGCTCCAGATGCTAAGGGCCCAGTGGCCAGCACCATCATGGGAGTACCTGATGGACAGCCAGACCACTGTGTTGCTCATGAGCCCTTCATGAGTGACCTTGCATTTTCAGGAAGCCCATGTGTTTGCTGCTGGAATAAACCTTGTCATTACATAGTTTCCTATGGCAGGATCTAAGCCTGGAAATGTCTTGATGGAGCTTGTGGCCTTTAGGAAAAACCTACAGGACGTAGCTGTCTGTGTAGCTCTGCTGCTCACCCTGAATGGAGAATGAGGAACCACACAGCAACAGGCATTCACAGCAGTTAATATTTATTGAGGGCTTATTCCATGCGAAGTGCCGGCCCGAGCATTCCACATGAGTTAGCTCACATAACTAGTCATGGCTCACCGGGGCAAGGACTATTATTACACATCGTACACGACCCACAGCCTGGGCAGTGTGGGAAAGAGGGCCGTGGTGCAGGTGCTGGGTACACAAACAAGAAGAGATGAGGGAAGGGGACGTAGTGGCCTAAGAGACCCGGTGACACTCAAGAGGAGCATGTGCCCACCACAGTCCTGACTGACACCCCAGGGTCAGGCTTCTCCCCGACATTGGAATGTTGGTCGGGATTTTCCAGTCTCTGGTTCAGCCTCCCCAAACATAACCTAGGAGTCAAGAGCCAAGTGTTAGGAATGGCTGTCTGGTGTGCTGGCCATTTTTGATCTGTTCAGCCAGCCCATCTGAACTGGAGTGAAAAAGCTTAAATCACCTGACCCATCCATCCCTGGACTCAAACTGCACACGTTCCTGGGAGAGGATGGGGCCCACTTTCATTTTAACTCCCATCAGAAAGTCAGCCCCTGGGGCAGGGTGATGTCAATTTGACTCTGAGGAGCCTCCTTTTTTTCCTGGGTCCCTTTCCTTCTGTGCTTCAGTCCCTCAGTTAGGAAACACTCCTGCTGGCCTCTCCCCACAGGTCTCAGCTGTGAGTGACAACCAGAGGTGAGCTCCACACTCCTGCACTCAGCAAGAGAATGTTGATCTTTGAGAGAGGGAAACTGTGATAGGGCAGGAGAAAGTCAGGAGAAATCCAGCTAGGGAAACCGGAGAGGGCAGCCAATGAGCTGCCAGCATGGAGGCTGTGTCATGAGACAAGCTTTGTAAATAACATCCGGACTGCATTAGAACCATGATGTTCCATTTCCCCAAATAGAACTTGACACTCTGCTTAAGGCATTCCTGGGGCCCTGGGGGAGTAGCACCAGTGAGCCCCTCCCCTCCTTCCTCTGGAGTCAGGACCCACAGCACAGAGAGGCCCAACTCACAGTCTGGCCGGATGGTGTGTGCTCGCAATCACTACATTCAACAAGTTTATCAGAGACAAGCCAGATGGTGTTTCTTCTTCCAAATAAAGGCAGATTTGGTTGCTGAGGGAACTCCAGAACAGGCTCAATGAACGTCTATTTTTAAGGCCTGAAAAACTTTGTCCATTCATTATTACCTTGTGTCTTGGATTTCCTAGGAGGAGCCTGACAGAGTGCAATGGGCATCTGGTAATGGGCAGCTGGCATGCCTTGAAGGCAGAGCTGCTGACACTGTAGCTAGAGCTTTGCCAGAGTGAAGTGGGGCTTTCTGTCCACTCGTCCTTTCTACTCTGATAATCCCTCCCTGCTCCACAGAGCAGAGGAGCCACCCCTGAGAGTCTTCCCATCTGCTGCTACCCCACACCTCAGGTCCTCCTGTAGGGGTAATCTAAGCGCCTCGGGACTCCAGATAAGATCCTTGCTCCCATTAAACATTGACAGGCCTGTCTGTCAATGGCGGGTGCTATGTGCAGAGGAACTTCTGGGAGACCACAGCAGCTGAATTATTAAAAATGAATGGGCTCCAGCTCCTTCCTCCCAGGTTCTGCCTCTCAAAGCAGTTCTCCAGCAGCTGGCAGGAGGGCCTGGAGGGTTCAGAAGGAGCCAGCAGGGCCTAGACCCCAAGGGACCGCAGTCTCAACTGTCTGTGCCCTTTGCACTCTGGGTGGAAAGTCCAGAGACTCGAAGTCAGTAAGTAATTCTTGACTTTGAGCTCAGCCCTACAGCATGACTTTAAGCAGCTTGAGCCCAAATTAATTTAAAAACAAAACAAAACAAAACAAAAAACAGTGTTTCTTACTTACACAAAAGGTTACCTATGAGTTCCTGACCAGCCTAGGCTAGCCTGACTGAGTCATAAACAAACGCCAACCCTCCCTGCACCCACCCCCTTACACCCCCATCGCCAGAGATCTTGATCTTATCACTTGTTTGCTTGTCTGCTCTCCCTACCGCTCCCCGCCTTGCCCACTGCAGATTTTCCCAGTACCTGCCTATTGTTCAGTGTGCACTAGCTGCTTGGAGAATGGGAGGGGGGGGCCGCTTTGTGCTCAAGACCAACAAAGTGAATGCAAGTGACAAAAGATCACTAGGTCATTTGGTACGGAGAAAATTATCAAGCTATCCGGGCTCATTGGGCCCTTGACTCATGGTCGGCCAACAACCTCACTTCACAGTGAAGGAGATTGGGGCTCAGGAAGGTGGTGCACAGCCAGGGAGTTCCCGATGCTGCTGACTTCCGGCTGGGGTGGGTGGACTGTCGCTCCTGTGACAGGATATTATCTGGTAGGTGCCAGGTGGCAATGGTATGTGATTTACCTCCAGCCTCTAGAGTTGGTGCAGAATGCACTTGGACACAAGTACTTTTGTATGAACACCTGAAAAATTTTATGACAGCCTGGACTGTATTCTACTAGCTTTGGCTCTTGCCATCTTGTCATGCACTTCCTTGATCCCAGGAAGGCAAGGGTGAGGTGTCTTTGAAGGGGGAAAAGGATGAGCCAATTGTGACATGGCCAGCCCTTTCCCTATTCCATGTCTGCCCCAGCACCCTATTATTGACCCTACTACTAAGTCACCCTTTTATGAGGGATCTTGAACTCTACCCCTAAACTCCTTGTGGCTTCCTCCGTGGAATGGCCCCGGGGCAAAGATGATGGTAGCTGAGAGAAGCTGGGCTATGCGGGCCCAGTTGGCCTCTCTACAGCCTATGAACGAGATCACCGTGAGGCCTGAATGACACAATAAATGCAGAAGCTACGGGAGATACTCAACTCGGATCTAATGAGGGCGGGAGAGGGCTGCATGTGTCAATAAGGGACACTTTGGCCACCCAGATTTCTAGCGTTTAAAGAGTTCTCAGAAAAGAGAAACAGAAACGTTTCTTAGAGTTTTCAATGTCCCGGTCCCCTCAAAAGGATCTTATCCCTCATTACTATAGCTGAAATGTTCATGTGCCACAGGGGGGAAGAAAAAGCACAGTCTCCTCTTACTGAACCGAACTCAGAAGCTTCCGGGCCCTTGACAGCACAGGAGTGTGGACACTGATAAGCAGTGCGCCAGCTGCTTTTAAAGCAGAAAGTACTAGGTATGCTGGTCCCACCACACCTGGTGTGGAGAGCTAGCTGGGTACTCTGCCTGCTGAGTACCTGAGGTCATGGGACCTCCATGACCATCCCCCTTCATCTGGGACCTCCATGACCATCCCCTTCATCTCCCTCCCAATAGTTCTCTGAAAAGCCCCGTGGCGCTTGGTTCTCCAGGGCCTTGTGGACTCCTCTGGGTAGCTGCCTTTCACTGCTCATTACTGGCTCCTGGTGAATCCAAAATTACCTGACTCACAAGAGGCAAACACATACCCTCTGTACTGGAGAGCAATTTGTCCTTGTGGTTCTATGTAGTAAAACATTTTTTTCCCCCAAGAAGCCACTTGGCTGTGTGCCCTCTCCAAACACATGCCCGTTCAGTACAGTACGTTCTCCTGTGGGAGAGCAAAGAGGCACTGCCCTGGAGGGCCAGCCTCACCATGCTGGGCCGGAGACCCAGAGCACAAGAGAAGTACACACTTGAGAGGACACTTTCCATGCCCTCCCCAACCCCCAGTAACAGGTGGAAGTTGAAGAATCATCCCAGAATATGAGGGTAGGGCAGGCTCAGCTGCAGGAGGCCAGAGAGGCAGAACCACCTGCAGGGATGGCAGCTGGTGGAGACCCAGGGCTCAGAGAGGCGACAGACAGAGGACCGCCTGTGCCCAGGGTGGCTTTGCTTAGAATACGTGCCTCCTAACCACCTCACATTTGGTCCCCGTGGCCAGAAAACAGAGTTCAGAAAACAGAGTTCACCATCATTTTCGGCATGAAGAATCTGAAGCTCCCAGCATTTCTGAGGGGGTGAGAACTCAGGGCTTCCAGTGTGCCCTCTCTTAAGCCTTCCCAGTCAGCTATTGCCTGGGAGTGTCATGCACAGCCTGTTGGGTGGGTCAGCCCTCCTCAGAGACATCGGCCTTTCCTCAGAGGCTTCCTTCCCCATTGGGGAAAGTCCCCTAGGAGCCAAGTGTTGGGGTAAGAAGAACAAATACCCAGGTCTAGGCCAGGGACAGCTGCAGGTCAGAAGACACGGGGCACAGGAGGGGCCAAGGGCACTCAGAGGTGAATTGTGTAGGGTCCACCCCATTAAAGAAGGACTTTCAGATCTGCCAGTGGTATAAATAATGACACAGAGGTTTTTAATATTTTAAAGCTTAGGCCTTTAAGCTGGGCAGATTCCCAGCTCCCTATCCAGCTTAACCCAACCAATCTTGGCACTACGTCTCGCCACATGGTCAGCCCTACGTCTTTGCTCTGCTCTGTCCAGTCTGCTCACCTCTAGAGACGGAGGTCACATTTCCCGCCTTTTCTTTCTTCTCTCAGAGTCCCTCTCTCTCCCAGAAGTTCTGCCCTGCACTTCTGGACCAGAGATTGGTCATCAGCTCTTTACTTCAACCAATATTGAAGTAAATATTTACAAAATATAAGACTTATGGTGGACCACAGAAATAACAATACCAAGATCCAGCTAGTACTGAGCTCTGCCCGTTTAGCAATCAACAATGGACTCCAGAGACACCCCTTCACACAATTGTACCCCAACATCTCATGAGAGAGGTGTGAGTCCTAGAGTGGTTCCTGTGTGCCAGGAAAGCAGGTAAGAGATTTGAGGTGTGCATATGAGAAGTCTCATATGTAAGCCAATCAATAAGAGGATAGCTACTGTTTCTGTGAGCTCTGCTGAAAAGGATTGGGGGGGGGGCGGGGAGGGAGGGGCAGGCTTTGGTGAGAGCTCTAGCTGGGAGGAAGCAGACTTCTCGCCCAAGGACTTCCTTTTTCTACAGAACACCCTCTCAGGAAGAAAACAGGTGGGGCTCTCTGCACTGCTTTCTCAGAGGTCTGTGAACCCAGCCAGGAAGACCCCTCCCCTTTCCTTCTGTTCCCCCTAATGAGTGACAGAACTTGCTTTCCCAAATTCTTTGGGGTCACTTCCTTCTGCCTTTGTCATTCAGGTTTGCTGATAGACAAAAGGAAACTTACTCTGATGGGGAGGGGGAGTCACCTACTAGGTGCCCTGCCCTGGGCCTGACAAGCTGCCCTGTACTAAGGCATCCTGCTGGACAAGGGTTGAGGGTGGGGTGTGCTCACAGAGGAGTCAGCACTACCTTCCAGGATGTGGAGGGAAAGCGAAAGCTGGCAACAAAGCTAGGAACAAAGTGCATAAAGCTGAGAAAGCCCAGAGGGACCTAGGGTCCCTAGGGTGCTATGGATGAAAAGGGAGATTTGAAACTAAGAGGTCAGGGCTATTTACGCAGTACCTTCACCTACTTTAATCTCCTACCACAGGGACCCCAATCTGAAGGTGTCCCCCTATTCTATGGAGAGGGAAAACCGAGGCTCAGAAAGGTTCCATGTCACAGGGCATGGCAGAGCTGGAGTGTGAATCTGTCTTGTCTTCTTACCATGGCGGCTCTTCCCTGGTAGCCAGACTAGTGATGGGCTGAAGGGGATGAAAGGTACAGGGAGGGACTCGCAGGGTCCTGGAAGACAGCAGAGAGGAAAGGACCTCCAGAGGCAAACCTGAAGCACCAGATGACTGCCTGATTCCCTGCACTGTTCTCAGAGAACCTCCATTACTGCCATTGCCACCAACAGCCTTAACAGTAATCATGAAGGGCCCACACCATGCCAGGAATTAAATATGGTAGAGAGAATGAACATGTGTGCAAAGTGCTTCATAAGCATGTCTACCTTTAGTCCTCCAAGGAACAAATAAAACTAATACTTCTATTGCTATTTTTCACATGAGGAAATGGGGTTCAGGGAAACTGTCCAAGACCTCACAGGGAGTGGCAGAGCTAAAGACCCCAAGTTCACACATAACCACATGTCAGAATACTAACACTATCCTGCTGGATTTTTTGTTTGTTTGTTTGTTTGTTTTGTTTTCCTCTAACACCTAGTCCCAAGACAATGGCTCTGGAGAAAGGCACTGCTCTGGTGCTTTTTAAATCACTGGCTTAAAGGTGCTTTGATCAGCCATGCTGAGACTGTGTATCCATAGCCAAGACAAACCAGCCACATCCCTGCTCCTGCCATGTCAGGAGAAGCCACTCTCTTCCTATAAACCTGACTCCCCTCTGTCACTGTGCCCAGAGGGTGGGGTGGGGCCAGGTTTCCACACAGCTGATGCTCAGCCAAACAGAACCTGACTTCAAGGAAGTGGACAGAGGAAGTGGGTCTTAGAGGAGGGAGGTTGTGTGTGGGTAAGCATCTGTGGTAGATGTGAAGGCCCTGGGACTTTCCCTACCCCTCCCCTAGACAAGGACAGCCAAGTTCCCCAAGCCTTCACAGGCTGAGCTCTGGCCAGGCCTCACTCTTCCCATTTACCTCCTATGTGTCTCTCATCCTCTCAGCAATGTATCCCTTTCTCTCCACCTCTTGGAATCTTTTTCTTTTAGTATACACAGCTCCCATGGCCTTTCCACCTACTACACACTTTTGCCCCATGTGGGTGCATGGCATAGCCCGACAGAGTGTGAGGTGGATGCTGCCACGGGTTTCTCTGGCAGCGGGACTGGACAGCAAGCTACTGGTGCCCTAGGAAGGCCAGGGTTCCTCAGCTGCCCCCACCCCGAATTTCTGTTCTGTCCCCCCCCCCCCCCCCCCCCCCCGGGGGGGCCCCCCCCCCGGCCCCCCCCCCCCCCCCCCCCCCCCCCCCCCCTTCTTTTCCCCCCCCCCCCCCCCCCCCCCGCCTGGGAGGCAGCTGCCAAATGCCCGTCACTCCTCTATCTGTCCCCAGGCCAAGTCTTTCCACCTGACTTGGCGAGGGGGGGGGTTAAGAGAGAAGCTTGACTCTTTACCCAAGGGAGGTGGCACCGTGTTAGTTGTTTTTGTTTGAAGCCAGTGTTTCTCCACTGGCCTGTGGTTGTTTTAAACACCCTGGGGCAAACTCCCATAGCTCTCCGGTAAAATCACACTCCCAAACCGGGGTTGCCGCCTGCAGGCAGCACGGCGGACCCCAAGACGCTGCCCCATGGACCCCAGTAGGGTACCAGGCTGGGAAGGGTGTCCAGCTAGGGACGGTGACCTACTGGAGAGGGCGGCCGGTTGGGGAGGGGAGGGCTCCCCGCCTGCTCCGGCCGCGTCACCACGGTCTCTGCACCTCCCCCGCGCCGCTGACGTGGCACCGCGTCAAGCAGGCCGCCTGGAAGCGCTGTCCTTATTTGGGCGCAGACCCGGTGCGAAGGGCGGGGAAGCCGCGTCGGTTGCCGCAGCTGCCTTGTGCAGCCTCGCCCTCCTGTCCCAGCCAGGGAGGGGCGGGCACGCAGCCACCTCTTGAGAAGGGACGCTGGCTCTGGGTCACTTCTCAGAGCCAGGAGGAGGGCAGACAGCCTTCCCAGGCGTTATCTCCCATCTCCAGGGTTTCTCATGAAATGTCAGCGCTTGGTGGAAACGCAGATGGCCAGTCACAGATGCCCTAGTCCCTGAGGCCGGATGGCTGGGACGCCAAGGCCATTGTGAGCTAGTGCAAAGGGCAGGCATGCGTTGCGACTGGCCTTAAACTGATTCTAATGCAAGCAGCCCCCAGTTTCCTCCAAAAGGCAGAGCACGGCTGTGTTTGTGAGGATATGGACGTCACCACTCACTTGGTGTAAAAAGTTTCCTAAGCTGTGCGGTGCTGTCTCGTTTTCAAGTGTTCACCGGGCGCTGGGGAGGAACCTGGCCTGGTACCCATCCTAAGGAAGAGGCCAGTACTGCCACTTGCCAATCTGTGTGTCTGGGACCTCATCCAGATGCTCTGAGAACAACCTTTGACCTCATTGAAAGCTTAAACTTTGTCAACAATGTCATCTGGTGTTGGCCTTCTTTCTTCTGAGGGCTGTTTGTTGGAAACTAGGTAGGGAGCTAGCGGTGAGCAAGCTTATGACTACTCTTCCAGTCTAGCCAGGAAGAGGAGGGGAGCTAGCTCCAAGGTCTACAGGCAGTCATGGCGAGCAACAGGCGCTGTGTACCACACACCCGGGTTTCACTGCGAATGAGAATCTTTTCTCCTTCCAAAGGTTACTCAAGCTCATAACCTAAGCCCTAACAAGCCTTTTCCTGTAGACACCAGCTGCTGTTGGCGCCCTCGTTCCAACACCCTTACTAGTAGCAAACTGTATCTGCTCTAGGCTTTGCTGCCTGCACTCTCTGCCTGTTGGTGCCCAGCATCTGTGCCCCGTGTGGCTCTCCCTCCTTGGGAATTTGGTGTCCCCAGAGGGCAGGAGCCCTTTCTTTTGAAATTAGAGCCCTCTACCTCTGGGTGTGTTTGAGGGAGATTACATCCCCTTCCCTTGATCTCTTTAGTCTAGTCCAAAAGGAGGACAAAGGTGCTGGATCATATGAACAAATGATTGATTCATGTCCCAAGTGCAATGGCAGTGAGTCACAGAGCCAGAGAGACTGGGAGAACCTCACTCTCCTCCCCACACAGCCCCCTGACACAAAGGGCCTGTTGGGTGGCCCAAACAAAGATGGTACAGTGGACAGACAGGCACCTCCCTTTGGAAGTGGCTGGCCTCATTTAAGGAAAGGCCCTTACGATGACACCTAATCATATGTGCTCAAAGGGTAAACTATGTGTCAGGTCAGCTGCTGCCTACATACTGGGTGAGGCTGGCTTTATATCTCTTTCTAAACTGACTAGGAGAGTCTAGTACTCCTTAGCATAGGCCAAGCTTCCCCTGATAGTGGAGCAGAAGGCAAAACCTGTTGCCTCTGGCTGGAGCTCCTGTTTGCCTCAAGTCAGTTCAGTTTGGGAGCCCTGCTGCTGCTGTTCTGGGAGACTTCATACTGTGGTGAGGTTTAGAACTCAGCCCTGTTCCTTGCTTCTACATATGAACACACAAGCCCTTGATCTCCTTGCCTCAGCTTCCTGCCTGCTGTAATCACAGCAGAGCACTGCTATACCTGGACACTCGATTCTCTCTTGATATTTAGAGCATCAGAACATAGCTACTCTGCTGAAAGCGTGGGGCAGCAGAGGAGCTGATTCAGCCAGGGTGCAACCAGCTAGGAAATGGAGTGGCGGTTGGTGGTTGCTTGCATTCTCAAAGCTTCCTTCTCCCTCCTTTACACATCCTGAGTAAAGCACAGATTCCTCTTGTTTCATCTGCGTGACAATTCGGTTTATGACTCTCTCACCAAGCACCAAGCCTCCCTAGGAATTCATAAAGATGGTCCAGTGTTGCAAGGGGGTCAGTTCCTAGGCAAAGAGCCTTCTTCCTCTTTCTCCTCCTCCTTTTCCTCCTCCTCTTTCTATGCAAGGTGGCCAGGCTGGGTTGTGGGCTAGGATGGGTGGGATCTTCCTCAGACTAAGGTTGCTTGTTATCTTAGTTAGGATTCTATTGCTATGATGAAAACCCATAACCAAAGAAAGCAATTTGGGCAGAAGGGGTTTATTTGGCTTACACTTCTACATCATAGTTTATCACTGAAGGAAGTCAGGACAGGAACTCAAACAGGTAAGGAACCTGGAAGCAGGAGCTGATGCTGAGGCCATGGAGGGTGCTGCTTACTGACTTGCTCCCATGGCTTGCTCAGCTTGCTTTCTAATAGAACCCAGGACTACCAGCCCAGGAAAGACACTAGCCACAATGGACTGGGCCCTCCCACATCAGTCACTGATTAAGAAAATGACCCACAGCCAGACCTGGAGACATTTTCTCAATTGAGATTCCCGCCTTCAGATGACTCTAGCTTGTGTCAAGTTGACATAAAACAAGCTAGCACACTTGCTGACAGTAGACTTTGGTCCAGAAGCTGGACAAAAGTGACTCTCTTTCTAGGAGCTTGCCTGCTGCTACTGTGTTCATCGTGCCACTCCAGATTTGGAGGCTCAGAGGAAATGTTCTAGATGCCAGTCAGATGCCTCCTCTGTCCATTCAACGTGGCTCTGAGCTTTCCCTTGTTCTGCCCAGTTATTTTGCTGGTAGAAAGAAGCTGAATGGCTGGGACACCAGGCTGTTTCTGCCTCAACAGGGCTCATCCCTGACTCTGGGGAGTTCCTGAGCCAAGAAGGAGGGAAGGAAACTCTGTGCTAGAAAAATTCTCCAAACTGATATTTGTTTATTATTATCCCAGCCATTATCCTAATTCCGGGCCCTCATTAGTGGTTAAAGCCCAATTAAGGATGACACTAAAAGCCAACTGAGGAGCAACTTTAGATTCCTTGGCTTTGCTATTCCAGTGGGCGAATATACAAATTCCTCCTTTTTTAAAAATACATTTATTTTTAATTTATCTGTGCATTTGGTGGGGAGTACACACAAGTCATGGCACATACGTGAAGGTCCAAGGAAAACCTTCAGGAGTGAGTTATCTCCTTCTTCCATGTGTGTCCCAGGTATAGAACTCAGTTCATCATGTTTGATGGCAAGCACCTTTACCCCACCGAACCATATCACTGATCCGAGTATTTTAAAGATTTTGTTTTTAGTGTGTGTGTGTGTGTGTGTGTGTGTGTGTGTGTGTGTGACTTGTTTCACATGTGCAACAAGGCATCCCCTGGAGCTGGAGTTACAGGCTGTGAGCTGCCCAACGTAAGTACTGTGAATTGAACTCTGGTCCTCTGGGAAAACAGTCACATTTTTAATTGCTGAGACAACACTTCAGCCTTAGCCTGGGTATTTTAACTTGAATCTTTCTTATGTTTCACAATAAAGTTATAAAATGCACATATTTCTCCTTTGCACTGGCTTCCTGGAAGCCAGATTTAGGGGTTTAATGCAAACAAATAAGCAAACACCTCTACTTCCTCTCTCCCTTTGTCATTATTAATTTCTAATATTAAATCTAAGCATATGCATGTAATCATTCCTTGTTTCTATGTGATTCAGTACTTTAAGCTGCTCCAGAGCCTTCTTAGAAGCAGCAAAGGAAGCTGGGCATGGTGACGATTGCCTATAATCCCAGTACTCGGGGAGGCAGAGACAGGCAGATCTCTACAAATCTAGTCCAGGACATCCAAGGCTATACAGAGAAACTCAGTTTTGAAAAATCATAAAAAGAAGAGGAGGAGGAGGAGGAGGAGAAAGAGGAGGAAGAGGAAGAGAAGGAAGAAGAAGAAGAAGAAGAAGAAGAAGAAGAAGAAGAAGAAGAAGAAGAAGAAGAAGAAAAAGAAGAAGAAAAAGAAGAGGAGGAGGCTAAATCAAAGCTGGGGGTGTTGGCACCTTTACTCTCAGCAGCTGGGCACAGAAGCTTCTAGAAAGAGGAGTAGAGCCGGTGCAATCTGTTGGCAAGCAGCCTTATAAGACTGACATCCCACTCTGAGGCTGGCAACTAGGTTTAGGAGGAGGGCTTCTTTGTTTTGAGTTCAAGATCAGATGAGGACAGGTGAGACACTTCTCCAATAAATGGGGAGGAGGGCTGAAGATACGTGTGTGGGTAGAGTGCTTGCCTAGCCTTCAGAAGCTCTGGATTTGATCCCCAGGACTGCACAAACTGGTCATGGTGGCAAATGCAGCACCCAAGAGGCAAGGCAAGAGGATCAGCAGGCCAAGTTCTTCCTCAGTTATGTGGAAAGCTTGAAGCCCCTGTCTGAATGAATAGGTGAATGAATGAATGAATTAATTAATTAATTAATAAAAGTATTAATGGGTGGCATGTCCTGACCCTTTCTCACCAATAAACAACAAACAACAAAAAGTGGTAATAGTGGCCCAGGCAAACATGCAAGCCAAGCACCCTTACACATTAAATAAATAAATACAATTCTGTGAAACATTTGAAAAGTGCTGATAGCATGCACTGGTTACTTCGGTAGACAGTGTCCTAAAAACTGTGTGCTCACTTCCTGTGACCACGCTGAAGTGAGAGCAGTTTACTAGCCCCATTTAACAGATAAGCACACTACAGGCCTTGATAACTTGCCTGAGAGCACAGAGCTGGCACTTGGACCTGGCAGGGTGGCTCCAAGGCATGAGCACTAGTCCCCACAATGGAGTAAATGAGTCACAAGTCTGTTCCCAAGCCACACTGTGGTCCATCAGGGTCAGTGCCCATCAAACAAGCCAGAGGAGCAAGCAGCCCAGAGTGCTTAGTCCCAGTCTAGAGACACACCAGCAACAACCTCATTCTTTTCTTAATTACTTTTTTGAGGGGTGACGTGGGGTTTGAGACAAGGTTTCTCTGTGTGTAGTCCTGGAGATCACTCTGTAGAACAGGCTGCGCTGTAACTCAGAGATCCACCTGCCTCAGCCTCCCAAGTGCTGGGATTAAAGGCATGCACCACTAGCTAACAACGTGATTCTTAGTGGAGGGGATGGGAAGGTGGTATGCAGAATATGCCCTACGCCCTACCTTTCCCCACCTTTATTGGCAGGACGGTACTATCAAAGTGTAAAGGGTGTGTTTGAAAAGATACTCTGGGCCAGCCTATAAAAGCCTAAAGGCAAAACTAAAAACTAAGCTTTGTCTCATAGAGGAGCCCATGAAGGGATTCAAGCAGGGAAGAGACAGCCGGTGGGTTAGGGGCTCTGACTGAGGGAAGTGCAGAGGGGAGTGTTTTCCACAGCAATTTCTCTGTGGATGGCTGCAGAGATGGAGCCTTGAAGTGGCTATGAGAGATCAGCTCAGGAAGCGGCCTGCAGAAGAACTCCCTAGCAAGGGATCTCATATTCTGCTGGGGCCCAGGCGTGGCCATTGTGGGCCACAGATGGCAGATTACAGCTGAGCCAGGACGGATCTTCTGGTCCAATACTCTCTCTTTACAGATAAGCAGCCTGAGGTGCAGGAGGAGACTGCCAGTCCAGCCATCTCTCCCTGTCTCCGTGCTCCTTCCTCTGACCCACATGGATCAGGTGCCTGGCCTTTCCTGGACCTGAGCCTGTGGTGCAGTAAAGAGACACCTTGGCTCAGAGCCAGGAGGGAGGAGGGGAGAAGCTGCCTCAGCATCACTTCTTCAGTTCCCCCTGGAGCAGCCCCTTGGGGAGCTGTTCTCTCCACTCTTCCCCCCCACCCCGGCTGTCACAGCTGCTTGCCCCAGACACTCAGGCCCCAGCAGGCCTAGCCAAACAACATCTGGAGTGGCTTCACCAGCCTTAGGGCCCCTGCTCTTGTTTTCTGTCTGGAGATGAAGTAAGTCTGCCCTGGGCCCCCAGGAAGGAGGAGAAGGGCTTTATGAGGGTCCTGTCCTCTAAGTTTGCAAACGGGCAATAAATCTAGTTTCAGATCTACTGCTGTACCCAAGTCCATGTGTCCCCTGTTGAGTTTCCAGCACTTGCAGTCACACCTTCTTAAGACCATTGCAGAAGGCCCATGAAGTGGAGGTGTGGGAGGTCACATTCTTGAGGTTCCTAGGATGACAGGCTTTTAGCAGTCTGTTTTCCCCCTTTTGTTCCTAGGTGCGCATAGGAAGCCACAGGAGGGAAAACATACCACTAGAACTTTTCCAGCCAATACTGGTCTGGCCATCTGTCCCTGTCTCTCCCCAGTTCCTGCTCATGTCTTGTCCGCCCATCCACCCCCACTCCTCCACATCTGCCTTCCTCTCCCCTGCCTACCACAGGAACAGAAGCCCCCCCCCCCCCCCCAATAGACACTAGTGAGTCACTAGGACATAGAAATTGAGGAGTGATCCTCAGGGCTTGATACAGTCAGTCTGCGGCCCTAATGACAATACAGATGCATTCCTGACACTTTTTGTCTCTCTTTTCCAGTGGTGGAACTAGAGACATAAGAGCCAATACCATACCCTATTGGGGGACAGGAGCAGGCTTGAGGAGCACCAGCAGGCTGTTGGAGGAGCACTAACACACGGAGGCTGTGGCTGGCCCCTGACAGCAAGCATGGCTATGCCTGGAGTTTTGTCTTTATTTTTTGTTTTGATACAGGATTCATGTATCCCAGGCTGGCCTTGAACTTGCTTGGTAAGTTGAAGATGACCCTGAATGTCTGTTCCTCCTGTCTCTCTACCTCCCAAGCGCTGGGATCATGAACATATGTGAACACACCTGGTTGTTACATGCTCCTGCAGTGCTGAGAAGGAACCTAGGACTTTCTCAGGCTAGCGAGCACTCTGCCAACTATGCCACACCCCTAGAACAAGAGAGCTCATTCCTTACCCCGAGTAATGCTTTGGGCTTCACCTGTCAATCCTGGTCTTTCTCTCTGTGACCTGGGCTCAGTGTCCACCTCCAGAGCCTGCTTGGGACTCGATTCTTTGTTTCGTTTGGCACGCTGGTCACTTTGTAAAGGGCAAATGTTCCTGTCCTGGGCTGCTGTGCACATGTGCACTCTGCCAGTCTGAGCCCACCACTCTCACCCCACCCCCATCTCCATTTGCTTGAACTAGAAACTCTTTCTAAACCTCAGGCCCTCCAAGTACACTCAGCATGCTCTCTACCTCCTGGCATTCTCTAGACTGGCTGTCACCTGGGGGCCATCTCAAAGGGAGACTGATTTTCCATCACAGCCAATGCACAGATTCAGGTGGCAGAAATATTTTTGTCACTGTGGGCCTCACCCACTGTTCTCTGAGGTTCACTTCGGCTTGGTGTCTTACCAGTGTTGGTTCTATTATTCTCTCCTTGCTCAGGAATGAATGTCTAGCTCTCATGAGGCTCTTAGTCTTTCATCCTCAAGCTCCTATTAGAGCTCAAGGCACTCGAACATCCCCGAAGCCCCTGAACTCTTTCTTTCTTGGTTTCCCAGGTCCCTGACCGCACACTACCATTCGATCATCTTTTGCACTCAGCTTCCAGCGCCCACCTGCAGGGTATACCCCAAATCCTGAGAGCAACCACCCCCAGACCCATCACTGCTTTTCCAGAGTCTAAAACCAAGGCTCCCCATTAAATACACCTCAAGTCAATGAATGAATGAATGAATGAGTGAATGGGGCCAGAGCCACAAGATGGGCATTGGGCCTAATGAAAAGGGTCTTAGATAGTTGGGTTAGAGAATGACATTTAAGTACCAACCCTGCCAACAAGCAGTTGTGTGACCACGGTCACCCCCTCTACATTTTAAGGCCTCCTTTTCATTCACAAAGGGAAAAAATAGTTGTGCAATTTCTAGAAATACTTTATGAGAGTCCATACCAATAAGAACTTTGGTTTCTTGAGCATCCATGATCTTGAAATCCTGTGTGAGGTGCTCTCTGCATGTTACCCCGATCTTCCTAGTACCTCAGTGGTACTAGGAAAGGTACTAGTGTCCTTAAAGTTGACAAAATGAAGAGAGAGTTTGAAGACATTCCTTGTTACAGAAATAACGAACACAGACTGAGGGTTAGCATCCAGGTTAGCTTCCTGTAACCTCTGCAAGTGACCTCATGGCGGAGAGGGTAGAGAGGATGAGCCAGTCAGGGAAAAACCCAGAGAAGCATACTGTAGAGAGCCATGGCCTTTTTGGACTCACAGTTTTGCCCATGTCTTAGCAAGGCTCCCAGGCTGGGACAGCAATGGAAGCCCACACCTGCCATGTCTATTTCTATTCAGCATCTGGAAACCCTACAGGCAGCAGCTGAGCTTGAAACCTTCCAGCTTTCTGGTTACTTTGAAGATGAAATGCCTCCTTCACCTGGCCTTTTTTTTTTTTTTTTTTTTTTTTGTGGCTGGATTTTTTCTCGCTCATGCCCAGGTGTGGGTCTTGGCGGGAGCAGGCGTCCACTGCAAGAACAGCCTGGATGGTGGCTTTCCTCTCATGAAGCTGCCTGGCTTAAGCATTCTTGCACAGCTGGGTCCCTTCTCGGCTTCTATCTTCAGAACAAATAAAGGAGCAGGTTACTTTCTAGCTCCCAGACTCTTCTCCAGCCCTAAACACGTTGTAAAAAATGGTCCTCCAGGGTTTCAAATATGTTATAGCCCCCAAATGAAAAAACCCTTTTCTTGCTTGCATTTCCCTCGGCTTCCTTTAGTCGGATGGGCCGAGTTCTGCTCACTCCCACCCCTAACAGTCGGTGCACTGTCTGTGTCCACCCCTACTCCCAGTTTACTTCTGGGTCAGGGGAGAGGTTGAAAGACAGGAATTTCAAACAGAGCTCACATCTTCAGTCCCATGCCCCGTGAGGAGGGTTTGGTGACAAGGATATTTTCTTCTGTTGTGAATTACTGTTCTTGACTGTGAAGAGTTAACACCAAGCTGGTGGCCTAGAGCTGGCCTTGGGCACAGCGGCATGAGAGGACAGGGAGCCCCCTTTGCAGAGAGGAGTGGAAGGACTCATCAGTACTTCCGTTCTGCTTAGGGAGGGGTGGAGAGGTAGCTGGCCCACCCTGATGATGTGTCTTATCAGCTCTGGGCAGCACTGCAAGGTGCTAGTGATGTCGGGAAAAGTGGAGAGATCAAATTAGCATCTGCGCGCTACACACAGGCAAACCAGCCCCCCTCCGACCCTCTCAGAAAGCAGGCTTCACCAGACACCAGGACACAGTAACTCCAGCCTCCCTCACTCCCACCAACTCCAGCTCACGCACACACTTTAGGACGTACACTCACTCATATATATATGCACCACCCTCCCACTCACACCGATACACAGCAAGACCAACAGAAATCACACATAGTGCTGTGTGGGAGGGAGCTGAAGTCATTCTCCAAGAATAGCTGAGCCCGGCCTCTGCCAGCAGAGCCACCAGGCTGACCTCAGGTTTCTACATGTGGTCAGAACCGAGAGGTAACCTTGACAACCAAGCCCAATCCTCAAGACCCCCACAGAACTGTATGCCTAACTAGCAAGTGGAGAGAGCAAGTTGTATGATCTCCCCACAGACAAGGCCAGGACAGAAGGAGCCAGTCCCTTGGTTTGGTCTAAGGAGGGCAGTTTAGAATGCTACATCATTCTCCAATGGACCACACAGGTAGGCCAGACAGATGGATGGAATGGTCAACCAAGATCAGAGGAAAAGAAGGTCTGGGGTCACATGGCACTGAAGTTTCTGGTGCAGATAAAGCATAGACTGAAGGCCATACTTACCCTGCTATCACAGGCACCAGTGACTTCAGCACAGTGTGTCAGCATTATTTAATGCCCACCATCTAATCCATGGACAGAGGTAGAAGAAGAAATAAAAGAAGGAAGGAGAAAAGGAGCAAGAATGGAAGGAGGAAGGGAGGGTGAGGCAGAGAGGAAACCACTCTCCTTATCCTGATGTCCAAAACACTCCAGGGGCAGGAGGCAAAGGGTGGCATTAAAGGAAAGGGCCTTTACTTTGAAGCTTCTATAAGCTCCCATCTACTTATGTGGCTTTTCCCATCTTTGGTTTGTTTTTGTTGATGTTGTTTGAGACCAGATCTCACGATATAGCCCTAGGAGGCCCAAAACCTTCTATGTATACCAGGCTGGCCTTGAACTCACAGATATCTGCCTGCCTCTGTTTCCTCAGTGCTGGGACTAAGGTGTGTGCTATTATCAACTTGAGGGCAGTTCCAAAAAATTTAAAAAGAAAATCAGGACTAATGTAACTTACTTAATGTCATCAGAAATCAATCCTTAGGCTGGAAGTGGTAACAAACACTTTTAATTCCAGCACTCAGAAAGACAGAGGCCAGCCTGGTCTACCTAAGAGTTCCAGGCTAGCCAGTACTGCATAGTGAAACCCTGTTTCAAAACAAAGAAGGAAAGAAACAAACAAGCCCAGATCCTGATTCCAGATGATGATTCTGCATGGTGATAATGAAGTTCCTTCTTTACAGGCTTAGGAGTAGAAGACGAGCAGGGAAGGAGGAGGTCCGCCTCTGGACTCTTGTAGAGTTCAGCTCACTATTACCAGGGTGAAACCGGGATGCTATGGTGTTTGCAGAAACACACTTGGCTAACTGAAACCCAAATAGGATTTCAGTTCTAGAATTGTCCGTCTTGAAACATGGTCTCACTGTGTAGCTCTGGCTGGCCTGAAACTCACTGGGTAGAACAGGCTGGCCTCTGCTTCTCAAGTACTATGATTTAAAGGTTTTTGCTACCATACCCAGCCTCAGGATTGATTTCAGGTTGGGGCTGCCTTACCTGCCTGCTTCTACCCTCACATCTGGGCTCTTTATCTGTAATCACTGCATCACTTTCAGGGTCTGTGGCCAGGGCAGCAGTAGCCCAGGAACTAGGGAATCTATGGAAAAGAGTACCACGTTTGTAATCTGCAAGCCATGTCCTGTCCTGGCTCTACTGAGAGGTCACTGCATAGCCCGTTGAGAGATGTGAATGTTTACGTAAGGGCAAGTCTGATTTAAAGAAAAACAAAGTTGATGCTTTGTCTGGCTTGCTGAAAGCTCTTTTTTTTTCATCATCACTGGAAGATGATGGTCAAGTGTCTAATTTAGGCACTGAACAAGCCAGCACAGGCTTGTGTGCTTTGACCTGTTCTGCTGACTTCCTTGCTAGTCAGCCTTGGTCACTTCTGGCCTTGCTGACACCTGGTCTCTGGTTCATTGCATCTAGGTTATCTTTCTCCAAGATCAGCCCTGTTTCCTGTTAAAAACTAATACTTTTCCTTAATAAAACGCAGCAATCATCTCTTCTACTCTAACCAGCCCCAAAGGAGGGCAGTGAAGAAGCTCAGTTCAGCATTGGAGGGGACGGTCAGCAGGTATTTTCAAGTTGAAGCTTCAGGAATCTTGGGGTGGGGGTATGAATTGGTGGCCAAGTGGTAAGTGAGATACTCCTGGTTAAAGCCATGGTGCCGCCAGGCCAGGGGAGTGGAGGTGAGGGCCATGTTACAGAGATAGTAATAGTGGGAAAGTGTTTAGGACCTAGGTGGCAGAGCTGCCGTGGTATTTCGAAGCCGGTGGAGAGGAGACCCTGCAATGCAAAGCCGTAGAATCCTACAAAGGTGGGTGATTCAAAACGACGGAATGTCGCAACCGCCCGGCAAGTGGAGGCCTTGTCTCAGGGAGTCTGAGCAAGGGAAGAGGGAACAGATGCGATACTTTAGCAAAAGGACTCTGCTAATGCCCAGGAAGGTGGTTTGGGGAACCCAGTTCGGTGTAAGGAAGCCATCAGTCCTGGGACTAGGTCTGAAGAAGCTGAGAGTCTGAGTCCTGTAGGGGCCTGTGATCAGTAGCTTTGCCTGAGAGGGGTACCAGAGAGGAGGTAGCTTTAGAGAAGGCATAGACATTCCCAGGGGAGAATGCTGCAGAGAAGAGGGACCCATTGATGTGGAAGTCCATTGAAGAAAAATAAAAGAGACACAAGAGACAGCTGGAGGATAGAAAGTGGAGAGAAAAGGGAAGAGGGACATGGCATGGGAATGGGCCAAAGGACCCAGGCAGGGAAGCTGATGGCTCAGGCAGGGGGATAGGAAGAGAGGCCTAGGGTGTTTTTTGAAGGTGGCTTAGAACTCAAGGAAAACAGGATTTTACACAAGCCACGGAGCTAAGTCCATGGAACAGACATGGGCTGGCTGCATGAACAGCCATGGGTTGTCGTGGGCTCAGAGGTATGGCTGACATGTTGCCCTACTCAGTAGTCTGCCTAGCTTCCTGGTCCCGGAGCCGGCCAAAGCCTTGAAACCTTTCCTCTGGGGAGCTAGTGTTTACAAAAGCCTCAGTCCACCAAGAGGAAGGAAGGCGAATCAGGGAAGAGGGAGGAGCAGGGAGCTGAGGGAAAACTTTGTACAGTTCACACCAGACTACTTTAAAAATGTTAAAGGGAAGTGAGAACTGGAAAAATCACCCAACTGACAGAAAATGCTCTCCTCGACACTCCTCCCACCGCGACACCAAACAGTGTTGGGGGAAGGTGGAATTATTATGAAAGCAAGTAGAATACAATCCCCATTGCCGAAAGTACGAGGAGCCCGTTCTGCTAGTTCGGAGAGAGTGACAAAGATGACCAGGAGCCAGGGTGAACGACGGCTCGGTCAGTGTGTTGGGCGGCGTGGGAGAAGTAGCATCCTGGAGGTGGGCATCCTGGAGGAGGCGTCCGGCAACCCAGGCCTTGGCACTGAGCAGAGGCCACGTCCGGGCATGCCCGGCGTAGCTCGCTTCCTCTGTCCAGGTCCTGGGCACCCTCCCTCCCGCCTCCCACTGCTCGTGAGTCCCGCGCTCGTTCCCAATACTGACGTCAGTGAGCGATGACCTCAGCGCCGAGGAGGCGCGGGCGAACCTGCGAGCGGGCGGGAGTGGGCGCGGGCGGAGGAGGGAGAGGCGGGGCAGCGGGACAACACGCCTCCATCTTCCAGCCTCGGCCAATAGACGCCGGCGGCGGCTCCCCGCCTCCGCGAACGCTATGAAAGGCGCAGCCCGGGGAAAGTCCGGGCAGAGCCCGAGTGGCGGCTGGACCACCCGCATCCTAGTAGGAGGACTTCCCCAGCCTCCTGGTATGAGCCACGGGAAGAGAACCGACATGCTCCCGGAGATCGCCGCCGCCGTGGGCTTCCTCTCCAGTCTCCTGAGGACGCGGGGCTGCGTGAGCGAGCAGAGACTCAAGGTTTTCAGCAGGGCACTCCAGGACGCACTGACCGGTGAGCACACGTCGGGGTTCCGGAGCCACAGGGGTGCGGTCCCTCCTTGCCTGGGGTGTCTTTCCTCACTGTTTCTGGGACGGGGACCCCTATGCGGGCAGCTCCGGGTCTCAGATGCCTTGCTCTAATATCCGAGACCGCTGGTGGACCTCTGTCCCTCGGGCTAGGTCTCCGTCTCCCACCCTCCAGTCCCCACCTCACTCCCGGGGCCCTGGCCCTCTTCCTTGGGACAACACCACGGGAAAAGCCACTGTCTGCGCTCAGAATGAAAGCTTACCTCTTTCTCTGAGCCTTGGAAACCTTCAGAGCCTCGGGGGATGCTATCGGCCACAGAACCGAGCTAAACTATGCGACTCTGTGCGCAATTGAACTTTCTGGACAACTTTGAGTCCAACCTACTGTTGCTGTAGTCCTGGGCCAGCCGTGGTGAGGGCCACTCTGCCGCTTGTTTACCCGCTGGAAGTTGTAATCCGGGCCGCCTTTGTATTTTTTCTTTTTGGTCCCTCTTTACCATCTGCCACCTATTGTAGTTCAGAAAAGAGCCCAGTAGCCTAGTCAGCTGCTGGGAGTGGGGGTGGGGGGTGCATGTTACGGAGACAGGGTGTGAGGCAAAGAGGTGGAGAAGTGATAAGCCGCCCTTTCGCCTCTGTCCCCAGCTGTTATAGCCTTGGGCAGCTATAGCCAATCTCTCAACACGTTGGCACACATCTGAGGACCAACAGCTGTTTCATCAAAACAAAACCATTTTTACTCCCTTACCTTTACTAAAGATCTCATAACTCTTCTGCTGGGGGAGGGATGAGAGGCCTGGGGACCTCTTGCTGCTGGCCTCTTACTGCTTTGAAATGCCAGTGCCTGACTTCACAGCCCTGCCCGTTTGTATTAGCCCTAGCTTCAGTCCTTAAGCAGGATTGTACCAAAAATACTTGTGCCCACCAGAGAGCACCTACCTGAAAGCTTTGGAGCTGCCTTCCAATTTACACACATTTGGAAAGGGCCCAGGGATCTTTCTAAGTGGCAGGGAGAGTTTAAGGAGAGGCTCTTTTAAATACAGTCTCTGAGTCATGCCCCTTCTCCCCAGCCCTCTGCCCTCATCCTCACCTTGTGGTAAACAACAAGACAATGCTTTCTAACCAGGCATCTCCCTCTTGTTCTTCCACAGATCATTACAAACACCACTGGTTTCCAGAAAAACCCTCCAAAGGCTCCGGCTATCGCTGTATCCGCATCAACCACAAGATGGACCCCATCATTACCAAGGTGGCCAGCCAGATTGGACTCAGCCAGCCCCAGCTGCACCGGCTGCTGCCCAGCGAGCTGACCCTGTGGGTGGATCCATATGAAGTGTCCTACCGCATTGGGGAGGATGGTTCCATCTGTGTCCTGTATGAGGAGGCCCCCATGGCGGCCTCCTATGGGCTCCTCACCTGCAAGAACCAAATGCTACTGGGCAGGAGCAGCCCCTCCAAGAACTATGTCATGGCTGTCTCCAGCTAGACAGGAGCCAATCTACCCCGGCACTCTACTGTACTCATGCTGCCGTGACAACAGGCCACCGTATACCTCAACCTGGGGAACTGTATTTTTAAAATGAAGAGCTATTTATACGTGTTATTTTTTTTTTTTTTTAAGAAAAGAGGAGGAAAAAAAAACCAAAAGATTTTTTTTTTTAAAGAAAAAAAAAATCCGTAAAGGGAGCTGCTTGGAAGTGGCCTCCCCAGGTGCCTTTGGAGAGAACTGTTATTGAGTCTGTGAGCCAGTGTTTGCCTAGGGGAATGGTTTGGGGATTGGCCTAGCCAAGGTATAGGAGGATTCTTGGCTGATCCCCCAGGAGGTGGTGAAAGGGAGCAAGCAAGGTTAGCAACTGTGAATGAGAGGGGTCAGGATCTGCCCTGGGTTACCATCCTAGCCTGGATGCCTGGATGCCTGGTTCCTCTCTTACTCAGGGGCATTCAAGCCTGGTCTTAAATAATACTACATTGCCTAATCTTCTCTTTTGTTTTTCTGCTGAGATCCTGGGCAGAGTGAAAGACCTCTTCCTTGTTCCTTCTGTTCTAAGCAGGCTTTCTCATTTTTTATTTTTTATTTTATATTTTCTCATTTTCTCATTTTTTATTCTACCCTCAGGGGCCTGAAGAGGTTGGTTCCCCACCAGGAATCTATCTGAACATTTTTGGAGGGTGGGATGTAAGACAGGTGTGCAAAGACTTTGGGGCTAAGATGGAGGGGAACTGCACAAAACCTTTGCTTTGCTCTGTGCTGCTTTGGATGGATGGATGGTGAATAATTTAGGGATGATTTGCAATGGAATTTTGGGACCCAAAGAGTATCCAATGTGGGTGGGTTTTTTTGTTTTTGTTTGTTTTCTTTTGGTTTTGTTTTGTTTTTACTTAAACCCTCCTTTTAGGAACCACATGAAAGATCGAATGCTGCTACCATTATTCCTTTACGAGGTGGCTCAAAGCTCCAGGGAACTCCAGGTTTTTTCTTACTGCCTTCTCTTCAAGAGCAACCTCCCCCATTTCTCCCTTTCCCCTCTTTCCTGTGGTTGGGTCCTGGACGGCCCTATTTCCTAGGACAAGAGTTCTCATTCACTGTGCAATAGTCCCAGGAAACTCTAAGACTGGGCCTCCCAGCCCTTCCTGGTACCCTGGTGGGCTTTAGGGACCCACCTTTCCCATTCTCCTGGGGGTTCTGACTGGCTGATGGGCCTCAGGGAGAGTGACTGTGCCCTGCAGGACTACCTGGTATTCTTGAATGGCTGCCACTAAGAGCCCAACCTTGGGAAGAGCTTTATCTCCTTGGTGCTCAGAGCACCTGTGGGGGAGGTTGTCTCTCAGTAAAATCCAAATTTATCTGTAGATGTGTGCAATATTTACTGGTTTGGGTTGGAGAAAATTGGAAAACACTGGGAGGATACGGCTTTCCTTCAGGTTTCCTTCCATCCGTGACACTGACGAGGGGCCCTCGGAATGTCTCCCAAACTAAAGGACAGAGTTAAAGCCAGCCAGTCATCCTTAGTGAGGAGCCCCCCCCCCCCGCACCGTTTCTCTCCACCACCACAGCATCCCATCTCCCGAATTTCTCAACTCCTCAGCTTCTGCTCGAAGGTGCTATTTACCAAACACTCTGCCCATGCTGCTTTGGCACCCCCCAGCGTCACCCAGCCTTCCCGGGCAGCTTGGTCTCTCTCGCTTTAAAGTTAACTCTGGGCCCACAGCCCCGAGCGAGCGCCGTGGGTTGAAACAAAGCTGTGAATCGCTGCAGATGGTTCTGCTGTCTTGTCCACACACAGGTCCCTGCCATTTTAGACGCAACCTCCTGGTCTCATGCCTAAATCTGTTCTTTCCTGTCAATGTTCACTTTAAAAATGACAACCCCCCTATAGCTGGACTGTTGAGCGGGCCTGTCTCTTTTTAAGGAAAAATAAGCAATAGTGGGAAGTTTGTAAGCTATTCTGACAGGAAAGACAAAGGTTACTAATTGTATAATAGTTTTTATATGGAAGACTGTACAGATTTGTGGGCAAATGTACACATTTTGTTTTTAATAAAATTGTAGCAGATCATGTATTGTGTAGAGAAGGTAAAATTCCATACTGCTGACTGGCATCCTCCTCAGCACCAAACCCTTTCTTTGTGTTTTGTGGTATTTCATCAGTTGCCCTAGGTCCATCTGTAGCATGCAAATGTTATAAAAGATTACCTAGGTTTGTGGTGAGGTCATTTCCACGTGTCCCCCTTTCCCTAGGAGGCAGCTCCCTACTTCTGTCCTTTTGTGAATATTCTCACGGGTCTCTAAAAATATGCTATCTGAATATTCTGCAGCCTGTTCCATGGTTTCATTCTTAGTCATCCAGCACACTGGTAAAGCTGGCCTTCTGCGTCCACGTCTGTGGAAGCAGCCAACCATGACTGGGAATTACGCAAAGAAAGAACAAAATCAAAAAGTTGTAAAACCCAAAATTTTTATTTGGCACACACTAAGCACGCGGTGCGACTGTGGCACACACAAACACACTCTGATGTCCCTCCTGGCATCCCACAGGACCTCATTTGAGCATGGTTTGTTTCACATCCGGTTCATGGGCGCCAGTGTTAGGGGCAGATCTTCACTGGACATGTGCAGACTCTTTCTTGCCATTCCGGAAACAGTCTAGTTTAGCTACTATTTCCCATGCGTTAGGCATTGGAAAAAATTTTACGATTTGAAGTACATGGGAGGAGGGTGCTCAACTGAAGACAGCTAAGCCATTTTATAGAGGAGACTTGAGCATCTACAATGATCACAGAACCATTCCCATGCAGGGGCCTGCAGACTCGACTATGTTGTTAATGAATATTAAAAATAACTAAAACGTGCCCCGCTTTTCCCAGGCCACTGGTGGTGAGCAGAGGCTGTGGAGGCAGGACTGCGTGCCATTCCTAGGAAAGACTCTTGTCTTGTCACCGTGGCTGCCATTTGTTAACTGCCATTCTTCTTGCCTTGTTAGACAAGAGCAGTTGAGCCACTGGGGCCACACATGGCTGATTGCCCAATGGCACAGTTAGCTAGAGAGCAGTTATTTCTGAGAGCACACGGCGTGAGAACCATGAACGTATAAAGCGTTACTCATTTATAAACACCTTTGACCACATGGAGAGGGTCTAAGCAGGAACGATAATTTGTCATGCTTGATTTGGGGGTTCTTTCCTAGAATTTTGGTTCAGACTCAGCTCCCCACTAAAGCTACAGGCACATTTTTTGCCCCATAGTAGATGATTTTTGTGGCCAAAAGAGATATTCAGAAAATAATCACATATCCTCATTTCAGCTCACTGTCCACGACTTTGTACACAAACGCAGTTTGTTCTGGGTGTTCTTGGTCAGGGTTAGGCCGGGGAAGCTGTGTGCATATGTCTGTATGGTGCGCCTGGGCTGGGAAAGTCAGGGTGTCTGTGCCACGAACAGAATTGGGTATATTGGAACCTACTTATGTCAGGGGTCAATAGCCCAATTTTCATTTGTCCCTCTCTGGATGCAAGGACGGGGTTAGGGTCTATGAATGTTTGTGCTACCTTGAAGTTCTATTAGGTTTTTCAGTTCAAATAGTTAATATCAATCTTCTTGCTTCCTACAAGGCCATAATCTTATAGCATGTTTCATTGTTTAGTGGAAGGCTGAATGAAACTCAGGAAGGATTGTCTGGCAGCCAAGGGGACAGGTCAATCTTGTCTTTGTCAGGGAAACCACAGGATGGCAGGTTTATCTTGAAGTTGCTTTTGGGTCTTGGTAGGCTAATCATGTCCACTCCATTTATACAGAGGGTTTTGTGATCCAGGAAGATGTCACTTCTTTTAGACCGGGCCAGTGTCAGTAAAAGCAGAGAACACTTACTGGCTGCTGGGGGTCTTGGGGCTCTGGATGGAGTAACAGATAGTTGTTTTTCCTGGCTCAGAAACTAAGCTTTCAGCTTCCCTGTGGCTTAGTTGGAGTTCTGTGCATGGTCAGCTGTTTGGGGATGATAATGTCCCTCCCCAGACAGTCTGGGCAAGGCGCTGGCAGCTGTAGATTAAGAGCCCATCTTGGCTTCTGATAAGGTTTGGGTGGAGGAGCCCTTGATGCTGCCAAAAACAAGCCCCAGGAGGAAGAAACCACTTCTGTGGGTCTGGCATTGGCTCCTGTAGCAGCCTTTGGTTAGCAAGGATACTGAGGACTCAAGAGCCCTGGTTCCCAGGTCAACGCTAGCCTTCCTGACCCCATGAAAGTTTTGCAATAGAGTTTGTGGTTAAGAGGGAAAACATATGGTTTACAATCTTGGTTCTTGTCTGGCAGTAGCTGGGAAAGTTTGGAAAAAATCACACAGTTTTTCCTGTCTTAGAAATCAGCAGAGTGAGCTGAGCATGGTGGCTTATGCTTATAATCCTAGTCTTGGAATGATGAGGCAGAAGGATAACTGTGAGTGTGAGGCTAGCCTGGACTACAGAGTAAGATTTTGTCTCAGAAAGGAAAAGAGATGGAGAGAGGTGAGAAATTGGAGAGAGGAAGGAAAGAAGGGAGGGAGGGGGGAGAGAGAGAGAGAGTCAGGAGAGAATAGGTATATTTGTGAGTAGTGGATTAAATGTCCCCTAAATGCCCCTGTTCTTTTCGCAGTCTTACTCTAAACCACCCTCATCATTGGCAAACACTGGAGAGCAAATGAGAACCATTACTACCATTCTTTACAACTAATTGAACTGAAAGGTCATTTAGGTGGGAATGGAGTCAGGAGTTCATCTCCTGCTTGCATCAGACTCCTGCTTGATTAGGTTTCCATTCCCAAAGACAATGAGGTGGCCATACAAGGAAGGTGAGAATGAAGGCATAAGTGCCAGGTGTCCTGAGGAGGTCCGTTTTCAGGTCTACTCTACTCTACTCCCTGTCTACTGAGTGGACAACCTGGGGCCAATGGCCAGCACTAATTTTGTTTCCTCAGGTATGGAGTGGGATTTCAAATGCAACCGATTTCAACAAGTCACAAAGATGAGATGCAACCTATCTGTAACTTAGACTAGTTCCAGTATTCAGTGAATAAAAATTGCCGTTACTAATGGAAGCTAATCTCATCCCGAGTGGTCTTGAAGTCAGTATCAAAGTAAGTGAATCTGCTATTATCCTAAGGAATGGTTGCAGTTGATACAGTCATGTGTCCCCTTCCCTCCATCCTCTGTTTGAAAACCCTCCTGCTCCTAGAGCCTTTGTGAGTCATATGAAAGCAGGAACACTGATTAAACGACCTCTGGTATCCTTGTGGAAAATACATGGTGTCCTTGCCACTTTCCAGGCTCGTGACCATGTTGGCTCTATGGGCCTGCTTGTGGATTAATACCAAACCACCTACGTGCTAATTCACACATACAGTGGAAGGGGTTCTCCAATAGCAGCTTTGCCTGTCTGTGGATTCACACCCACATGCTCTCCCTTCCCAGAAGAGAATAAGAGGGGAAAGTGAGAAGGGCAAGCCTGAGCTCTCTGGCTTTGTTTCCACACTATTTCTTTGCAGAGCTGGCAGAGAAACCATTTCAGTTCGGTCTAAGAGGCTGCCAGGCCCGGACTCTGCCCTGAATGCATAGCCTTTCCCCTGCTTTGATAGCCTGGTTCCCCAGAAGCTCCAAGTTATTTTTTTCCCAGCAGAAACCTGGCCCTGCCACTTGCCACCCTCATTCCCACAAACAAGGGAGGGCCTTAGTTCAACCCTTGTCCAGTAAGCCGGACAGGCTGTCTGGAGTATATCAGATAAGAGGCAGTAACAGCTGGGCGGGTTAGAATAAGTGCTGCTTTATTTACCAGGCTCAGGGCGAGGGTGTTTAAACTCTGATGGACATCAGGCAGTAAATGAGTGAGAACAGCTGGGTAGAGAGGCTGGAGGGGGCTTGGAGAGTGAGCTCAAACCTTGTCGGAAAAAGGCCTCCAATTCTTGGCTCAGGCCACTATCATCATGAATGAAAGACCATGATACAGGATACTGTGGCTTTGATTGTTTGTTTGTTTGTTTGTTTTTGAGACAGGGTTTCAGGTATCCCTGGCTGGCCTAGAACTGGCTATGCACCCAAGGATGAATTTGAACTCCAGATGCTCCCTTCTGTGTCTCTCTTAAGTACTGGGATTATAGATATATAGTGCTGGGGATTAAACTCGGGGCTTTGTTCGTGCTGAGCAAGTGCTAGTGAACTAAGCTACATCCCACCCAATCCATAGTTGTTGTTTAAATATATAATACACATATACATAGATACATACATGTATATACACACACACACACACACACACACACACATGCACGTGAGCGTATAGGGTCCTGGAGTGTGACCTCTGATGAATCCAGAAATGAAGAGGTGGGGTTCCTTCTTCAGCCCTCACAGAGGAGGGAGGTTCTGTATTGAGGATACCACTGGTAGACAGGCTCTGATCTCTGGAAGGCACATACATTCTGGTATGTTCTTAACGGAACTAAAGATACACAGGGGCCTGCCTCTGCTTCCCCAGGAAGCAGGAAGTCACTTCCTCCATGCTCAGCTGGTGCCCATTCACCTGTAAGGGGCCTGTGGACTCCCTTGTCCATCCACTGTTTCCTGGTGAACTGATACCTTCAAGATTTCAGGGCACAAGGCAACTTCTCTGTGACATCTTCTTCAGAAGCTATGTGGCCTTATTCTGAGTTCTCCTGGTGTTCGGTTCTCACCACTGCCCTGCTCCTCGGAACTCTACATCCACAGTAAGCTGTGGCCCAGGTCATTGCTAGAATGGTATCTGGTCCTGATCAGGTGCTGGTGAATACTGATCCAGTGAGTGAAAGCGGATGGTGATCAGAGCAGAGAATGGTAAATGAAAAAAGTTTAGATCGGAAATGATCTTTAAAAAAAAAAAATGAGGTTCTTTAGGAATGGTCACTAAGGGTGCATTTCAACTCAAACTGTCTGGGACTTACAGAGAACCTGTGACCACATCTTAAGACAATGTAGGCCTTTGAGTTATGCCAGCTCTTAGGACTTGAGAGCCTGCTATTATTGGCACATCATAACAAGTCTTAGTTACCCATTAACTCCCTATATACATTTACAGAGTAATCACCAGGAGAGAAGTCTGGGCAGCTCTGGGGAAGACTCTGGCTATGGAAGGCCGAAAAGAACCATCGCTGCAGAGTGCCCACCCTAGAGCCACAGCTGCAGACCCCTTCATAGGGCCATAGCTGCAGACCTTCCCCCCTTTCAATCCCCAGTAGCCTCCTTTCCACCGCTCGTCTGGACTAGCTGTGAGGTAGTGAGCACAGCACTGCGGAGCGGAGGGCCCAGCGTCAGGGCTGTCAGTAGCTGGCAATGATGATGAGGTCTTGGACCCTGTGCTTTCCCTGCTGTGAACATCAGTCTTTTCAACTTTCAGACAAGTCACTGTGGTAAGCCATCTCTCACAACTCCATTTCTGTTTCCAGATGGAATGGAGAGGAAGCCTCTGAAACTTGTCCCGTTTCCTGACAGCACGTGGTCCAGCTCTTGTCCCTGTTGCCCCCAGGCCACCTGGCAGCCCCCTCTGTGCTTCTTCTGGCCCACTCTGCCTACATGTGCACTTGGGTGCACAGTCTCCATGCTAGCCAACACCTTCTGGGTGGACAGTGATGGTAGAGCTCCCTGTGATTTTCCTGGTTAAGCTTGCTCTACCCTGGGCCACAGCTTGAGATAATATGTAGCAAATAGACATTCATGGGTGGAAATCTAGATGGATAAGCTTGCAAATAAGTGGGCATGGACTCCCGGAAGGAGCTTTCATATCACACAGGCTCATTCATCCCTAAGGAATCTGTATTTATGCTTGGACCTCTGGTTCAAATTTGCTCGGTTTTAAGAGGCTCAAAGTCAGAGGCTGGAGGTGAAGAGAAGAAAAGCCAACCAATGAGTCTTTCTGTATGATTGTTCTTGTCCTGGCACTGTGGAAGCTGGTGCCCAAGAGGGACAATCTCGTGTGTGTGTGTGTGTGTGTGTGTGTGTGTGTGTGTGTCAGGGTGGGGGTAGGGTAGGGAGCAATAACACTTGAGCTGTTCAGCTGTCAGTTCTCAGCAGCTGGTGGATGCCAAAAACAGTGTGATTAAGAACTCGGCCCCTCCCCCAGCTCTGCACTCCTAAACCCTTTCTTCTCTTGGGCGGCACTGCCTTGCCAGCTGCCCTCTCCTCCAGGTGTTTCCTGTACCCTCTCTATTTGCTGGCTGGAGTGGGGAGGGGTGCTGCTCTGGTTTCTTGTTAGCCAATGGCAGCAATGGAGGTCAGTGTTTCTGTATCTGGGGAGAACAGACCACAAACAGCAGCTGCCTCTTGACACCTGACTTTCAGAGAGCATGTAAACAGTGATGGATAAGAAGGAAGAACAGGGCAGGGTTGCTGGCAAGTCACTTGGAAAGGAACATTTTGGGATAACTGTGTTCTCAGCTCTGATCCCCGATTCCCCTGTCTAGAGGGAAAGGAGGGGTCAGGGCCTGGAGTGGGAGTTACCAAGCCCCCTCCCAAGGACTTTGAACATTATTAATTCAAATCCCTATGTAAGAAACCTAGGTCATGCCAGGTTACTCTCTTCATCCACGCTGCCATGAAATGGATGGAATTACCTGCAGGAAAAGGCTCAATATCCGGAGCACCTGCCTTGAAACACCCAACTGTGGCCTCCCTCCATTCCATCCCTCATATTCCCTCCATAGCCAGGGTGTGGCAAAATCAAGGAGCTTTGGGTCTTCTCTAGCCCCTCATCCCGGCAGGCAGGTAGAGATTTTGGTTGCATTTTCTTCATTTAGGCGGACATGATACATATCTCCACATGACAGTTTCATTTCTGTCTCTGCCCTGTGGGCTGTTAGGTCTGAGAGATCAGGGCTGGGTTTGGATCCTGTGCTGTGTCTGCGGTGTTTGCAATGGGCCTGGCACATACTAGGTCCTCAGCAATGGGTGCATGGGAGTGTTGCTGTCTTCCCTCTTTTCTGTGGTTATGTTTGTGATAATGAATGACACTGGTGAGCTGTACATTATATCATTAACTCCTCAGAGCAACGTGGAGGGGTTGATGTTATCAGACTCTCGGTGAGAAAACAGAGGCTCAGGTTAAGCAGACTGTCGACAGGCACATTACTGGTAAATGGCAGGAGACTCAAAGACAGGACTGCCTAACTAAACAGAAGCAGCAACCTTGGAAGAGGAGGGGGAGGGAGGAGGCAGAAAACAAGAGGGTAGAAATTACCATGAGGCATCATTATCATCGTTACCAAAGCCATGCTGAATCCAGGCTTTCTCTCTCCTGTTTCTCCCTGCTTGCCCTTAGCCTTCTGGTCTGAATGGCAGGGACCTCTATACCACATGGCAGTTTACTCTCTGCCGGTAGGACACAGAGGGCAAACAGTCTGGAATCCAAATTTTATGCATCTCTTATGCCCAGGTTCAGACTGTTTCTTCTTGTAGAATTGCTACCACTTCTTTAGTGTTTTTTTTTTTTTTTTTTTTTTT